>NC_084849.1:2789331-3082806 GCF_033115175.1 Lepus europaeus | reverse complement strand
GCTCCTCTCCAAAGCAACTGGTCTTGTCAGGGTGGGGAAACAGGCTGTGGCAAGTGACCAGTCCTGAACCCACCTCTACCCAGACACCACGGGGTGAGGACACGGCGGTGGAGCTTCCCTGAACAAAAGCAGAGTGTCAAAGAAGCAGAGGTGAGTCTCGGGCTGTCCAAACAGCACATTTCTGCACGGTCACACCTGCCCTTACACAGCCCTTGGACCAGAAGAAATAAAACCTGGACAGCTCACGTGTACTTAACGCCACCAAATCCAGACACTGCCACAGGGAATTCACATGTCTTAGTTCCCCGAAGGATCCAGACGTCGGAGGGAGGTGGTGCTAGCACACCCATTTTACAGGTGGGGAAGCTGAGCCAGGATCCCCGTAGGGAGCTGAGCCAGGATCCCTGTGGGGAAGCTGAGCCAGGATCCCCATAGGGAGCTGAGCCAGGATCCCTGTGGGGAAGCTGAGCCAGGATCCCTGTGGGGAAGCTGAGCCAGGATCCCTGTGGGGAAGCTGAGCCAGGATCCCCGTGGGGAAGCTGAGCCAGGATCCCCATGGGGAAGCTGAGCCAGGATCCTTGTGAGGAAGCTGAGCCAGGATCCCTGTGGGGGAGCTGAGCCAGGATCCCCGCGGGGAAGCTGAGCCAGGATCCCTGCGGGGAAGCTGAGCCAGGATCCCCGTGGGGTGGCTGAGCCAGGATCCCTGCGGGGAAGCTGAGCCAGGACCCCTGCGGGGAAGCTGAGCGAGGATCAATGCGGGGCTGCATCGGATTGGAACCCAGGTGCCTCGGCCTTGTTGTCTGTACCCACGGACTGGCCCAGCTGACCTCCTGGCCTCACTGTGGCCTTCTGTAAGTCGGTTCAGCTCTGAGCCTGAGGGCAGGTGACTAAGCCACCTCCCACGGCCTATTGTTGCATGGCTGTGCCATCTCTCCACACCCCTTGTCAGGTCAGTCAACCCCAGAATGTTCCAGGTGCCTCCGGAGGTGAAACAGCTCTCAGCCGTGGGTAACACGGAAGTGCGAATCGCGAGGCAGGCGCGAGGCTCATTGCTCTCTGTGACCACTGCTCCCCGGGGCGGTTGGTGGACTTCCCAGCTAAGTCTGTGGGCGCGAACTCCAGGTGTATGGGGGGGGGCTCTTCCTGCTGCTGCCCGGCTGGGTCCCCTTTCCCTGCAAGCCGTGGTCAGTCACAGCTGTTATAGCTCATTCTCCAGTGGCCACTGCCCTGAGATCTGATTGGACGGCACGCCAGCTGGTGGCCAAGTCTGAGCCCCTGTGTGCCACGTTTTCCAAGCTCTTCCTTTTTGAGTTGCTCCCTGTGAATTCTTCATTTTTACATGGATTTTGTAAACATCCAGGCACCTAACCTCCCACTGGCTGGGCTCCTCGTGCTCTGCGCTCACGTTTTCTCTCCTTTCTCTCGTGCTGTGATGACCGATGTCAGCCCCGTGCGGCTGTGTCGGGGCAGAGCCCACAGGTGGAGCTCACACCTGGACGAGCCGCGCACGGCAGATGCAGCGCTGGTTCTGCCACACTCCCTGCTGGGCGAGTGGTCTGATAAGTCCACGACTCAGAGTCATCGTTGCAATAGCAGGCTTTGTTTGTAAAAGGAGACGCGGTACCATTCCCCAAGTTCCTGCACGTGGTCTTCCCCGTGCCACCAGCTGGAGGAGAGACAGCGCAGGACTCCGCAGCGTGAGTGACAGGTGGCCGCACTCCCGGGGAGCCCTTCACCCCGGTTATCACACGACGGGCACAGCAGCCCGCAGGACGTCCGTGGAGGCGCTGCGTGTTTACAGGCCGGAGGGGATTCAGGTGTTAGACAAGAAAAGCGGCCTGGTCGCCCTGCTCCATGGATAGTGCACTGTTCGCCTCCATCCATGATGTGTTCTTTTTCCACAAGGATTCATGTGTTTATTTGAAAGGCAGAGTTACAGAGAGAGGGGGAGAGACAGAAAGTGAGACAGAGACTTTCCATGTGCTGGCCCACTCCTCAAATGGCCACAATGGCCAGAGCTGGACCAGGTCGAAGCCAGGAGCCTGGAGCTCCATCTGGGTCTCCCATGTGGGTGGCAGGGACCCAGCCAATTGAGCCATCTTCTTTTTTTTTAATGAATTCTCTTTTTTTGACAGGAAGATAGACAGTGAGAGAGAGACAGACAGAAAGGTCTTCTTTCCGTTGGTTCACCCTCCAATGGCCACTGCGGCCAGTGCTGCGCTGATTCGAAGCCAGGAGCCAGGTGCTTATCCTGGTCTCCCATGCAGGTGCAGGGCCCGAGCACTTGGGCCAACCTCCACTGCCTTCCTGGGCCACAGCAGAGAGCTGGACTGGAAGAAGAGCAACCAGGACAGAATCCGGCACCCTGACCGGGACTAGAACCTGGGGTGCCGGCGCCGCAGGCTGAGGATTAGCCTAGTGAGCCGTGGCGCTGGCAGAGCCATCGTCTGCTGCTTTCCCAGGCTGTTTGCAGGGAGCTGGCTCAGAAGTGGAGCAGCGGGGACTTGAACTGGCTTTTTAGGAGACGTCTTCTGTAAGTGAGGGAACCACTTAGTGAACCCCAGGACTTTGTAATTCAATGCCCTCCTTGTGGCAGGGGCCCGTGAATCCTGACTGCACACAGGCGGAACACTCCAAGTGCCACCTGAGCCTAAATGCGCCGTGGGGCCCCAGGGGAAGCGTGCGGAAGACAAAACGTCCACGTTTTGTCTGTGGGTCAGTGGGGCCCAGGGAGAGCAGCATCTCCCTTCACCCTAGCACTGAAGGGGAGGCTTCTAGCGAGCGAAACAACCACCCTAACACCCACCCACACACAGAGACACGAACAGACACACACAAACACACTCACAGACACACACAGACACACACACAGAGACACAGAGAGACACACACACAAACGCACACACACAGACACAGACACACGCACAGACACACACACAGACACACACAGAGAAACAGAGAGACACACGCACAGACACACACAGACACACACACACAGAGACACAGACACACACACACCTCGCACTAGGCAAACGCAGACAGGGGCGCATTTGGAGGTGCCTGTCTCTGCAAGGCCCCCGTGAGGCTGCGCTGGGGTCAGTAGGAGGCTGCTCGTAAAGTGCACCGCACACGAACAGGTGCAGTAACGTCAGTGCCCGGCAGCAGTGAGCGTCTCCAGGGACCAAGGCCCCTCAGACAGCACAGAAGGAAGTTCTGGGGCCGGCACCATGGTGCAGTTGGTTAATCCTCGGCTTGCGGCGCCAGCATCCCATATGGGTGCCGATTCTAGTCCCTGCTGCTTCTCTTCCAGTCCAGCTCTCTGCTGTGGCCTGGGAAAGCAGTGGAGGATGGCCCAAGTGCTTGGGTCCTGCACCTGCATGGGAGACCAGGAGAAGCACCTGGCTCCTGGCTTCGGGTCGGCACAGCTCCAGCCATTGCGGCCATTTGGGGAGTGAACCAGTGGATGGAAAACCTCTCTCTGTAACGCTACCTCTCAGGTAACTAGATAAATATATATAAATATATATATATATAATGTATATATGTATATAAATGTGTGGTTATATATATTTATAATATATAAATAATACATACATATACATATAAAGATGGAAGTTGCGGAGCAGCAGACAAGGGAGAAATGAAACTCTTTTAAAGTTAAGTTAGCAGGCCGGCATCTGCAGCCGACACAGCCATGAAACATTGATGGAGCGATCAGGGCTCCTCACTTTGTAGTCAGCTCGCTCCAGCTTCAAAGCTCTGTCTGTCACGGTGACAAAAAGGGGGCAAAGCCAGGAGGGGAGGGCGTTGCTCCACATCCATTCCAGTAGACAGCGCGCAAACCAGTCATCCCTGCTCCCTCACCCCGGAAGCTGCTCCTTGGGGGAGTGGCTTGCAGACTGCACGGGAGGGCAGCCCTCACCTCCGGGCGGCACCCTCAGAATTGGGGTTCATGTTGTAACTGCCGAGGGAACCAGTGCCGGCTTCTGCGCCCCAGCACCGGAGACTGACCGTTCCCTGTCCTGCGCCTCCTGCCCTGTGCCCTCCATGGCGTCCGGCACCCCAGCACCGGAGACTGACCGTTCCCTGTCCTGCGCCTCCTGCCCTGTGCCCTCCATGGCGTCCGGCACCCCAGCACCGGAGACTGACCATTCCCTATCCTGTGCCTCCTGCCCTGTGCCCTCCGTGGTGTCCGGCACCCCAGCATGGGAGACTGACAGTTCCCTGTCCTGTGCTTCCTGCCCTGTGCCCTCCATGGCGTCCGGCACCCCAGCACCGGAGACTGACCGCTCCCTGCCTTGTGCCTCCTGCCCTGTGCCCTCCATGGCGTCCGGCACCCCAGCATGGGAGACTGACTGTTCCCTGTCCTGCGCCTCCTGCCCTGTGCCCTCCATGGCGTCCGGCACCCCAGCACCGGAGACTGACCGTTCCCTGTCCTGCGCCTCCTGCCCTGTGCCCTCCATGGCGTCCGGCACCCCAGCACCGGAGACTGACCGTTCCCTGTCCTGCGCCTCCTGCCCTGTGCCCTCCATGGCGTCCGGCACCCCAGCACCGGAGACTGACCGCTCCCTGCCTTGTGCCTCCTGCCCTGTGCCCTCCATGGCGTCCGGCACCCCAGCATGGGAGACTGACTGTTCCCTGCCCTGTGCCTCCTGCCCTGTGCCCTCCATGGCGTCCGGCACCCCAGCGCCGGAGACCGACCGTTCCCTGTCCTGTGCCTCCTGCCCTGTGCCCTCCATGGCGTCCGGCACCCCAGCACCGGAGACTGACCGTTCCCTGTCCTGTGCCTCCTGCCCTGTGCCCTCCATGGCGTCCGGCACCCCAGCGCGGGAGACTGACAGTTCCCTGTCCTGTGCCTCCTGCCCTGTGCCCTCCATGGCGTCCGGCACCCCAGCACTGGAGACTGACAGTTCCCTGTCCTGTGCCTCCTGCCCTGTGCCCTCTACGGTGTCCGGCAGCTTCTCCAGCCCCCACCCCTAGACGCCAGCGGCAAACACTCTTCCAGTGACGGAGCAAGGGTGAAAGTCCGAGATTTATTTCCATTCCTGCCTCAGGGACCCCAGACCCCGCTCCGTGGGGACACTCGCCCCATCTGCTTCCCCACCAGTGAGCCGCACCCCTGCCTTCCTGAGCCGCCTCCCTTGCTCTCTCCCCCAGCCCGTGGCCGGGGAGCCCCAGCTGTGCCACTGAAGAAGCAGTCCCACTGAGACACGCCTCTCCTGCTGTCTTCTCCGGACACCTGAAACTCACCCGACCTCCCGCTTTCCTCTCACCCGGCTCATCTTCCCCCGGCCATCGACCCCCCAGAGAGGAGCCCAGCTCAGTGACGACCCCCGCCCCTAGCCCTCAGCTGGCTTCTGCCACGTAAACCCAGCGGGTAAGTGAATCGTGGCTTTCGACCCCGTTGTCACCCTGAGTGCATGCCGGAAGTTAGCCACTCTACGAACTTATTCCCTCTGGGATCGTCCCGGCTGTGAGTTTGTGTCCCGGCTCCTCTTTGCTCTTGGCTGGGACGGCCACGGCCGTGTCCAGTCCTTGCTGCCCATCCCCTGGGGAGGCGTTGCACTGGGGAGGAACCCTGAACTCAGCTGTGGAGGAGAGGTGGGAAGGATTGGATGTGCCAGACTCCACGAGCTGACAGTGCAGAGCGCGGGCTTCTGGGAGGATGGGAACCACAGACAGGGACTGGGCTCGTTTGTTGGGGGCCTTTACTCCCCCAGTCAAGGGAAGGAGCTGGGGACAGCCTCAGGCTCACATCTGAGCCGCTCTGCGTTCGGGCAGGGGCGCCGCATCCTGTGGGGCGGCTGAGGTCCAGCTGGGGCCACAGATCCCACACGGGTCACACTGGAGCTGTCAGGAGGTGGCTGGGGGTCTCTGACGGCACGGCTTCCCTTCCAGCGAGAAAGGAAACTTTTCCTCACTCACTCCTTCACTCACTTGTCAGTCAACCATGTTTCACTCCCTGTGCTTACAGCGGAAGATGAAAACCTCACTCTTCCCTGCCTCCTAGTTAGCTAGGGGGTGGGTGTCAGGCACAGTGGCTGGGGCACCCACAGCCCCTGGGCAGTGGCTGAATGTGGGCTCCGGCTCCACCGCCGATTCCAGCGTCCTGCTAACGCGAGGCATGGGAAGCAGCAGGTGGTGGCTCAGGCACCCACGTGGGAGGTCTGGGTAGAGTTCTGGCTCCTGGCTGTCGCGGGCATTTGGGGAGTGAACCAGTAGACAGGAGACTGCTCGCTCGCTCTCTCCCCGCTCCCGCCCTCCCCTGGGCTGTTTCTTCTCCCTGTGTCTCCCTTCCTTTCAAAGAAAACAATCAAACAAATAAGAAGTTGTGGAACACACAGGTGAGCATGAGATAGACGGCTACGGCCCCCAGTGATTCCCAGAGAGAGTGAACCACGGATACTCTGCAGCGTGTGAGGCTCAATGCATTTCGACTTGTAAGCAGGTTACAGCAGGTTACAGCAACTTACAGCAGGTTAACTGGGACAGGACCCCATCGTAGGTATACACAGTTAAAGACACTGATCCATGAGCTCTTGTAGACACAGCTTAGCCATTGCTTTGAATGCCAAGCCTGTCTCACTGAGGAGTGAACCGGTGTTTGAACTGAGACTTCGGTCCCAGTTGGGCCTTCGTCAGCTGCCCACGTCTGCTGGGTTCTGGAACTGGAGGCTCTGCTTTGTTCCCTGCAGCAGTCGTCGACACAGGCGCTCCTGATTGACACGGGCGCGGCGTCGACACGGGTGCTGCACTGACATGGGTGCTGCACTGACAGGGGCGTGGCATCGACACGGGTGCTGCATGGACACAGGCGCGGCGTTGACATGGGTGCTGCATGGACACGGGTTAGGACGCTCTTGCAAGCCCTCGTGAGACAGCGCTCACTTCTTCACAAGGAAGGCGCTGGGATTACCCCAGTGGGCTGTCTAGAGTTAGATGGACTTTGAGGCGTCCTCTGACCAGTACAGTGGTTTCAGATCATTTTCCTCCAAATGAGGGCCTCTCAGTGGATCTCTGCGCCCCCTCGGGTGGCTTCTCAGGTTTCAGCCAAAACGCAGCTGCGTCCTCTCCGACCGCGGTACCTAGCACAGCCAGCACTGCCCCCAGGACCTGCAGAGAAGGGGCGGTGCTTGTCTCCTCACATTTCATTGGCCAAAATTGGATCACCCGACAACGCCTGGACCATCACTGTTGACAGGAGGATGGAGCACGCTGATTGGGCAGCCATGGCCCCACTCTGAGGGCGCCCATCAGATGTGAGTTTCACGGGGCCAACACGGTCTCCTGGATGCCAGGAGGGTGCTGGTCTCAGCTCTGTCGCAGTCAGCCCATAGATAATCACCCGCCAGGGCAGGAGGTAGCAAGGCAGTGATCTCAAAAGTGACCTGATAGAAAGCTCACCCTTTAGGAGGCGTGCTTCTCAATGCCACGCACAACGAAACACATACACAGCGCACGCACTCGTTCATAAGGGCTTTCAGCAGGAAACATAAAAAGAAAGAGAAATTGCCCCATCATTTTTTTTTAAAGATTTTTTTTTTTTTTTTTGGACAGGCAGAGTTAGACAGTGAGAGAGAGAGACAGAGAAAGGTCTTCCTTCCGTTGGTTCACCCTCCAATGGCTGCTGCAGCCGGCGCTGCGCTGATCCGAAGCCAGGAGCCAGGTGCTTCCTCCTGGTCTCCCATGCAGGTGCAGGGCCAAGCACTTGGGCCATCCTCCACTGCCTTCCCGGGCCATAGCAGAGAGCTGGCCTGGAAGAGGGGCAACCAGGACAGAATCCAGCGCCCCAACAGGGACTAGAACCTGGGGTGCCGGCGCCGCAGGCGGAGGATTAGCCTAGTGAGCTGCGGCGCCGGCCTTTCCCTTCATTTTTAAATACTGAATCTCTAATAGAGATGCTGTCCCACCTGGAGTTGGTTTATAAGGTGCAATCACCAAGACAATGGGTATGAATTTACACTGAATATGTCAATTCCGCCAGTGCTGCCGATTTCGCTTAATTTAGATTTTGGTTGTTACTGTGACGCATGAGAGCTATAAGGTAGCAGAGCTGGTGACCTGCACCCCAGGGAGGAAGAGGAGGACACCCCGCGTCTCCTGCATGGGTGACAAACAGGTCCGTGCAGGGCAAAGAGGTCGGCACGCAGGATCCCTGAGCATGGAAGCCCTGACAAAGGGCCGACATCCAGTTTCAGAATAAACATCATGTGTTATGTGTCCCTCGGCCTGTTCTGTGCCTGTGCATGGTGACCAGGCCACCTGCGTGTGGCATTTGACTGGACGAGGGACTCTCGTCACAGGCAAGGTTTGCGGTCCACTTTGATAAGCGTGTCTGGGTCGGGTAGAAATGGGTGTCTGTAGATTAAACATGATTATTGTAGTGTTGCCTCTGTGAGCATGGAGAGGCAGCCCCCCCCCCCCCCCCCCCCCCGCTCAGTGTGTGAAAGACAGAGGGAGCCTCTGGGGCTCGGTGGTTAATAAGCCGGCTGCGTGCTGGGTGGCCTGCGCCGTCCAGGGCAGGAGTCCCTGTCCCCGAACAGTTGCAGCACTGTGCTCACAGTACTTGGTGAGTGGGCAGTGGCCGCCGCTGGGGTCCTCTTCAGTCACAGAGTCTTCAACAGGGTCTTCAGAGGACACTCAGGGTCCCCACAAAGCCTTAGTTTCCAGCATTTTCTAAATGTGATCTATGTCACGGTGCGTGGAAATGGCGTGCAGACGAGGGTTTGGGAATCTGCACCCCTGGGGCGGAGCTGTGGCTCAGCAGGTAAGGCTGCTTCCTGCAGTGCCGGCATCCCACATGGGCGCTGGTTCCTGTCCCGGCTGCTCCACTTCCGACCCAGCTCCCTGCTAGTGTGCCTGGGAAGGCAGCAGAACACACAAGTGCTTGGGTGCCTGCACCCACGTGGGAGGTCTCCTGGTCCTGGCTTTGGCCTGGCCAAGTGGATGAAAGATCTCTGTGTGTATGTGTGTCTGTGTCCCTCTCTCTCTATAACTCTTTCAAATAAACAAATCTTTAAAATAAAAAAGAAAGAAAAGAAAAGAAAGTCAGCAGTGCCTGGTAAGGACCCGTGCTGGGCTGTTCAGCCCAGGATGGCAGAGGAGGCAGCACATCGCTGCTCCAGGCGCCCTCCGGGAGACAGCCCTCTCCAGCCTCCCCAGCACCGGGCTCCAGGCGCCCTCCGGGAGACAGCCCTCTCCAGCCTCCCAGCACCGGGCTCCAGGCAGCCCTCCGGGAGACAGCCCTCTCCAGCCTCCCAGCACCGGGCTCCAGGCAGCCCTCCGGGAGACAGCCCTCTCCAGCCTCCCAGCACCGGGCTCCAGGCGCCCTCCGGGAGACAGCCCTCTCCAGCCTCCCCAGCACCGGGCTCCAGGCAGCCCCGTGGTTTGCTTGTCTCGCTCCCACAGCACACGCTTCCTTGTGTTCCTACAAGAGCTGATGCTGAAGGCCAGTAGGTTTCACACAAACACCGGGTCTGCTGCTTCTCGGGACAAGTCCGGTGCTCTTGGGGGCTGGGCCAGCATCCCCACCCCAACCGGGACAGCTGCCTCTGGCTTTGTGGTGGCCGGGTCCTTTGACGCATGTGCATTTACTCCCGTTGGCCGTGTCCTCCACCTTGCTGATGATGTCACACCAGCTGTGACCCAGTCTCACCTCTTGGAGCCATGCACACAGGTTCCGTTTGTCTAGTTGCTGCCCCAGCTCACTAGTCCCACAGCACCTCCTGTCTTGCCATTCTCGTCCAGGGGCCCGGAGGCTGTGTGGGTGAATGACCAGTGGGCAACTGAATTACGTTACAGATGCACAGGGCGCTGTACCGACATAGACGTGGCAGCTGAGAGCGAGAAGCGCGCGTGACTGCTTCGTGATCGTGCGCGTGGCTGGAGCAGCACTTAGCGTCTGCAGTACCTCCTAAGGGTTACTTCCAGTGAGGGCTTCGGTGCTTAGCTAGAACTTCCATGCAGAAAGTCGTTGGTGGAAGGAGTTTCACCCCCACCCACTCTGCTGGACAGGAATCAAAGTCCGACAGAGGCACTCATTGGCAATGCTAAACCTGCGCACCAGGGATTGCCTCCTGAAACACTGGGGCGTGGCCAGACCCTGAACACCTGTGAGCTCAGCGGCGTTCCCTGAGACAGAGTGGGCGGGGCTGTGCAGCCGTCTCTTGGCAACAGGGCTGTGATTTTGCTTCTGCCAGGTCTGGTCAGCTCGGGCCCTTAACGTCCTGCTTGCCCGCTTTGTGTTTGGAGCAGCTGGCTGGGAGGCCACCCAACGCACCCTCGTTACCCCTTCCCGAAACCATGGGGATTGAGCGCTCCGGGTCTGACGCTTCACGCCTGGCGCTCACGGCGCACGGCTTTCATATTTTGCAGGTTTTTTTTTTTTTTTCTTGGTAGAAAATCTCCTAGTTGGTTTTAACAGATGTTTGGAAAACTCGGCAGCTCTCCCTCTGTGATCTTCCCTTTGCGAACTTGCTTATCCTGCCAGAATGTGTGCCTTCTGTGTCAACTCTAAGAACCCGATCCTGTGTCCCAGGCCTGTGCCGCTGGCGCCTGATCAACAGTGCTTGTCACCAGCAGGTTCAGCGAGGGCAGCTGGACGCGGCCCTGGAAGCTGGACAGCACCATATGCTGAGCGCCCGCCGGACACACACTTTTAATCCCTTCCGGGGCGCTGGCTGGTGAATGCGAAGGCCTTGGATCTCCCCTAAGCTCCGGGTGGTGGCCAATTCTAAACCTCCCAAGTCAAGGGCTGAACACGCTCACATAAAGACATCTTCCAGTGAGCATTCGCTCTGAGCGTTGGGCCCAGGGTGCTCTGAACTTTTCGTAAGGAATAATTTTCTGGAAGAACCCTGTCTAGGATGTTCGTGTAAAACCTTATTGAAAGTGTTCTGGACAGAGCTTTTTCCCTAGGGAACAAAGACCAGCATTTCCTGATTTCACCACAGAGGTGGCCCTGGCTCAGACCCCCGGGTGTGCGCCCTGCCCTCCTGCCACCGAAGGGGGTGGTGGGTGCCGCAGGCGGGTGTGCATCCCAGGCGGAAGTGGGCAGCGGCCCCCTCGGCAGCTCTGAGACGCAGCCGCCAGGGAACGTGCTCGTCACCCGCGCTGCGTGGGGACTGTGGGGAGACAGGACCCACAGCGGGTCTGCGAGCCGGATGGAAGAGAAAGAAAGCTCGCGTTAAGGCGGGCTGGGAGGCAGTGCAGTCGGGAAGGAATCCCACCGCACACGTGTCCTGGAGACGGATCATGACCGGTGCCAGGGAGGAAGAGAGTGGCAGCTTTTCTCCACGTTGCTCACCCCGAACTCACCGACTGCTTGGGGTACCGCCTCCTTTACGGCGGAGAGCACAGGTGCATCTTGGAGGCGGATGCAGCCCGCACCTGGGGAGGGGGCTGTCTTCCTTGACCTTCACGTCCCGAGGGGACCACCCCTCGGCCCTCGATAGAGGCGTCTTGAGTGGCAACGCTGGAAGGAGGCGCCACGCACACCTCCAAGGTGCAGACACAGTTATCCACGTTCCTAAAGCAAGTTCCCCGACAGGAGCAGAGGGCTTGTGTAACACACACAGTGCATTCATTAAATTTAATTTAATATACTGTAATGTACTAACTTTAAAGAGATTTATTTATTTGAAAGGCAGAGTAACATAGAGGGAGAGACGGAAGGACCTTCCGTCCACTGGTTCACTCCCTCGAATGCCAGCAACAGCCAGGTCCCGGCCAAGCCAAAACCAGGTCGTGACCCCAGTTCCTTCCTTCCAGCTGTGCCTTGGCCACAACACACGCAGGAACCGCACGGGACGTGACACAGGCAGACGGATACGGGGGCTGTTGTGATGGTTGTGCTTTCTAAGGAGGCGCAGAATCGCACGTCTATGGGGCAGGTGTGGCACGCCTGTGTACCAGCGTGGTGATCGCGTCAGAGACTGACGTGCCCAGGAACCACTCATCATTTCAAAATCCTGCTCTCTCTGCTCATTCACGGTTGAGAGGGAGGAGAGATTGAGAACTCTCCCAGCCGCTCACCGATCAGCTGCCTGTAATGGCACGGGCTGGGCCAAGGCTGGAGCGGATCAGGGATCTGGGAGGTCCAGCAGTGTCTCCCGGGCGTGGCAGGCACCCGAGCCATCACTGCTGCTCCCCAGGGAGGCAGAGGCAGGCACGAAGCCCAGGCACCCGGGTGTGGGACGTGGGCCTCAACAGCCAGGCCAGACGCTGGCTCACTGCTGTTTCTCTTACCCACGGCCCCCAGCACCCCCGCGCTGGGTCAGATCGCACCCCCCTCCACAGCCGCTCCCTGTCAGGGGCCTGCAGCTGGAGGAGGCGGCGAAATCATCATCTGGATGGATGCTGGTGATGTCAGAAATGATGTGGACGTGTGCGTGTGTGACGGCACGACGCACCTTGGAGGTGCTGGCTGACCCGAAGAACATTTGGAAAAAACAACAGGAAAATTAGCCGTGAAAATTTTTTAAAAGGAGATTTCGGTGAAAAGCCCAGACTTTGGCTGCAGACTGGGAGACTGGGCAGCCGGGGGCCTTGGAGCTGGCCCACGAGGGCAATGCGGGGGAAGCGCAGGGCGTGTTTTCCGGGCCTCACCTTAGACCTCAGCCCGTTGCATTCACTCTGTCCAAACGCTGGCTGGAGCAGCGAGGCGGCCCAGACACAGCAGAGCAAGGCCTTGCCCAAACCCATTACAGCAACAGAAATTTGCTTTTATAATAGCTCTTCCGTAGCTGGCAATGCAGGGCCCATAAAGAGAGACAGAGTAGGAACACCCAGGGTGAGATGCAACGAGAAGAAACGTACCCCAAATGCCATCATAAATGAGGAGTGGGCGGTGCCGGTGGCTTTGCCTTCACCCCGGAACTGGTTATCAGCAATGGAACTGGTTATCAGCAATGGAACTGGTTATCAGCATTGCCGGGGCGATGAATCCCCAACCCGGGGCCTAATGAGAGAGCCTGGGGCGGAGTCTTGGATTTTCAAGCTGGAGAAAGGCTGAAATGAGGGGATACAGCGCCTGTCCTGTTGTGTAGTCAGAAAGTGAGCTAGAGGGAAGCCTTGCGCCCTACGAAGTCTAACGGCCCCTAAGTGGATGTTCTCTCAGAACCTGGGACTCAACTCCTGTGCGCTCCGCTCATCTCCCTGCGGGCAGCTGCTCAGAGTGAGGGGGAGGGGAGGGGCAGAGCTGCTCAGTGAGGAGGTGGTCCCAAGGGCCCTGCGAGCTGGGGAGATTCTGAGGCCTGAGAGATGGGGGCAATCAGAGTGCCTGTGGGGCATGACTCGGGCAGGCACCTGTTGGGAGAGGCACAGCTCAGGCAGGGACCTGTCAGGGGAGACACGGCTTGGTCAGGGACCCTTGGGGGGCAGACACAGCTTGGGCAGGGACCCGTGGTGGGGGACACGGCTCAGGCAGGGACCTGTGGGGGGAGACACAGCTCGGGCAGGGACCTGTGGGGGGAGATATGGCTCAGGTAGGGACCTGTGGTGGGGGACACGGCCTGGGCAGGGACCCGTGGGGGCAGACATGGCTTGGGCAGGGACCCGTGGGGGGCATAGCTCGGGCAGAGACTTGTCGGGGGAGACACGGCTTGGGCAGGGACCAACACCAGGGTGTCAGCAGCTGATGTTTCTGACATGCCTGAGACAGCCCCAAACGAAGTTTTGCGCAGATCAGGCAGCTGAGCGGCCCACAAGCTAAGCTTCTGTTAGCGCCCACGTTCTAAGGGACTCATCCTGCGAGTACAGACGTTGTAGCCGGGGCCGGCAGAGATCAGAAGTGCTGCTGCTACTCCCCTCGGCTTCCTCTGGCGCCTTCTCTGGTGAGCACAGCGAGGCTGCTCTCTGCAGACGGCGGAATCTTCAAGTGAGAGGCCCTGGCGTTGTGGTTTTCGTTTTTGCCCCAAACCAGCATTTTATAAATGCTTCCTGGAAGGGCTGAGGTCCCTAAGAGCCAGCATTCCTGCTCCAGGTCACACTACTTGTGAGTTCCCGGCTCGGTGACCTAGACAGCTGGTTGTAGTGAACGGCTCACATCCATGACCTGCAGCCGCTCATGGCCATGCTACCAAAAACACAGAGTGGGCAGCCATGGAGCAGACGGGATTTGGGGCTCCTGTGCAAGTGCCGGGCACCTGGCCCCGGGGCCGCTGGCCGCAGACCTCTTGGGAGGGGCTGTTCTCCTGTCCCACTTGAAGGCCAAGGGCTTGACTCAGAGCTGCCTGAAGGCGCCTCCCAGCAGGTTCTCAGATTCTCTCAGCCAAAACCAGCTGTCAGGTGCCTCCCCCGCAATGCGAATCCCATTGTACCTTCTCTTGTTAACACCCCTGTCTCAGGGTTGGGGAGGACTGAATGAGCCGATGCCTGCCGAGTGCCTTGCCTGGCGCAGGTAGGAGCCCTGCAGCATCTCCTGCCGGTGCCCAGCCCTGGGAAGCCACCTGGTCCCCGAGGCCGAGCGAGCCGTCCTGTGTCCGCTGTCCCGTGGAGCCCGTGCTCGGCTCTGAGACCTGTCCTCACATCCTTAGTGACCGAGCGCTTCCTATAACCTGGCCTCACACCTCCCACGCTGCAGCAAGCATTTTCCTGCGGGTTCAGCACCACCCTGTCTGCAGGATAATCACTGTGCTCAAGCCCCTGAGTGCGGGAGGGGCCGGCGATGGACCTGGGAAGACAGGGGGTGGGGCTCCCGCCAGCGCTTCCTAAGGCGGCTGCACCTGGCAGTCCCCAGGGGCACTTTAAACTCTCCAGTTCCTGGCCCCGCCCCTGACTTTGTGATAAGATTGTCGTGGGCTGAAACTGGCTCTGGGCTGTGTAAGAGCCCCCCAGGTGAGGCGCTGACTCTCACTCTGGGTCCTGTAGCTGCCCGCCTGTGCCCGTCTCTCCCACCTGAGTGAGAACGAGTTGAAGGCAAGAGCCAGGTCCCTCGCCTCCGGGTCCTGGCGGGAAGCATCCTTCCAGCCCACGCATGCGCCGCCGCTGGCTCCTGGGTGGACAGGTAGGCCGGTGGTGGGCATACCGGACAGATCCCTTTCGCTTCACTTTGTGGTTGGAAATGGAGGCTGTTGGAGATGGTGAGAGGGGCTGCTTCATTCCGGTTCTGGGAGGGGGATGAGGAAAATGGGCCCAGGTGCTCGCCCAGCCTGGGGCTGGGTCATTTGAGCCAGGGGAGCTGGCCTGCACGCAGGGCCCTCGCTGCCAATCCGATGGCGCTGGCTCTGTGACCAAGTGTGTGTGAGTGCAGCAGCCAGGCCTCCCGGTCACAGGCAGCGCACCAGGGCCGGGAGCTGGGAGTAACCGCTGTGTGGCTGGCGTTCACCACTCGACTCCCCTCCAGATCCCAGGCCCGTTCCACTGCGTGTGTCCAGACGGCCATGCGTGTGAATTCTGTGTGCGCATGCTTCCGTGAGGAAAGCAAGAGGCGGGGCTGGCAGTCCACAGGAATTCCCAGTCTCTGTACCCCGCACACAGACACTAGTTTTACGAAGGAGGCACAGGCACGGTCTTGCAGAGCAGGGGGGCCGCTGAGATGAAGATGGCCCCCCCTTTTAACCGTGGATGCTAAGTGAGCAGCACTGCACCTGGAGTCCGGGGGCACCTGCAATGCCTGCACTCACCTCTGGGTGTCACACTCGGGGTGCAGAGGTCCAGGATGCTGGGAGGCGCCCTGCAGTGCCTGGGATTGAGCCCCGCAAACACACAAGGCCCCTACCAGCCCCAAGTCTCGCAGATGTCGAACTTCCCTAGCTGGCACTCAGCTTTCTGCCTGTGACAGAAATTAGAGAACCTGTGGGCGTTGGTCACTTCTCACTGGGACAGCCAACGTTTGGGTATTGGCGCACACGCGAGTGTGACCATTAGCGGGCGTCTTCACTGCCTGACTTCCAGCCCTGCCTCGTGTGTCAGAGAGCGGGAGGGCGCGGTGGGGCCCTGTCCACGACGGAGCGAACTCGGTGGAGTGGGGCAGACACGAGGCTCCCGCTTGCCTTCCAGGTGCTCTCCCCTCTCTCTGACTCCATCCTGGCCGAGAAGACGGTGATCGTCCTGGATGACCGCGTCACCATCACGGAGCTGGGCGTGCAGCTCCTGGCTGGCTTATCTCTTTCCCTGCAGCCCCACAGAGCAGACAAAAGGGCCCTGGTCTCCATAGCAACGGCCCAGGACATTCTTCAAGCCCCACAGCAGGTGAGAGTCCCCAGCCTGAGCCCCTGGTCAGTGGAGACAGCGTCTCCCCCTGGGTGATTGCCCTGCAGAGGGGCCGGGAGACGCTCGGAGCTGTGATTGCTGGTTCCTGCAGCTCCTTCTTGCTTCTCCTCCAGACTTTTCTGTCTCTGAGAAAAGATAGCAGCGGCTTAGACACAACTGCCTGTTACCCTGCCCACACTGCAAATACCATTTTTCAGCCGGCTAATCTGTACAAGGAAGATTACTGTTAGACCCTAACCAAAGGATCACACATTTTCCTTGTTCTAAAATAAGTTACACTTGAATTCAATCATTCTGTTTGAGCTATTTAACCAAGTGGGGCTAATAGGCATCCTATTCTTGCTATTTGTATTAGATATTGGCAACTCTAAACCTTTGCTCCATCTTTAAACTTGTAGAAAATCCGTTTAAATTATACCCAGGTCATTGCGGATTTCACGAACGCCAATCCTCCATAATGCATCTTTTTCAAAATGCTTCAGCCAAGTATGGCTTCCTAATGAAGAATGCTTGGTGTGGTATTATCTCGAGCAGGAGCCTGATGAGCTGCACCTGAAGCTGATTCTGAGCTTCTGGTGCATCAGGGGACTATTCAACTCTGGAAGGATGCCAGGGGTGCAGCACACTGCACACACTGAGGGTGTCAGGCACACACTGAGAGTGTCAGGTATACACTGAGGGTGTCACGTGCACACTGAGGGTGTCAGGTACACACTGAGAGTGTCAGGTGCACACTGAGGGTGTCAGGTGCACACACTGAGGGTGTCAGGTATATACTGAGGGTGTCAGGTGCACACACTGAGGGTGTCAGGTACACACTGAGGGTGTCAGGTACACGCTGAGGGTGTCAGGTGCACACTGAGGGTGTCAGGTGCACACACTGAGGGTGTCAGGTATATACTGAGGGTGTCAGGTGCACACACTGAGGGTGTCAGGTACACACTGAGGGTGTCAGGTGCACACTGAGGGTGTCAGGTGCACACACTGAGGGTGTCATGTGTACACTGAGGGTGTCAGGTATACACTGAAGATGTCAGGTATACACTGAGGGTGTCAGGTACACACTGAGGGTGTCAGGTGCACACTGAGGGTGTCAGGTGCACACACTGAGGGTGTCAGGTATATACTGAGGGTGTCAGGTGCACACACTGAGGGTGTCAGGTACACACTGAGGGTGTCAGGTGCACACTGAGGGTGTCAGGTGCACACACTGAGGGTGTCAGGTATACACTGAAGATGTCAGGTACACGCTGAGGGTGTCAGGTGCACACTGAGGGTGTCAGGTGCACACACTGAGGGTGTCAGGTACACACTGAGGGTGTCAGGTGCACACTGAGGGTGTCAGGTGCACACACTGAGGGTGTCAGGTGCACACACTGAGGGTGTCATGTGTACACTGAGGGTGTCAGGTACACGCTGAGGGTGTCAGGTGCACACTGAGGGTGTCAGGCACACACTGAGGGTGTCAGGTATACACTGAGGGTGTCAGGCACACACTGAGGGTGTCAGGTACACACTGCACAACACCTAGAGTGACAGCCTCATAATATTGTGAATCCAGGCATCACTTTCACCCCCATTACTCCCTCCTGGATAGACATCTGCTGCTACTTCTATTGTCCTCTGGAATTCTTTCAAAAACATGAACAACAACAAGAAAAACCATTCAGTGTTCTCCTCCAGACATGCTGGTGCACCCTGGGATTTTTCTTGCCGGTGCTGTGTCCTGGTATCTCTGTTGGATGTCAGTTTCTTTGCTTTTCCTCATGTCAGGTTTTGGGAACAAACTCTGCTTTCTTATCTCTGTTTTATCTCTTCTGGTTTTCTGTATTGAATTCTTGAAATCTCTTGCATCTTAACTAGATGAGAGGTTTTATTTGATTTATTGCTGCACAGTAATGTAAGAGGATTTTATGTGAAGCTTATAGAGTTTGGGGAACTCTGAGAATGGTACACATGGATTTTGCTTTGTTTTGTTTTCTCTCTCTGATATTTGTAACTTCATGAGGCACTGATGCAATGCATTTCTGGGGAATTCAATCTCAGCCAAGCTACTTTTAGTGACAAGCATGAGAGCATTTTGTGAGCATCCTGCTTTAGTATCCAATCTGAAATCCAAAAATAATATTGATGGGGACAAAAAAAGAGACTACCTATTAGAAACATCTGCAGAGGAGGCTGCTCTTGTCTGAACAAAAGTACAAACGGACACTTGGAACAATGTTTCAGCTACCGGTACACAGACATCCATCCCCTGGAGGCCTGGAGGATATTCACAATTGCTTTCCTTTTCACACATTTTTATTTGCATTTTATTTGAAAGGGAGAGAAGGAGAGACAGAGGGAGAGATTTTCCATCTGCTATTTTGTTCCCCAAATGCCCACAAGATCTAGGGCTGGGCCAGGCCAAATCCAAGACCCCAGATTTTAATCCAGGTCTAAACGTGGGAGGCCGGGAGCCGAGAACTTTAGCCGTGGCTCAAAGCCTCCCAAGCCTGTCCATTAGCAGCAAGCTGGATTGGCGACTAGGACTTGACGCAGGCACTCCAGAGATGTGGCCATCGCAAGGGGCGCGTGAACCCCTGCGCCACGCCCTCCTCTCCCACTGTCTGGTGTAGACGGACACTGCCTGGGGTGCTCACTGAGGGAGAAAAGCAGGGGCCGCTCCCAAGACTCCTAAACAGAAATGTGAATTCCAACCTGGAGGAGCAACTGTAAGGAAAACACAGGGAGTGAACGTCACAGAGGCAAAGAAGAGAAAATGTGGGTTTCTGCTTAGCTTTTCAAACATGAAGAAAAGCTCCCAAAATAACCGCAGATGAAGTTGTAACCAAAGCAAGAATTCAAGACCAGGGAGAGTCAGTCACATTGTTACTGCGAAGATGGACTCGCTGCGGAAGAAGACCCTGGTCCAGAATGGCCCATGAGCCAATGCTGGAGGACGGAGAAGTCTGCAGCGCTGGCACCAGAAAGACCAGCTGGACTCAGCTGAGACGGCTCTGTCACTCCCACAGCTGATGACTCAGCCGCCCGGAACAGAGGACGGCCACGCTCTCATCACGGCGCCCACGGGTGAGCGCACCACCAGCCCCCGCATGCTGTCATCTCTGGGCAGCCAGGGCGCTCTTCCTGCGTCTCTCGGACTCTGGACGGAGAGCACGGTCCGGGGATGTGGATCTGTCCCCCGGGACCTGCAGAGGTTGTCCTGGGGTGAGAAGGAAGACTGCGAAACTGTGGTTTTCCTTCTATCTTTTCTCAGCTGAACTGGAGGAGGAAGCCAGGAGACCCAAGTCATTGTAACTGAATCTTTAGGAAAGCGGCAAGCCCTGGCCATCCTAGCTCTTGTGCTGGCCAGAGCACAACCCCACGGTGCTGGACAGCGCTCAGCGGGGCGTTGGCCCCGTGTGGCAGACAAAAGTGCATGCTAATTCAAACATAATTATTCAGATGATGGCTGCTGCTGCTCAGGGGTACTTGCAATGCTCTCTCCACTCCGATGCTTGACATCTGGACCCCACGTAATTGGAATTCACTTCTGGAACCGGAGCATCATGACTCCATTACAGGATGAGTCACACACAGCCAGCCAGGCCAGCTCCCCCTGGAGAGCGAGAGCCTGCAGGGCACTGGGAGTGGGGGCGGCCTGCCCTGTGGGTGAGGAGGCGAGGGGGCTGATCAAAACAGCCTGCAGCATCCCCACGCGCAGGAATCCAACTCAGAGCGAGAGTGGCGCTGAAAAGGGGCAACTGGAAGGGAGCGCCTGCGCCTGACGGGGTTGCTCACCCGGGGATGCTCTGTGCAGCCTCGCTTCCCTCCTGGTGCTGAACTCGCTCAGCTCAAAGTGAAAACTGAACAAAATACTGGCGCGCCTTGTACCGTGTGAGAATGATTCCCGGGTTTGCCACCGAGCCTCCCCAGCTCAACATTCCACTGGTGTTGGGTGTGTGTCTGGAGGGCGTCTTCCTGTCCCGTGTACCGTCCTGAAAATGTGTAGCACTGCAGGAAATTAACTGGCTGTTGGATTCCGAAGTGCAGCCCCCTGGGCATCAGTGACGCGCGTCTGAATCAAGCAGATCTTCAGGGAATACCGGCCCTACACGTTTTTGGTCTGAACAAGCAGTTTCATCCTTTTCCTTCCGTCCAGGGTGGGGAGGCTTAGCCCAATCCCGAGGCGGGCACTGGAACTTCTCTCGAGAGTCCCTCCGGGCTGTAAATGCTCCCAAGTGCGGAAGGCACAGGTGCGGCAGTAAGACCACGCCCCCTACAGCACCGAGTAGCTGAGGACCAGGGACGGAGAAGCAGCCGCCACAGGAGCAGCTGGGCTCTGACTCCGTGGGTTCAGTAAGTTGGGAGTAGGCAAGGAGAGTTGACGCCTGAGGTCTCCCTTGGGAATAAACAGCAGTCGACAAACCCCGGGAAGCACCGCGCGTGCGGAGAGGGAAAACGGACTTGCCCGCTGTACTTTTGCAAACATCCCCGATTAGGTCCCTAGACTGGAGCCACCCTCGGATCTCGCCAGAACCCCTGGGAAAGGGAGGGCGCCGAGGCAGGGCGAGGCACGGGGCGCCTGCTTGCCTTCTGAAGGCGGTGGGTGGTTCGGAAGTCTGCGGCTTGTGCGCTGGGACCAGGAGCAGGACCGAGCCCAGGCGGGTGCGTGCAGTGCCGTGAGAGGCGTGCGTGGCCCCGAGCAGGCCGGGGTGCACGGCTGCTTCCAGCCTCGAGCCTGTGTCTTCACTCACTTGCTTCCTGTGCCTCGCAGAAGCTCGGTTCCGTGAGGCAATCGCCGCATGTGTGTGTGTGCGTGTGTGTGTGTGTGTTTATTTAACTCTTGTTGCCTGTGCTTTTGGAGTCACATCCAAAATCTCATCCCCCAGACCAAAGTCAAGAAGGTTTGTTGAGGAATAAGGGGCCGGCGCTGTGGCACAGCGGGTTAAAGCCCCGGCCTGAAGCACCGGCATTCCGTGTGGGCACTGGTTCTAGTCCCGGCTGCTCCTCTTCCAGTCCAGCTCTCTGCTGTGGCCTGGGAGGGCAGTAGAAGATGGCCCAAGTCCTTGGGCCCTGCACCCGCATGGGAGACCTGCAAGAGGATCCTGGCTCCTGGCTTCGGATTGGCGCAGCATGAGTCGTTGCGGCCATTTGGGGAGTGAACCAGTGGATGGAAGACTCTCTCTCTCTCTCTCTCTCTCTCTCTCTCTCTCTCTCTCCCTCTCCTCTCTGTGTGTAACTCTGGCTTTCAAATAAATAAATAAATCTTTAAGAAAAAGTTTGTTGATTACACCTCAGTCAAGATGGAAAAAAATAAGAAGAGAAGCAAGAGCACAGGCTGGGCCCGGGAGGGTCCACCACGTCCACAGGCAGTGGCTGAGGACCCTCACATGCCCCGCCCCCTGGCCCCGAGCCACTGTGTCCCCTGCACGCTCTCTCGCTTCTAGGTCGGCACAGCACGCTTGCCTTCTACGTAGGACACGTGTTTGCTGTGTAATGCCCAGTCGTCCCCAAAGACCACCAAGGAGCCGATAGCACTGTAAAGCACATGAGAGTTTTATTGCAGGTACGGGCCTGGTCTCTCAATCAACACCGACGCAGCGGGTCTGAATTGAGAGCCCCGACCCTTCAGAACAGGGTTTTTGTAGGGTTCTCAGAGCCATTCTATACATCATGGTACCATTTAGCAAACCATCTCATCCCGCGGGAAATTCAAAGGACATCTCCTAGAACTGATCAGTGCATCCAGTGGTGGGAACGGACCCACTAAAGGTGGTTGGATGGCTTGGGGGTTGATGCCTTCTGAACTGATTGGCCGAAGCATAGGGTCCAAGCTGCTGGGGTGTGCGTGCCGAACTGCAGGGTCCCGGGTAGCTATCAGTCACCTTATCTGCCCTGAGAAGACACCAGGAACTCTAGGTATTTCTCTGTTATCTGCTAATCGGCTGTTGCTAGGAGAGTTTATTGCAAGGAGAGCTCATTTATTTACTTCTGGCTTAGGGTTCAGGGCCTGGTCAGGTCCAAGTTACAAGATGGAGGCCTAATTTAAAATAGTTACACTTTGATCTCGCCGCTGCTCTACAGAGCGCTGATTTAACAGAGGGAGCAGCGAATTGCTAACACACTGACTACAGAAGACTCCCCGTTGCAATGCAGACAGCATAATGAAGCCCGTAAATGCACACTAGAACCAGAAAATCTGAAAGCCCGGAAGGTGTAGCATTGAAGAGCTTCGCCATCAGGCCCTGAGCTATTTAAACTAAAGGGAGGAGGCATGGAAAAGCCCGAGGCGAGTGCACTAAACCAGAATCATGGCTCACCGTTGGCACGCGTGATGACGTCCCCAGCATAGTCCAGTCTCTCCCCTCCCTTGGGGATTTTCCTCCTGTGGGATTACTTAGGAACTAAAGTGCCTTCATTTGACAGAGAGATGACATCTTGGGGCTGGGGTGCCCTCTAACTGAACACAAGCAGAAGGCTGGAGGCGTCCCTCATTTGATTCCACACCTGCTCCAGCTGTGGGACTTCAGCCGTACCCAGGCACAGCGCCCTGGGGCAGAGCACCTGTGCCTCTCTGCTGTGCCCATGGCAGGGACTGAGCAGAAGGGGTGAGGGGCCACATCCAGACGTTCACGTGGGAAGAGACTCTCTCACCGTGGCACTTTCTTCCGGGTGTACCTGCGGGGTTACACACACACCCAACTTCCCCAGAGGTTCTGGCAAATGTGGCTGCCGTCCGTGGCTGGACACAGGCTTCCTGAAGCTAGTCAGCTCGCTGGCACTTCCAGCCACCCGACTGCGTGGCCTGCGGGAACAGCAAATGCCTCTATCACTCCACGGAATTTCTATCCAGTTTGATGCTTTTGAGCAAATATCAAAAGATAAATGTGAGTTGGAAAAATCTTAGAGGCCCCGAGAAAGCTCACCGTCGAGAAGCACTGTTCATCCTTCCGGCCTCAGGCAGGAGTTGTGTGCAGGTGGATGTCCAGGAGGCTGAAGGCGGCGGGGGGTGGGGGGGCGTTTCTCAGATCCCAGCTCAGGGGCCAAACCAGACTGAACACGGAGCTGACGTGGAAGCTCCGTGTTGGTGGTGTTGGGGACGGCGGCTCCGTGCTCCTTCCTCGTGGCTTGGATGCGTGTGTGGCTAGAGATTCTGTGTGAGCGTTGCCGTGTTCTCGTGCGTATGCACCTGTGTATACAGGTGGATATTTGTGCATATGTGTGTATAATGTGCTGATTACAATGTCTACGTGTGTTTATGCCTTCATGTGTCATGTGCACAGATATATGCATCTGTGTGTTTGCATGTCTCTGTGTGCTTCTCTGTAGTGCATGTGCATGTTGGGGCTGTTCATGTGTGCAGGTGTGCCTGTGTGTGTTTGTATGTCTGTGTTATGTGTTCACATGTTGTGTGTTGGCATGTTGGGGCTGTTCATGTGTGCAGGTGTGCCTGTGTGTATTTTCATGTCTCTGTGTGTGTTTACATGTTGTGTGTGTGCATATTGGGGCTGTTCATGTGTGCAGGTGTGCCTGTGTGTGTTTGCGTGTCTCTGTGTGTATGTGTTGTGTGTGTGCATGTTGGGGCTGTTCATGTGTGCAGGTGTGCCTGTGTGTGTTTGTGCGTCTCTGTGTGTACGTGTTGTGTGTGCATGTTGGGGCTGTTCATGTGTGCAGGTGTGCCTGTGTGTGTTTGTGTGTCTGTGTGTACGTGTTGTGTGTGTGCATGTTGGGGCTATTCATGCATGCAGGTGTGCCTGTGTGTGTTTGTGTGTCTCTGTGTGTACGTGTTGTGTGTGCATGTTGGGGCTGTTCATGCGTGCAGGTGTGCCTGTGTGTGTTTGCGTGTCTCTGTGTGTACGTGTTGTGTGTGTGCATGTTGGGGCTGTTCATGTGTGCAGGTGTGCCTGTGTGTATTTTCATGTCTCTGTGTGTGTTTACATGTTGTGTGTGTGCATGTTGGGGCTGTTCATGCGTGCAGGTGTGCCTGTGTGTATTTTCATGTCTCTGTGTGTGTTTACATGTTGTGTGTGTGCATATTGGGGCTGTTCATGCATGCAGGTGTGCCTGTGTGTGTTTGTGTGTCTGTGTGTACGTGTTGTGTGTGTGCATGTTGGGGCTATTCATGCATGCAGGTGTGCCTGTGTGTGTTTGTGTGTCTGTGTGTACGTGTTGTGTGTGTGCATGTTGGGGCTGTTCATGCATGCAGGTGTGCCTGTGTGTGTTTGCGTGTCTCTGTGTGTACGTGTTGTGTGTGTGCATGTTGGGGCTGTTCATGCATGCAGGTGTGCCTGTGTGTGTTTGCGTGTCTCTGTGTGTACGTGTTGTGTGTGTGCGTGTTGGGGCTGTTCATGCATGCAGGTGTGCCTGTGTGTGTTTGCGTGTCTCTGTGTGTATGTGTTGTGTGTGTGCGTGTTGGGGCTGTTCATGCATGCAGGTGTGCCTGTGTGTGTTTGTGTGTCTCTGTGTGTACGTGTTGTGTGTGTGCGTGTTGGGGCTGTTCATGCATGCAGGTGTGCCTGTGTGTGTTTGCGTGTCTCTGTGCGTACGTGTTGTGTGTGTGCGTGTTGGGGCTGTTCATGCATGCAGGTGTGCCTGTGTGTGTTTGCGTGTCTCTGTGCGTACGTGTTGTGTGTGTGCATGTTGGGGCTGTTCATGCATGCAGGTGTGCCTGTGTGTGTTTGCGTGTCTCTGTGTGTACGTGTTGTGTGTGTGCGTGTTGGGGCTGTTCATGCATGCAGGTGTGCCTGTGTGTGTTTGCGTGTCTCTGTGTGTACGTGTTGTGTGTGTGCATGTTGGGGCTGTTCATGCATGCAGGTGTGCCTGTGTGTGTTTGCGTGTCTCTGTGTGTACGTGTTGTGTGTGTGCGTGTTGGGGCTGTTCATGCATGCAGGTGTGCCTGTGTGTGTTTGCGTGTCTCTGTGTGTACGTGTTGTGTGTGTGCATGTTGGGGCTGTTCATGCATGCAGGTGTGCCTGTGTGTGTTTGCGTGTCTCTGTGTGTACGTGTTGTGTGTGTGCGTGTTGGGGCTGTTCATGCATGCAGGTGTGCCTGTGTGTGTTTGCGTGTCTCTGTGTGTACGTGTTGTGTGTGTGCATATTGGGGCTGTTCATGCATGCAGGTGTGCCTGTGTGTGTTTGTGTGTCTCTGTGTGTACGTGTTGTGTGTGTGCGTGTTGGGGTGGGCACTTGTATGGGTCTCAGGTCCCAGGATGCTGAAGTACAGAGCAGGTCGGGCTCCTCAGACCTCAGAAAAGCACAGAGGAGCGGGGCTCTGCCTCTGTGGAGGTTTCTGTGGACTTGGCAGATGGACAGGTGGGCGGGTGCATTGGCCAGGACCCTGCAGCCTCTCCCTGAGCCATCCCCACACTTGCCCAAGCTGCCAGCACCACCCGTGCCGTCTCGGCAAAGCTCACTCTGTGCTCCCAGGATGAAAAGTGAGACGTCCTTGGCAGTCAGCACGCGAGAGCTTGCAAGTCCCCATCATTCCCCTAAGCCCACGCAGCTCCAATCCCACGGGAGGAGCCTGCGGACAGAGAGGCAGGCGGGGCTGCGAGCGAGAGCTGGGAGAGCAGGCGTGGAGATGCTCCTCCAGGTCCACACGTCTCAGCCATGGGGAGGCAGAGTCCCCTGCCGGCCCCGTGAGGCTCAGCTCCTGGCGGGAAGCCGGGGCGCGGAGCTGCAGCCCACGGCAGCCTTCCCAGAGCGTGGAGGGTGCAGGCAGCTTCCAGTGTGTTGGGTTCAGAAATAGAAGGAACAGAGCAAGTCTGAAGTGGGATTCGGAAAAGAAAAATGCTTTGTATTTACTCATGTATTTGCAAAGTGCGGACACCGCGTCTAAAATGTTCGGGAGTTCAAGTTCTTGGTGTCTACCGAAGGCTTCCCCCTGAGTTTATGCCAGTGACGTGGGACTTTGCTGGGTGTCGTTCGTTTTTAAGAAAACAAACAAACAAACAAACAAACAAAAAAACCCAGAATCTATAAGAAAACACAGAGAAGCGGTTAACACAGCCCCTCTGCCGGTGGAGCTGAGCGGATGGCTCTCACGAGCTGGGGGTTGAGATCGGCAGGGAGCTGGTCCTCCCACGCCCCCAGGCCTGGGACGGTAGCAGCAGACAAAGCCGGTCTATCTTTGGGTTGTAGGAGAGCCTGAAAATACCTCTGCCTTGAATAGTTACCCTGGGTCCGCTTTGGAGGTGAGACGCTTTATTTCATTTGAGGTTGGGAGCCGTCTCTATGGCTACGGCAGAAGCTGAGCCCAGAGACGCGGTTTCTTCCTCGCGGGAGCAGCGCGTATGCTGAGGGAAGCGTGCTCAGACCCAGGGTCTGCGTGGACTGGCTCTCCCACTCCTTCAGAGCACCGCGCTGCTTTAGGGCGGCTGCTGTGTCCACGAACCTAACACTGTTCCCTTTGTTTCTTTGGTCTGGAATCTGAAAGCTAAGCAGAATCTCACAGCCTGTGTGTGTTGTACAAGTGCAGAGTGGAACCACCGGACAGTGACATTCATGTGAAACTGACCTCTTCAAGAAGTGACACACATGCAGAGCGTGCACCCCGCCCCCGCTGCCGTCTCAGGGCACCTGTTCCCCTGGCAGCTCCGCTTTATTTTTTAATTTTTTTTAAAAAACAATAGAGGCCAGTGCTGTGGTTCAGCGGGTTAAAGCCCCAGTCTGCAGCACCGGCATCCCATGGGCACTGGTTTGAGTCCCAGCTGATCCACTTCCGATCCAGCTCTCTGCTATGGCCTGGGAAAGCAGTGGAGGATGGCCCAAGTGCTTGGACCCCTGCACCCACGTGGGGGACCAGGAAGAAGCTCCTGGCTCCTGGCTTCAGATCAGCCCAGCTCCAGCGGTTGCAGCTATCTGAGGAGTGAGCCAGCAGATGGAAGACCTCTCTCTCTCTCTCTCTCTCTCTCTCTCATTCTTTCTCTCTCTCTCTCCATCTGCGTCTCTGTAACTCTGCCTTTCAAATGAATAAATCTTAAAAAAAAAAAGTAGCTCCATTGGCTTATCTTTTTATATTTTAAAATTTTATTTATTTGAAAAGAAAGCAGGGGAGAGAGATCGATCTCCCCTCTGCTGGTTCCCTCCCCAGAAGCTCCCAGAGGGGAGAAGATTAAAGTAGTCAGATGCAGGGCATTGTTCTCACCTGTATTTTGCACAAGGAGATTCTGTTCATTGAACAAACTGGGTGTAAATGGTCATAAAGAACCAGGCAGACGGCACAGTTTGAGGGTCTCATCCTCACATGACTTTATTTATTTATTTTTATTTATTTTATTTATTTTTTTACTGTTTCCCCAGGCCATAGCAAAGAGCTGCATAGAAGTGGAGCAGCTGGGACTAGAACCGGCACCTGCACGGGATGCCGGCACTGCAGGCAGCGGCTTTACCCACTGTGCCAAAGTGCCGGCCCCCTAACATGGCATTTCTGACACCAACCACACACGTGGGGTTTCTGTAAGACAGCTGCGGCATTGAGAATTCACTAGAAGGATGCACAGAACTAAGAAAAGTGCCATAGCTGTCAGCACAACTTTTATTTCAGCAAAGGATGGAGATTGGTGGGAGCCACAGAGGAGACCTTGGGCGAGGGCTCGGTGTGAAGCCCCAGGCATCCTCCCGCGGTGTCCCGGGGAGCAGGACCCCTCCCAGCGTGCATTCTGACCGCGCCCCCAGGAGGCTGCACGAGGAAGCCCCGCTGAACCTGGGGGCCCAGAGTTCCCTGGGGGCTTCCTTTCCCAGGTGTGATCCATCGAGCTTGACCACACTGTGGACTCAGTCTTCAGCTCCCTGCCTTTCGTGGAGCTTGGGCTGAGATCACCCAGCTCAAAGCCCAACCTTAGTGCACACAGTTGGTCTTTTCTGTCTGCCCCCCCCCCCCCCGCCTTTAGTTTCCTCATTAGCACAGAGCATCGCTGGGCACCAGGGGCCCATGGGAATATGGGAAATCTCTGACCTTGGAGGGTACCTCCCAGGACCAAGGACCGAGGATGAGGACAGACCTCTCTGTGCGTAACCTCAACCCTTTTCCACACGGAAGTCTGATATCCGAGCGTGAGCAGAAAAGCTGACTTCTGGACAGACAGGGTGAAGTCAGCCAGGCTGAGTTCTTTGGGCAGGTTGTGGGATGGAGGGAGGTTTGTCCCACGTCGCCTGCAGTGTGGGCTGGGAGGCTACGGCGGGTTCCGAGGCCCCAAACACCAGTCTGGAACGAACACATATTCATCCGAGCAGCGTGCCCAGGTGCAGTCTGTTTAGCGGGACGGCGTGAGCGGGAAGACAAAGGGCCCAGGAGTTTGTTTGCATGAGTCAACGTGGAAAAGTTTGGAGCGGGTTCTGAAACAATAAAGACGGCTCTGGACGGGAGATGGATGAGCGACTTTGTTTTGTGGAGGAGCTGCTGTGGAGGCGTCCCACAGCACCCCCTCCTGGGCCATCCTGGCAGCACGGGCCTGCCCATCACCATTTGGAGGGGGCGTTAGGGGTGTTATTTTTAACTCCTCATTATTGGAGGAAACACACACATCTGGAACACTGTGAGAAGTGATTATTAGCCGTTCAGCTGAGAAATAGCCTGGTGTCCACAATGCATCATTTTCCAATTATTTTGATATTTTTCAATGCCTTAAATACTAGAGGCATGCAACATCCGGCTCATTTAATCTCCCGAAATTACGCTCTCTCCATCTGCCATGGTCTTACATTTTAATAAAATCTTTACTTTGTATAAGCCAAGTACAATCGTGGAAGAAATGCGGGGATCTCAGTTTCAACTTATTTCTGTTTCTGATATTTTTACTGTCTTGGAAGGAGAATGGAGTTCTCAGAACTGGAAAATAATTTTCATATTTTTAGTCTACTAAAGGAATTTGGGGTTTTTTACAAGGCCCCTTCAGAAAAGGAAATGCAATTTTGTATTTTCTTATGAGATATTCCAAAACGCTGCGGAATTGGAAATTTGTGCTTTCGCCAGAAATAGAAACGAGCCGGATCTCTCGTCCCCGGACTCAGTCCCAGATCGCTCCTGCTTCAGCTGCGTTGATCGATTTTTCCTCACTGAAGCCGCCTGCCGCACACGTCCAGGCCAGCGCTCCGGAACGCCGGCTGCGGATGGGAGAGGGCCTGTGGCCTTGCTCGGTGTGGCGCAGAGTAGGTCAGCAGTCACTCGTGCCTGGGCAAGGACTCGGCATTCGCACTGGAAGACAAAGGATGCGTGTGTGAAGGTCAAGTCCGTGCTAAGGACCAGAAACGGTGCGCCATCGCCTGTATTACGGTGCACCATCGCCTGTATTACGGTGCGCCATCGCCTGTATTACGGTGCTCCATCGCCTGTATTACAGTGCACCATCGCCTGTATTACTTGTCTTCTCGGTTTCGGGCCCCTGGACGGCCGCCCAGGAGCCCAGACGCACTCCTCACCTCGCGTGAGGGCGTACAGACGTTCACCTTCTGAGCCAACGCCCCAGGACGGCCTCCAGTGCGAGCTGCGGCTGGTGTCCATGCAGACACCGGGATGGAAGGATGAGCAAAGCCGGTTCTGTTGTTTCCCACGCAGTGTCTAAACCTGGCCGCCAGGGTGGCTCCAGGGCCCCCGGCAGCCAAGCGTCCAGAGTCCCCCATCGGCTGTCCCAGGCCCTCAGCCCCTGGCCTGACCCTGGTTTGTCACCTCACGCCCCACGAGGGCTGCACTACGAGCGCATGGGCGGTTTTCAGAAATGAGTGATTTCAGCAGCTGGTGATGACAAAGGCCGTAACGGCGCAAATGAATTTGCTAACAACCTAATATTTCAGGGACTAAGAGCCCGGCCATTTGGGTGCTTGGGGACATTATTTGGTGAGATGTCACTGGAAGGAGGGAAGATGTAGCTTATGCTCTTCTATAATTTGCATTAGAAATTTATGCAATGGGAGCTTTGCGATCACTCCCGTGGTTCTAGCTGCGTGTGGGACGATGTCTCTCCAGAACCTTCTCTCCCTCGTTGCACAGCACTTGCCAGTTTTTGACTTTTGTTGAACTTCTTCTTTTCCCCACAGTTACCATAATAGTTGTGCTATCATTTGTTAATATTTGTTTTAAGTCTTATTTTTCTTGGACATATGTATTTGAGAAAGACATTTTAAATTGCACCAACCCTATGAAAGGGGAGGCGTTATGGTGTCTCGATAATGGGAGGAAATTATAGAAATAAATACAACAGGTAAACAGGAAATGTCGTGGCCAGCTGCTGATGGCTCTGGGCATTGGCTGTGCCCCCAGCAGCATCAGAGAGGAAACACAGTTCTCCCTGCTGTGACCGGAGAGCCTGGAGGCCTGGGGAGGGTGCACTTCGCACCTGTTCACCACATCACAGCACAGTGGGAGCTCCTGCTCTCCGGTCGACCCCCTGGGAGCCAGGAGGGGCAGGTGCTGTGGCACAGTGGTTTAACGCCCTGGCCTGAACACCGGCATCCCATATGGGCACCGGTTTGAATCTCAGCTGCTCCTCTTCTGATCCAGCTCTCTGCTGTGGCCTGGGAAAGCAGTAGAAAATGGCCCAAGTCCTTGGGCCCCTGCACTCATGTGGGAGACCCGGAGGAAGCTCCTGGCTCCTGGCTTCGGATTGGCACAGCTCCAGCCATTGCGGCCAACTGGGGAGTGAACCAGCAGATGGAAGACCTCTCTCTCTCTCTGTCTCTCCTTCTCTCTTCATGTAACTCTGACTTTCAAATAAATAAATCTTAAAAATAAAAATCCACCAGGGGACATTGAATGCAGCTCTCAGTCCAAGACTCTGAGTTTGCTTTGAACATTTTGCAACTACACACCAGCAACTCCTGCGCGAATGCATGTGTTTGGTTCAGGGTAAGCCGGTCTCCGAGCTGGGGTTCCTAGGCTGTGCCCTCATGCATGTCAGACCTGCAAGGCTCGTGCGTTCCAGGGTCCACGACACCAAGAGCTTGCGGGCCAGGCTGGGGAAGACACTTCCTAAAGGAGAATTGTCGAGGGCGCGAGGTTCTTGTCATCTGTGCGATTAGCTACGGGAGCAGGCGCAGGCCTGCAATGTTTGTCCTGCGGCTTTGTGGTGCGGCTGGCGAAATGGAACGGTCTGTTGGGGGCTGCTCAGTAGGAAGTCCCCCTGACCCCCATCTTAGTTACAGTGCTGGGAGGAGCCTGCCACATGGAGGTAGAAACTATTATCAGACTCCTGTCGCATGAGAAGCTGCAGAGGGTGGGTGCGTCCAGACGGAGGCGCTCTGCCCGCAGAACAGTCACTCCATGGATGGAGTTAAGCGAGTCCGGCAGCCTGTGCGAAAGCGCCCGCTCCAGCAGCACCGGGCACACCGGCGCCCCAAGCCAGCAGGAGAGAGACCAGGAACCCGGATGTCTCGAGCTCGCCCGCCTGCATTTCCGATGTGGCGGGATTATTTGTGGATGTTGGAGGCTGACGTGCACAGCTACCTTGAGCTCACAGGTATGATGAGAACTTTCCAAGTTCCCCAAGTTAATTTCTGCCTGAAGACAGGGTCACAGCCACTCTCTTGGCGTGATTGGGACGCCAGGGAGTGAATCCATCGATGGCACCGAGTGGAGGCACCTGGGACCCAGCCGACTGCCACCTGCCCAGCCACATCCACGGGAACACCAGGAGCCCACAGCCTCCAGAGGCAATGGTGGGCTGCGCATGGAATTTCAATGAGGCCAGTGCCGGGGGGGGGGGGGGGGGGGCAAGGCAGCAGGTGACTCACTGGCATTGCACACTGTGAATCCCTGGAGTGGACGTCTGGGCCCAGGCCGTGGGCACTGCAGTGGTGACCCACAGCGCACTCAGCTCTCGCCACCACCCCCACAGCCGCCACTCACCCCAACCTGGACCAGAATCCTCTCACTTCCTCCAAAGCACCCACAGGGGCTGCCGGGGCGTTTTCCATCCCTTGGCCTGTGTGGCCAGGGCTGGTGCTAAGCACAGAGAAGTGGGATGGACAGCTCTTTCCCGGGCGGCAGACCGGGTAGCTCCACGGCTGTGAGCAATGGGAAGAAAGGCACAAAGCCCAGAAGCCCCCCTGTAGGAAGGCCGCCTCCTCACGGCCTCCTGTCACCGCCTGCCTCCTGCCCGACCTGGGGGAGTCTGCACGCCGGTGGGCTGGGGGGCATCGCCAGCTCCCTGAGCGCAGGATCCTGGTGCTCAGGTGGTGGCCACAGGTCAGGTGCAGGCCGACGCAGGGCCCGACTTGCTGATGCTGCTCCTCTGTGTGAAGCCATGCCAGCTGCTACAGGGAAGTTGTTTGAGCTCCAGAAGATGTCAAGGTCATGTGACCCTCAAACAAATAAAGGCGGCAGGCGGCACCTGTCTCCCGTCCACAGTCTAGCCAAGCAGGTGGGGCCTCTGTCTCGGTTCTACAGAGACTTGATAATTGTATTATTTAGCTGAAGTCTTTTCTTTATCACATTTACTGATGAACATCGAGGAAGAAGAAAAGTAGAACTGGGTAAAAATGAAAGCCCTTGTGTTTCTAATGGGAGACATCTGCTTCCCCCTCGAAAGTTTACTGAACAAGAAAATTGTTTTTTCACTTTGTTTCTCGTTTGTTTTAAAACGTCAATCAGGCTGCGTGGCGTGGGGACATTTCACAGAGGCGTGGCCGTCTTCCCCGTCCCTAAAGTCGCATCTAACAGAACTGCGCTGTTACCGGGGGGGGGGGGGGGGATTGAGGCAGAGGAGCTCTGGAAGAAAGCCGAGAAGCTCAGGGCTTGGGGAGCTGCGTCCCTGTGACGGGCAGAACCGGGGCCCCCTCCAGGTGGGCACGTCCTGAGCCCTGGGACCCGGGAGTGAGGCTGGGGCTCTGCCCGAGGGCAGTGCGATGGGGCTTGGCCCCAGTGTCCAGGTGAGACGTGTGAGAGGGGGCAGCCTCAGCGGAGGGGACGTGAGCATGGAAGCCAAGGGGCAGGGACGAAGGGACGGAGTCTCTGGAAGCTGGAGCCGGTGAGGAGGTGGGAGCAGCCGGCTGCCCCGGGACGGCAGGACCTGCGGAGCTCAGAGAACACACTTGGTGAAGGCCATCGGGTTCGGTCACAAAGCTTGGGCTCCCCGAATGCTGGGGAACAGGTGCAAGATGAAGACGTGTCCTTGGCAGAGACACCAGAAGACGCCCTGGACAGAATGTTCATGAAAACGGGGGCAGGGGCCGGCGCTGTGGCCTAGTGGGCTAAGCCTCCGCCTGCAGTGCTGGCACCCCAATGGGCACTGGTCGAGTCCCAGCTGCTCCTCTTCCAGCCCAGCTCTCTGCTGTGGCCTGGGAAAGCAGTGGAGGATGGCCCAAGTGCTTAGACCCCTGCACCCACACGGGAGACCCAGAGGAAGCTCCTGGCTCCTGGCTTCGGATCGGCCCAGCTCCAGCCATTGCCAATGTGGCCATTTGCAGAGTGAACCAGCGGCTGGAAAGACCCTCCTCTCAGTCTCTCCTCCTCTCTGTAACTCTACCTCTCGAATAAATTTTTAAAAGGAAAACGGGGCAACAACATTAAGCTATCCTCCCCGTGACGCTGGGCACCGCTGCTGTGCCTCGCTAGTGCACGTGTGGCCGAGGCGTCATGTCATCCGCTGCACACAGACGGAGAAACTGAGCCCAGAGGCACAGAGCCAGGCTCCAGGTCACAGAGCTGGGGCGGGGGGCAGGTGTTAGTAAAATGATGCCGTCTCCCTAGGCCCAGCCTGGCTTACTAGGAGTCAGGTGACCCAATGGCCCCATCACAAGTGTCAGCCTCACCCCTACCCTACCAGGGTGTGCCGCTCCCACATCCTCACCTCTGTTAAGCTGTCTAGGCCCTGTTTGCCAGTGTAGCTGCTGCTCTGTGCACAGGGAGGCAGCCTGTCGGCTCCCCCACCCGACAGTAGCGTCTCCCATACTCCGGTGCCTGGTGTGTTTGGGGGGCCTCTCCCCTCCACCCGACAGTAGCGTCTCCCTTACTCCGGTGCCTGGTGTGTTTGGGGGGCCTCTCTCCCCCACCCGACAGTAGCGTCTCCCTTACTCTGGTGCCTGGTGTGTTTGGGGGGCCTCTCCCCTCCACCCGACAGTAGCGTCTCCCTTACTCCGGTGCCTGGTGTGTTTGGGGGGGCCTCTCCCCTCCACCCGACAGTAGCGTCTCCCTTACTCCAGTGCCTGGTGTGTTTGGGGGGCCTCTCTCCCCCACCCGACAGTAGCGTCTCCCTTACTCTGGTGCCTGGTGTGTTTGGGGGGCCTCTCCCTTCAGCAGGTCCTGACTCTGCATGTCTGGCTCCGGATCCCAGAACTGAGCTTCTTTCCTGAAATGCCTCTCCCAGGAGATCGAGTTTTGAAGATTTGAGTCCGAACTAATACAATAAGAAGGCCAATTTGAATGAATAAAAGTCTGAATTATGGAAATTGTGCACAGAAATGCGTCCTGGAAACTTCCCGACGCCTACCCTGAACTTACATCACGATTCTAGAGATGGCGACCGAGGAGCGGACCTGACGGTGCTTTGGGGGAGAAAGAGCAGCAGAACCCTTGGCTCTTGTAGGTATTTTTATTGCCGTGCGTGTGGAAATAATTATGCCGTTGACAAAATGCTTTCATCTCAGTTTGTTTCCTTTATCTGCTCTATTCCCTGGCACAGATGTGACAAAGGAACCGTGGATTCCAAACTAGGTCAATTGTTCTCGGCGTCTGCATAAATAATAGACGCCAAATTAGCATCACCTCCTCTAGCCTGCAGCGTGATCAAGGAGGAGACCCGACTCAGCCAGCGACAAGCAGCTCATTTTGACCATCTGTGAAGGACTCTGTAAATAGTAGAAATAAATTTCCCTACAACTGAGTACAAACAACCCATTACTATTATTATTACATCTGTCTACATTAATTTCACTTGCAACATTTACCTACGTGCTAAACGATTTAATGTAAAAATAAACTCTGGATATGCGACCAAGTCTCTGTAATGTTCCAATCCTAACCTTCTTCCCTCAGCCATGTCGGCACCTAACACAGCCCCGACGTGGTTCAAGCTGCCTCCCCTAAGTCTCACGGGCGTTTGCTCCTCTACGTGCTGCTCTGCGCGGTGTGGGGCCTGCTGTTTAACACACATGGACCCTTTCCATCCCTGCACCCTCCCAGGCTAAGCTGACTTCTCGGCGGTGGCTGCCGAGCCCCCACGTCAACCCCCTGTGCCAGCGCCGCCATTCCCCGGGGCCGGTGTCTCAGCCTGCGTGTTCCTCCCTCCTCCCCTCCTGGATCTCGGGTTGCAGGAGAGGGCTGAGCAAAGGAAGGACTGGGGGGTCCCTGTAGGCAGAGCCCTTCCTGCCCACCCAGCTGCAGTCTCCTGTTACCCATTTATTTAAAAAGCAAAGTGACAGAGAGAAGGAGACAGAGAGAGAGAGAGACCTTCTGTCCACTGGTTCACCCCTCAAATGGCCACAATGGCCAGGTTGGGCCAGGCTGAAGCCAGGAGTCAGGAACTCCATCTGGGTCTGCTCCGTGGGTGGCACGGGTCCAGGTTAGTGAGCCGTCACTGCTGCCTTCCACGGGGCATTAGCAGGGGGCTGGATCAGAAGCGGCGCAGCCAGGACTCTGATGCTCCAGTCTGGGATGCTGGTGCTGCAGGTGGCGGCTTAACCACGGCAGCACGGCGCCAACCCCCCCGGTCTCCTACTGAGGTGGCTGCAGCTGTGTCGAGGTGCCGTGAAGGCTTGGGCTGCAATTCCTCTCGCCGTCATAACGGCTGCAGTTTGGCTCGTGGGGTTCATGGGCCGTTCGTAGGGTTTCTCCAGGTAACTCCGGGGGGCCACCTCCACATCTGACTTCAGAGCAAGCTGGTTTGGTTTCCGGGGACAGAGGGGCCCCCCGAGTTTTGGGTGGGTCTCCCCACTTCCATTCTCCCTCTGCATGTGGGAAGGATGACGATGCATCTTCAGGCTGGGTAATGAGCAAGTTGTGACGTCAGCCTTGGAGCAGACCTGGCAGGGAGGCAGCTTCCCGCCGGGCAGCCACTGTTCCATGCTCAGGGTCTCGAAGAAGAGCCACTTCCGCCTCTTGCTCCCTGGACCCCGGGGCGGGCGGGAACTCCGAGGAAAGGGGGTCCTGTGGGCCGTCTGTTGTCGGGGACCAGCAGGCACCTGTCCATTGCTCTTCATCAGGGCCTCTAGGGGAACCCCAGATAGCTCATTTCCACTTGGGGCACCCACTTTTCCTCCTTGCCTTTCATCAGAGCCCGTTGTTTCCATTCAATCAAAAGATTAAACAGGTCAACAGCACCTCCCTTGCGCCTGGCCGTGTGATCCCAGGATCAGCTCCGGGTGCTCAGCACCCAGGGGCAGGGGCGTCCGTGGAGCCCCTCAGACCTGCGGCTCCATGTGCCGCGCTGGCCCCCGGCTCTGCACCGCCCTGAATTTCCTGGGAGTCGTTCTAGATTCACCGTCCTTTGTCTGCAGGATCAGTGGAGTAAGACGGTGCCTAACAAATGAGCAGTCTGTGCGTGACCAGATCCTCGCGCCACAGTGGACAGACAACCACAGGGCCGCCGCCAGCTGCTCCTTGACCGTTTGCCACTGCACAGACTGGTTCCAGCACTGCCAGCCGAGGCCTCGGTCATACCTAGGATATACTAACACCAATACTAACGTTCCAGTACCTAGAAGCTTCCATGCTGCGTTCACTGCAAAGGCTCCTGACCTTCTCCGGAGGCGGAACCTGCCAGGGTTTCCCACCTGCAGCACAACCTGCCACGTCCCAGCGGTTTGTGTCCTGATGACACCTCGCTGCACGAAGGTCCACACCGGTCCACGTGCCGAGAGGCCACCCAATGCCAGCATGCGTCCCAGTGCCCTCCAAGGCTTCCTGAGGGCGCGGGGGTGGGACGGGTCTCAGGAGCTGGCCTGTGGTACGCTCCGGGCGATGCCTCCCGCCCCTCCCTTCTCCTCTCTCCTCCCCTCCCTTCCCTCTCCTCCTCTCCCCTCCTCTGTGTTCTCCTCCCTCCCTTCCCCTCTCCTCCTCTACTCTACTCCTCCTCTCTCCCTCCCCTCTCCTCTCCCCTCTCTTCCCTCTTCCCTCTCCCCTTCCCCTCTCCCTCCCCTCCCCTTCCTTCCCCTCCTCTCCCCAGCCTCTGGAGCCCTGGCTTCTCCTCTTCCTCCCCTCTCTTCCCCTCTCCTCCTCTCCCCTCCCCTGTGTTTTCCTCCCTCCCCTCCCCTCCCCTCCTCTCCCCTCCCCAGCCTCTGGAGCCGTGGCTTCTCCTCTTCCTCCCACCTTCGCTAGCCACAGCTCTCTTGCCCTCATCATCCTGCGGCTGTTCCTGGGGCACAGCCCTTCCCTCGCAAAGTACAACTTTGCCGAGAAGTCCCTGCTAAACCAGGCGTGGCCGCCCGCGCCCGCTCACCGGCCAGACACTCGTTACCACCCTTGAAGACACCCGCAAACATCCTGCCAGACTCTTCCTCCGTGCCAACACTGACACAACGGCTTCAAACAGGCAGCGCAAAGCACTCACTCGCGGAGCTGCTTGTCCAAAAGTCATCCCATGGCCTCCCATCTGGGCATCAGACCTTTTACACTCACGCACCTGCCTCCCCTCCTGCCGGGTACCCGGTGCCACCCCTGGTGTGGGGTGGGGACGACTTGTGGAGCGGCTGGCAGCAGGCTGTGCCGTGCCCCGCACATACTGGCTTGGGATGCAGCTCCTAGCCCTCGCTGTCAACCCCCCCCCCCCCACTCTACTCCCGCCTGCCCTGCTACCTTCTCTGTGCGCTTGTGTGGCGACGCCTTGAAAATCAGTCTTCTCTCCAGCACTCTCGTGGCCTCGCGGAGAGAAGGCGAAACAGCTTACTGTGTTCAAACAGCTTACTGTGTGATCAAACACGGCTTGACCAAGATCAGGAGGAAGAAGCAAGAATCACCCAAGTGTGTAAGGGATTCGCAATCGAGGGCTGTTCAGAACGTGGATGAAGGTCAGCTCACTTCCTGTCCCCGGATGGAGTCCTGCTGGTTCACTCTGGACTCCCGCGCTGCTGGTGCCTTCTACTCCGCGACCTGAAGACGGAGCAAGGCGGCACCGTCTGTCCGTATGTTCCTGGTTGAGCCAAGTTTGAGTGAAAGACAATTTTTTGTGGAAAAAATTAAGAAGTCAGTGAGAAGATACAGACCCGCCACGGCTTCTCCCACCCCGGGTTTCTGCAGGAACCGTCCGGTCTCGTTACCCTTCAATCCACAGATAAACCTCCCAGCGCAGCCAGGGCCCCGGGCAGCTGTGCTCCCATGGTCCAGACAGAGCACGTTGAACATGCACACGCTCCCTCCTGCATTTGCAAGGTCACGTGGGATTCTGGTCGAGGTAACCATAACCGATCCCTGAGTCCCGACAAGCCGACGTCCTGTAAAGATTAATGACCCGGTGGGGGAAACAGGTAAAACGTGCGACTTCCACACGCGATCCACTGCGCGGGGAAAGAGACAGAGCCTGGATGCACTGCTTGTACCCTGCCACTTCTAGTGATGGTGGTGTTGTGTAGCTCCTGTGACTGGCTGGCTGTGTGGCTGTGCCAGACCCTTTGTACTCCCTCTTGTCATTGCCCCTGTACCTGTCACTCACAACTCTGCTGTAATTTAAAGGCTTAGCGCCAAATGAATTCTGCAGAAGCAACAATAGTCTTTCTATTGACAAGATATCAAGAACAGCATCATGGGATATATTTCTTTCTAGTCTTGCATTGCGTAAGGGCGGGGCCACGTTTCTGGAATGCGCTGTTAGGTGATTGCACAGTTGTGTGAGTATCATAGGCAAGGTAAGAGAGCTGCAAACTCACCAGCCGAGGCCGTAGGGGACCCCCGTCGCGGCTGCTGTCCCTCATTGTGCACCATCACGTGGTACGTGGCTGCAGTCGATGTGTTCTGTGCAACGGTCGGGAGAGACAGAGGCGAAGTTATCGAGCAATGGGCTTCCTGATTTCGCATTCGGAGTTTGATTTTCCTATTGCTGCACTCCATGGAGTTACCCTTTGCCTACTGCTACGAACTTACCTTCATTTTCCTGAAAACTGGCTTTTCTACTTTGCTGGAAAGACAAGGCTTTGTCTCAATTTTACAGTGATTGCCCTCTAGAGTTAAGACAAATACCAGACAACGAAGAGGAGCTAATGAAGTCACGTGGGGAAAAAAGAAGACCCATGGAGAGCGACAGGGGCAGGGTGAGGGGCGCCGCCTGAGCGAGGACCCGGCAGGAGCAGGCTCTGCCCGTGCTGCCCAGCTCCTGCACGCGGGTGCCTGTTCCCACACTCGATCAGCCACCTGGTTGCCCCGTTCACGTCAGCTTCTAAGAAAGCCAAAAGGCGAGTCTCCAATTATACTCACTTGCCTAGGTTTTAGAAGCAGCAAGACATATAAAGAAGATTAGATTGCAAAGATCAGATTGTGTTTTTGAAACTCAGCAATGCAGAGAGAGGGTGCATCTCTCTACATGGCAGCTGAATGCTTTAGGATTTCCGTTTTGGCAGGTAACGCACTTCAGCTACAAGCTGTTGACTTTTCCTGAAGCTTCCACATAAGAAAACTAACGGCTCCATTCCGAGAACTACAGCTGGGGACACGAAGTCCGGGTTGGGGCCTCTCCACTCGGCAGCTTTAGCACGGTTCCAAGGGCTCCTCCACTGGAACTCTGTCCCCGGACACAACCTGTCCAGTTCCTGTGGAATGCTTCCCATTAACACGGTGCTCCGAGAGGCCGTCTGCTGCCGAGGCCTGGGTGTCCTAGGGACAGGACCCTGCCCGGCACATCTACCCCAGGTTTCAGAGGGGAGGGAAGCAAGGACACTAGGCCGGGGCCGGAGGAGCTCAGGCTGTGTCCCTGAGAAGGTTCAGCGCATGTGCAAGCCCTAGATTTGAGCGTCATTCTTGCTCCCCCGCTCACAGGAGCTGAGCAGTGTCCACGTGTTCATTGCTTCCAAGGCACTGAGACCCCAGCCAGGTGTGCTCCCGCCGGAGCCGGGAGAAAGCCAGCCGGAGCCGGGAGAAAGCCAGCCGGAGCCAGGAGGAGAGCCTCTGCTGGGCTAAAGCAAGGCTTAGAAAAACCGAGTGGAACAGGGCTGGCCGCGGCTCAACAGGCTAATCCTCCGCCTGCGGCGCCGGCACCCTGGGTTCTAGACGCGGTCGGGGCACCGGATTCTATCCTGGTTGCCCCTCTTCCAGGCCAGCTCTCTGCTATGGCCCGGGAGTGCAGTGGAGGATGGCCCAAGTGCTTGGGCCCTGCACCCGCATGGGAGACCAGGAGAAGCACCTGGCTCCTGGCTTCGGATCAGCGCAGCGTTGGCCGTAGCAGCCATTTGGGGGGATGAACCAATGGAAAAGGAAGACCTTTCTCTCTGTCTCTCTCTCTCACTGTCCACTCTGCCTGTCAAAAAAAAAAAAAAAAACAGAGTGGAACAGGACACAGCGCCATCTCCACCTGCAGCTGCTCTAGCGAAGGAGCCAGGGCACAACGTGTGCCAGAAAATAAACCGAAAGAGAAGTTGACTTTTCTTCAACACCCACACGTGCAAGGGATCTCCAAGATGTTCATGAGAATCCATTTATAGAAAAATATATGCAGGACTTTAAAAACATTTTTGAAATGCATGTCTTTTAACTTCATTTTTCCATGAACGCTTTGTATTACATACATATGCCTTCTCACTGTTGAAAATGAGCAATTCTTTTATAAAACACCACGATGCTATTCTCTCATCTTGCCTAGAATCCTTCCAAAAGGAGTTCTGCATGTTCCTGATCTGTCTCTGAAGCAGTGCACAGTGGACACGTGTGTGTTTGTGTGTGTGTTTATCTGTGTACCTGTGTGCATGTGTGTATTGTGTGTAGGTATGTATGTGTGTATAGGCGTATGTATATGTCTGTATATGTGTGTGCATATGTGTGTATGTATGTATATGTGTCTTTATGTGTGTATGTGTGCATATGTGTGTATGTGTATATATGTGTGTGAATGTGTATCTGTGTGTATGTGCATGTATGTGTATCTGTGTGTATGTGTGTATATGTGTATCTGTGTGTATCTGTGTGTATGTGTATGTGTGTGTATCTGTGTATATGTGTGTGCCTGTGTGTATATGTGTGTATGTGTACCTGTGTATATGTGTGTATGTGTATGTGTGTATCTGTGTATATATGTGTGTGCATGTGTGTATATGTGTGTGTATCTGTGTGTATGTGTATATATGTGTGTATCTGTGTGTATGTGTGTGCATGTGTGTATATGTGGGTATGTGTATCTGTGTGAATGTGTGTGTGTATATATGTGTGTATGTGTATCTGTGTGTATGTGTGTATGTGTACGTGTGTATATGTGTGTATGTGTATGTGTGTGTATCTGTGTATATGTGTGTGCCTGTGTGTATATGTGTGTATGTGTACCTGTGTATATGTGTGTATGTGTGTATCTGTGTATATATGTGTGTGCATGTGTGTATATGTGTGTGTATCTGTGTGTATGTGTATATATGTGTGTATCTGTGTGTATGTGTGTGTATCTGTGTGTATGTGTATATATGTGTGTATCTGTGTGTATGTGTATATATGTGTGTGTATGTGTGTATGTGTGTGTATCTGTGTGTATGTGTGTGCATGTGTGTATATGTGGGTATGTGTATCTGTGTGCATGTGTGTATGTGTGTATGTGTATATATGTGTGTATGTGTATCTGTGTGCATGTGTGTATGTGTATCTGTGTATATGTGTGTATGTGTATCTGTGTGAATGTGTGTATGTGTATATATGTGTGTATCTGTGTGTATGTGTATCTGTGTGTTTGTGTATATGTGTATCTGTGTGTATGTGTATCTGTGTGTATGTGTATATGTGTGTATCTGTGTATATGTGTGTGCATGTGTGTATGTGTATCTGTGTGCATGTGTGTATCTGTGTATATGTGTGTATGCGTATGTGTGTATGTGTATATATGTGTGTATCTGTGTGTATGTGTATCTGTGTGTATCTGTGTGTATGTGTATCTGTGTGTATGTGTATATGTGTGTATCTGTGTATCTGTGTGTGCATGTGTGTATGTGTATCTGTGTGTATGTGTGTATCTGTGTGCATGTGTGTATGTGTATCTGTGTGTATGTGTGTATCTGTGTGTATCTGTGTGCATGTGTGTATGTGTGTATCTGTGTATATGTGTGTTAATGTGTGTATGTGTATCTGTGTGCATGTGTGTATCTGTGTGCATGTGTGTATGTGTATCTGTGTGCATGTGTGTATCTGTGTGTATCTGTGTATATGTGTGTATGTGTATCTGTGTGTATGTGTGTATGTGTATATATGTGTGTATCTGTGTGTATGTGTATCTGTGTGTACATGTGTGTATGTGTATCTGTGTCTATCTGTGTACATGTGTGTGTATCTGTGTACATGTGTGTATCTGTGTACATGTGTGTACATGTGTGTATCTGTGTGCATGTGTGTGTATCTGTGTGTATGTGTATCTGTGTACATGTGTGTATCTGTGTGCATGTGTGTACATGTGTGTATCTGTGTACATGTGTGTATCTGTGTATGTGTGTGAATGTGTATCTGTGCATGTGTGTATCTGTGTGTATCTGTGTACATGTGTGTGTGTATCTGTGTACATGTGTGTATCTGTGTATATGTGTGAATGTGTATCTGTGTGCATGTGTGTATCTGTGTGCATGTGTGTATCTGTGTACATGTGTGTACATGTGTGTATCTGTGTACATGTGTGTATCTGTGTACATGTGTGTACATGTGTATCTGTGTACATGTGTGTATCTATGTACGTGTGTGTTCATGTGTGTATCTATGTACATGTGTGTATCTGTGTACATGTGTGTGCATGTGTGTATCTGTGTACATGTGTGTATCTGTGTACATGTGTGTATCTGTGTGTATCTGTGTATATGTGTGTATGTGTATCTGTGTATATGTGTGTATGTGTATCTGTGTGTATGTGTGTGTATCTGTGTATGTATCTGTGTGTATGTGTATCTGTGTGTTTGTGTATATGTGTATATGTGTGTGTGTATCTGTGTGCATGTGTGTATCTGTGTGTATCTGTGTACATGTGTGTACATGTGTGTATCTGTGTACATGTGTGTATCTGTGTGTATCTGTGTATATGTGTGTATGTGTATCTGTGTATATGTGTGTATGTGTATCTGTGTGTATGTGTGTGTATCTGTGTGTGTATCTGTGTGTATGTGTATCTGTGTGTTTGTGTATATGTGTATATGTGTGTGTGTATCTGTGTGCATGTGTGTATCTGTGTGTATCTGTGTATATGTGTGTATGTGTATCTGTGTGCATGTGTGTATATGTGTGTATCTGTGTACATGTGTGTACATGTGTGTATCTGTGTACATGTGTGTATCTGTGTACATGTGTGTACATGTGTGTATCTGTGTGCATGTGTGTATCTGTGTGTATCTGTGTATATGTGTGTATGTGTATCTGTGTGCATGTGTGTACATGTGTATATCTGTGTACATGTGTGTACATGTGTGTATCTGTGTACATGTGTGGGGGGGGTCGTCACGAGTGCCGTTGATCTCATTTATTTGATCTCTGACCCAGTGCTGTCTGTGCAGCCGTTCTCTGAACCTGCTGGCTTCCCTTCCCACGGCTTCCTACCGCGAAGTTTTCAGAATCTTCTTACGCACAGCTTTCCCGGCCTCCTTCTGCTCTGTGCTAGGCTTTGCCGTGTCCCCGCAGGCGGCAGGGCGCGCCCCTTGCTGGGTGGCACTTGCCTGAGAAGACCCACGTTCTCTCCCGGAAGGCGGGAGGGAAGCTTCCTGGCCGTGACCCCCATTCCTCACCCGGAGCTGCGCTCTGCCGAGCTTCGGGAACAGCTGAGAGCGCCGGGGCCGCTGGGACCAGGAGGGGGTCAGCCCTGGCCTCCCCCGGCCTGCGGTAGATGGACGCTGAGCTGCGGTCTCGCTGAGCGCCCGGTGCCCCCCGAGAGGACACTGGGCACCACAACTCACGCCCCTGCTGGGGACGCCACCACCCCGTGCGGGCGCCTGCCTGAGTCCTGGTCCCCACTTCTGGCCCGGCTTCCTGCTCCCCTTCCAATACTCTCTAATAAAATTCTAAGGAATCGGTTCTGCTGTGGCATTTGGTTGCCTTGAGATGTCTCCACAAGATACAAGAAAGTCATGGAAAGACCCCGTGCCTGCCACAAAGTCCTTTGCCTTTGGCAACATACAATAATACCTTAATGCCTTTTATTTGAGAAGGAGTTATATTACTATGCGTCTCTGGTACTAGTTCCTCAGTAGTAAGGCACTTTATTTACATCCTGTAAGATGCTCACTTGAAGTTTTGAAAATATAAAACCCTTCCTAGAAATGTCACATTTTTCAAGACATCTCCTTAAATATTCTTCTTTCCAAAACTGACATTTATTGAATATCTTAAATATGATTTTACATCTCGGCTTGGATTATGCACAGCTTCATGTTTGATTTATTTTTCTGTGAGATTAAAGGTGAGAGACGACAGTTCTAAGGAGCTGTTGTTTAAATTATCTCCCCTTTGCAGACGGCCGCTGTAGATTGACATCTCTAAGAACTAAGAGGCACACACGGTAGAAAGGGATTAATTATGCACAAGTTGCACATGCACTCCGAGAGTAAGAGCAGGGAGAGGCACGAGCCCGGGGGCTTGCAGGAAACAGGGGCAGGAGACACAGGACTTGAAACTCCGGACTTCCTGTGTCCTGGTCCTGTCCAGCTACATAGCACTGAAACGCGATCAGGACCTCGGGTGCGTCCCTGGAAATGGAGCCGACACTCTCAGCCTCGGTGGGGGTCGGATGAGTTATAGAAAACACTGGTGACAGTTATCTCACAGTCACGCCCATGGTAACAACGATGGCTCACAATAGTAAAGGTGTTAGATCAAGGACATGGATTCATCTCCCTGAGTTTACATACAACTTTTCCAAAGTCCATCTGTCCTCCCCACAATTTCTACAAAATACTCAATAAACTCTTGTTAGATAAATAAAGTATAAATATGTGTATGTGTGCAGCTAGAGCATCAGACATTCCTGCCTCTGGCATACAGAATTGTCCACGCTCCGTGTGCGTAATAGAGTCAGACCCCTGGTTTCCTTAAACCTTAAATGATTAGAGTTAACCTAGTGGTTTCCTTTTTAGTAGACAGAGTAACTTATTTGTTGTCTTCTTACATAATACCTTCACAACCCATGCCCCTTCCAGTTTCTAAATTTTCAAAAATACTCACATGAAGCAGTTGATTGTGTTCTGATGTGTAACAATTTATTGTAAAAACATCTTTTTAAAATTGAACGCATATCGTTACCATGGGCAGTATTCCGGAATTTTTGTTCTTGAGGAATCTTGATGGAAACTTTTCCTAAGAATTCCCAGCCAAACTCCAGGGAATGAACTCACACCCGAGAGTTATTTTATGGAGGCTGTGGCTGGCAAAGCTGGGCCTATGAAGCCAGCAACCCAGCTGGGCGCCGGCTCACGTCCTCGCTGCTCCACTTCCAATCCAACTCCCTGCGTATGGCCTGAGAAAAGCAGCTGAAGGTGGCCCATTTCTGTCACTTATGTGAGAGACACGGATGGAGTTCCAGGTCCCTGGCTTTGGCCTGGCCAAGCCCTGGCCATTGCAGCATTTGGGGAGAGACCCACAGATGGAAGAGTCTCTCTCTCTCTCTAACTTTCAAATAAATAAACAAATCTTTCTAAAAAAGAGTTATGCTTATTCAGTTAAATCCACTGTTGAACTCATGGTGTTGGCTGGGTTCTTAATGAGGGTGGGCAGGGATTAGCAGAGTCAGAAGGATCATGGCTACGTTGGATGGAGCACACCCAGACCTCAGCACCCCAGAGGCCAAAAACTCGACAGAGGCACCATTTTAGGGAACGTTCAGGAAAGGAACAGTCTTTGACAGGGAGTGGGATGGAGTGGAATAGAATGGAGTGGAATGGATGGAATAGGATGGAAAAGAGTGGAATGGGGGGGATGGAGTTGAAGGGTGGAGTGGAATGGGGGGGATGGAGTTGAAGGGTGGAGTGGAATGGGGGGGATGGAGTTGAAGGATGGAGTGGAATGGGGGGGATGGAGTTGAAGGGTGGAGTGGAATGGGGGGTTTGGAGTTGAAGGGTGGAGTGGAATGGGGGGTTTGGAGTTGAAGGGTGGAGTGGAATGGGGGGGATGGAGTTGAAGGGTGGAGTGGAATGGGGGGGATGGAGTTGAAGGGTGGAGTGGAATGGGGGGGATGGAGTTGAAGGGTGGAGTGGAATGGGGGGGATGGAGTTGAAGGGTGGAGTGGAATGGGGGGGATGGAGTTGAAGGGTGGAGTGGAATGGGGGGTTTGGAGTTGAAGGGTGGAGTGGAATGGGGGGTTTGGAGTTGAAGGGTGGAGTGGAATGGGGGGTTTGGAGTTGAAGGGTGGAGTGGAATGGGGGGGATGGAGTGGAATGGGGGGTGGAGTTGAAGGATGGAGTGGAATGGGGGGGATGGAGTGGAATGGGGGGGATGGAGTTGAAGGGTGGAGTGGAATGGGGGGGGATGGACAGAATGGAGTTGGGTGGAGTGGATGGAGCAGCAGGACATGCATAGGCTGGGATGGAAAGGAGTAGAGTGAGTGGAGTGGGATGGGACGAGAATGTTGTCCTTGAACTCCAATAGGCATCCTGGGCCCCGCCTCCACGCAAGGAAGATATTAGCACTTTGAGAGTCTTGCTGACGGCGTCTGTCATTAGTCCCAGTGTGAGAAGTCAGGGAGAAGAGAAGCGACCCTGGGATGTGAGAGCCTGGGCCCTCATGGCGTAGGGTCCTCCCCCTGTTCTCAGCTCAAACACAGTCCCCTGGGCTGAGCAGTGTTGGCAAAACAAGACTCCTACCAGCCACACCGTGGTCCTAGCCAAGGAGCCTGGCCTCCTTCTGACTACTGTTGACATTGTCATCACCCATCATTACGTAAACAAAAACGCCAACACTGTAACGCCAGCTCAGACGAAGGAAACAGCGTATCTGCCAATACTATTGATTTGCCATCCGTTAATTCCTCATGAATTAAAGTAGAGGTCAATTAGATTACGGCAGTTACTAGTAAGAGCCAAAGGTACTGGCTTCTCGCATTCAAAAGATGATTATTTCAAATTTAATTAAAAACCCGTGCCTGAGTTAGGCTTTGTTTTCCAGTCTCTGAGAAATTACACGTCGGCATAAACAGCTTCAGACCCTGGAGACCGCCGCGGAGCCGCGGGATGGAATCCACTGGCGTTCCCTTGCGATATTTACCAGCGAATGTGAGCTGAAAAAAAAGAAAGAAGCTTGTGCGTCTGTTCGGTGGGCAGGGACTGGAATGTCCACCCCTGTGTGCACTGGGGCCCGATTCGCGCTGTGTCAGCTCCCCCCGTAGTGAGAGCACACTGAGCTCCCCAGGGCTCCCTTTGGCAGCCACACAGCTGACCCGGCTCTGGGGGGCTGGTTCCGGGACCCCCTCCTCAAGCCCCAGTCAGTGGACGCCCGCGGCCCTTCCATAAAGTGCTGCAGTATTTGTCACGCGCTTCCTGACTGCCTGGACTCGGATTAGCCCGGGTCCCATCTCCGAGCGCCTCTTTCTTGAGCCCCCTCTCTCCAGGCAGGAGGAGCAGGGTGAGCCCTGGACCCTGGCTGCGGCTCCTGGGCCCAGCTTCCTCTGACACCAGCGGGACAAAACCCCTGCTCCTCCACCACGGGCAGCGGCCATCAGAGTCCGGGGCAGGTGCCAGTCCGTGGGCTCCAGCCTTCTGCAGAGAAGGTGGCTCCCGGCAGGGCCAGGTTACGCCAGGGCTGCTTCACCCTGTGGCTGCGGGGCCAAGAACACCCACCTCCTGGAGCCACGACCCACGTCTGCGCTGACTCTCGCCCAGCTCCGCCCGTATTGTGAGCTCGCTGTCATCAAAGAGCGGCAGCCCCCGGGGCGATGGGGACCCTCATTTCCCAACACGCTGCTCATCAGCAGCAGTTAGCACGGCCGAGGAGACAGGCTCGGCCATCAGCCATGAAGTGGTGATGTGCCGTCTAGGTGTTGAAAAGGGATATTCTTGGCCGGGTCTCGGTCATCTGGTAAAGTATCCGGCAGCTTCTGGTTATGAAAGAAACCATTCAAAGCCGGTGTTGTTCGACTCAGATGTTGCCATGATAAAGCATTTTCTGTCTCTCAACCATTGAAAAACAGTGTTTCTCCGAAGGAAACAGCCCAGCGGCCCCATTCTGCTTTCCAAAGAGGAATATTAGCTTTATTTTCAAATGTTTTCCAGGGGAAGTGCTTCTGACATTCTCTGAGGAGTAGATGAATGTTTTCCCGGGAGCTGATACGACAGCCACATAGTTCAGCTACTTAGGAACAAATTCAAAGACGTGCAGTGCCCCCTGGTGGACAACGCGCCAACCTCCTCCAGCCTGAAGACCACCGGGCAGGTGGCTTGAAGAAGGTTCTCCAGCCTCAGGAAGGGCCAGCCGGCATCGCAGCACCTCGGCCGGCCGCAAGGACGCACTGGCAGCCCAGCCAAAACAGAGCGGCACCCCCCCACCCCCAGGAAACCACAGACCCAGGGTTTCCAACTCACTGTCCTGGGTAGCAGCCCACGTCAAGTCATTGACCAAAATAGTTACTGCCTGAGAGCCATGCTGCCGGGAGTCCCAGAACTAAAATTAATATCTTTTTTTTTTTGCTAATTAAGCAATGTAAATTCTACTTGGAGATTTCTGTGATTCCAATGCACATGTTAGCTAGCTCTGCCCATTTCTCTGTAATATCTTCGTTCTTTGATCCCTGGCAAGGCCCTGCCACAGGAGAACGGGGAATGAACTCCAGATCATCAAAACCCGCAATTAGAGGCAAACTCGTTTTATGTGTTTGGCAAACCTTGCCGTTTGATGGAATTAAATACCTTGTCACATTTGAGATCATGATAATTGGAAATGATGGATTATTCACAGGGAGGCAGGACAGAAGTAGCTACTAGGTCTGTTTCCAAAAGGAGAATGAATGCACCAACAATTTAATATGGGCCGGTTATACATGCACTACCGACGGTGAGGGTTTAACAGGCTCCGAAACTCACCATGTAACCAGTGGAGTGGCTTTGCTGCTGAAGCGAGGGTGCTCGCCGGGTCTGGAGACTCTGAGTCCGAGTGCAAATTTTCCTATCTACGGACGGGCGCAGTCGCTCCCAGTTGCAGCGCTGTGTTGAAGTCTCCTGCTGCACACCACCCTGAACCCCCCATTAGAAGACCCGCTGAGAGGGGTGAGCCAGGTTTGCAAAAGGGGTACCTTAGAGAGGAAGGGAAGCATCTAGGGAGGTTGGGATAAGTACACAGGTGGCTCCAACGTTCTGCCCAAAACTGGCCTCGGGGTCGTAGTCTGCACCTTTGGAGAGCAGGAGCGAATGGGAGGAGACGCGCAGAGCTGGGGCGGGGAGATGGGAAAAGTCGTCAGACCACAGAGCAAATCCAGCTGGTGTGAGAGAAAGGGGGTTGACACGTGTGTGCATGTGTGTGCATGCGTGTACGTGTGTGTGCATGTGTGTCTGAGGTGGCCATGATGTTTGGCACGTTCAGGAGGGTGGCAGCCGCAAGCTCAATTCTCAACCCAAGGAGGCAAGTGCTGTCTCTCTGGGGGGTGGAAATACTAACAGCGGCATTGTTCTGTGGACAGCGTTAGGGACCTCGTTCTCTGCGGGCAGTCCTGTGGGTCAAACCTCCCCTGCCCCCGCCCCCCAGGACGTCCCCCCCTCCCGTTCATAGCCCCCAGGTATTTGCATCCTCTGGCTTCTGGGGTTAACGGTCAGCTGCCTGTGTTCTCTGTAGGGCTACTGAGATTATGGTCCCGAGCCCCAGGTGACTCTGTGGCCGGCTCTGCCTGCAAAAGAGACGGGCTGGGCGTGGGACGTGGCCAGCAGTGCCGGGCGCCTCTGCCCAGCACTTGTCCAGTCTGGGTCCTCCTGAAGCGCGACCCGGATTCTGCCGGCTCGTCTGGCTGCACTCAGGGGAGTCATCCTCACGAAGCCACCTCCTCGGCCTCCTGCCTGCATCACCCGGGGTTCCCCAGGCGTCTGCGCTCAGACGCGCCTTTGTCCCATCATCTGGAGCCTTCCCCAGGGTGTCAACCCCATGAGCGCCCCCTAGGCAGGGCACCCTGCTCCTCCAGCGTCCGCATCAGGGCCTGAGGTCGAGTGCACGCAGCCTGGTTCTGGCCGTGTTCCAGCGCCCAGCGTCCCTCCGCTCCCTTTCTGTACAGACACGTTCCCAGCTGGTTGGTGCTGAGACTCGGCTCTGGGTTGTTAGGCCGGCAAAGAGTGCGGCGGTGGGCAGGGCCTGGTCGGTGGAGACCTGGGGATCCTCCTCCATCACATTCACCAAGTGCAGCTCCCTAGCGGAGCGCGTGGGTCATCCCTGCAGTGCAGTAAGCTGGGAGCCGTGCAGCAGAGCCAACACCCCGGCGACACCCACGCTCTGGGGTTCTAGCGTTTCCAGGATTTCGTCAGCAGGGTCCCGACAGGCAGCTGACAGCACGGTCTTGGACAGTCTGCAACTCTGACAACTAGATCTGGCTGTTTTAAAATCAGCCTTTATTGAGCTGCAATTGTGTGCACGCATGCACACACAGGCAGGGAGAGAGGCAGAGAATCCTGAACAGGTTTAACAACCCCTTCTGGGCACACATCGCAAGGAACTGAACCAGGATCCTGAGGAGGTGTGTGGAGTCCCGCCTTCGCTGCCCTGATCGCACAACAGCCAGGAGGCAGACACGCCGGGGGCTCACTGATGGGTGGATGGATGAAGCCAGCCAGGCAGGGCCCTACAGCACACAGCAGCACAGGGGAGCATGGAGGACCTGCACCGGAGGAATTGGCCCCTCACCAAGACCACACATTGTCTGGGCCCACTGATAAGCAATGTTTAGAAGCAAAGCTGTAGACAGGGTGGATGCTACTGGGCTAGGAGGGATGCAGGCCTTGCGCAGGGACAGCGGGCCTTGCTCTGGAGCCGGTGCCCACCCAGGATGCTTGCAGAGCTGGGAACGCAGCAGGCATGCAGGCCTGGGCACTGTAAGTAGTCAGGCTCACAGCACAATGTTGCTGTTTTACTTATTTATTTTTTTATTAATGCGCTCTCTCAATGTTTTTCCTTTATTTTTTTTTTACAGGCAGAGTAGACAGTGAGAGAGAGAGAGAGACAGAGAAAAAGGACTTCCTTTTCTGTTGGTTCACCCTCCAATGGCTGCTGCGGCCGGCGCACCACGCTGATCCAAAGCCAGGAGCCAGGTGCTTCCTCCTGGTCTCCCATGAGGTGCAGGGCCCAAGCACTTGGGCCATCCTCCACTACACTCCCGGGCCATAGCAGAGAGCTGGCCTGGAAGAGGAGCAACCGGGACAGAATCCGGTGCCCCGACCAGGACTAGGACCCGGTGTGCTGGCGCCACAGGCGGAGGATTAGCCTAGTGAGCTAATCCTGGGACCACCTGCTAGGCATCAGAGCAGAGGGGGGACCAGGGCGGCCATGGGAGGGGGCGGCGGGCTCCAGCAGATGTGCTGCCCATGGCCAGGGTGCCAGCCTGCAGGGTGAGCAGAGGCCATAGGGCCGTGGGGCTGGGCGGGGAGGGTGGGGGCCACTGTGGGGCACTCTGCCTCTGTGAGGGGCTGTCTCAGCACTGGCGCACAGCGACGTTCGCCGCCTGCTTGTTTGCAGCGGGGAATTTATCTTGTGTGGCTGCAGCCAGGCAAGCAGAAGGCACAGGCGTGGCTGGCAAGAAGGAACTTAATTCAGGGGACTTGTTCCGGAGCTGACGGAAGATTGGATGGGCAACCAGAGAGGAACAGCTTCCGCCCCGCTCTGCAGAGACGAGGCAGTGGTGATGGTGCGGGCGCCTGGGCCGTGAGCACTGCACGTGTCCACACCACACCCCGGGTGTCAGAATGCTGGGGGTGACGGCGTCCTAACTGCAGTGGGCGGGGGCGAGGGCGCAGCACTTTCCAGGGGGCTGGGGTTTCATGGCCTCGCGGAGACCGGAATTCTGGAAGAACCCTTTTTGCTGCGGAACTTGTGGAATCTTCCTACATTCAACGTATTTTACATCTCGACAATGACCTCGCTGTGTTGGGGGGAAGTTTTCATTTGTTTTAATTTCCACATAATTAAAACTCTTGGTGAATGACGTTTTTCAAACGTAGTGTTGCTTCTTTGAATCTATTCAATATCAGAAACGTTTGAGGTGCGGCTCCCCCGGAGTTATGAAAACCTGGAGAGGACGCGAAACGTTGTCTTTACCCATTCTCAACACGGAGCTCGGGGGAGAATCCTTTCACGGTGCTCATTCCGGGAGACCAACGTAGCTCAACAACGAGCTGGGCTCTAGACGCCTCCAGCAATTTCCCTGTCTCAGAACCAAGGGTTTATTTCCACAGGGGCATAACTCTGGTTTGGAATTTTCTGTGGAGAAAGGATGTTGTGTATCGAACACTCCAGCTCTATGAAGACCCTTGGGTGTTCTGGACTGGGTGGCCATTGGGCAGTTGTTACAATTAACAATGTAAAGACGTGGCCAGGGTGACTGGGGCAAAGGCAGGGCGATCCGCGGGAAGCAGGGCCACAGGTGAGCTCTGCTCTCTTTCTTGCTTTGAGCGACTTTGCTGTGGTCTCCAAGGCCCATCTGAGGTTCAACAGCAAAATCGTCACCCGTGTCCCTCAGCAGCTCCGCCCACTCCCTAAGGACTGGCAGCCAGCACGCCCGGCTCCCCTTCACGGTCTGCAGAGCGCGGGTCGCTGATGGAGCGGGGTGTGTGCGTGGGAGAGAGGCTCAAAGGAGGAGGAGGCGGGAGCTCAGGCCTGCGCCTGGGAACATGGGTGGTGGTGGTGCAGGACGGGGTCAGGGACCGGCTCCGTCTGGATGTCCCGAGTGCAAAGCCGGCGCCTGCTGGGAACAGGTGAGCTTGCGCCTCGGCCTTCAAAGTCCCTGCTCCACAGATGCTGAGGGTTTGGGAGCTAGAGGAGTCACGTGGCTAAGTCCGGCTCTACACGCATGGAGCCCATACAGAAAGGGGGGGCACAGGAACAGGGACAGGCATTTGGTGTAGCAGCTGAGGGGCAGGGCAAAGCCCCTTCCACCGAGATGGGACTTCTGGCCAGGCGGAGGGGTCGCCTCTCGGGGGGCGCGTGGGCATTTCGCCAGAGGCCTGCAGCAGCTTGGCTGGGGGCTGCAGTTGAGCGAGGAAAGTCGGGGGGGGGGGGTCTGTGGGAGGAGCCGAAAGCAGGCGGAACCTGGGGCTCAGCGGGCTAATGGGCAGCTGAACGCTGCAGCGAGTGTGGCCAGGAGCACTGAGCAGGGGCTGCCGGGGGTCGCTGGTCGTCCAGCAGAGTGGTGGTCCAGGTTTGGTTCTAAGTGAGGGAGTCTTGTCTCCCACACATGGGCACGTCCTCATCTCTCCGGGGGCCAAGTTCCCTCTGCTTTCTCCCTCGCCTGGGGCTGCGTGCACCCGGCCCACCTGTCCCTGGTGTCCCTAAGGCTTCAGTGTCCCGGCCCACCTGTCCCTGGTGCCCCTAAGGCTTCAGTGTCCCGGCCCACCTGTCCCTGGTGCCCCTAAGGCTTCAGTGTCCCGGCCCACCTGTCCCTGGTGCCCCTAAGGCTTCAGAGTCCCGGCCCACCTGTCCCTGGTGCCCCTAAGGCTTCAGTGTCCCGGCCCACCTGTCCCTGGTGCCCCTAAGGCTTCAGAGTCCCGGCCCACCTGTCCCTGGTGCCCCTAAGGCTTCAGAGTCCCGGCCCACCTGTCCCTGGTGCCCCTAAGGCTTCAGAGTCCCGGCCCACCTGTCCCTGGTGCCCCTAAGGCTTCAGAGTCCCGGCCCACCTGTCCCTGGTGCCCCTAAGGCTTCAGAGTCCCGGCCCACCTGTCCCTGGTGCCCCTAAGGCTTCAGTGTCCCGGCCCACCTGTCCCTGGTGCCCCTAAGGCTTCAGTGTCCCGGCCCACCTGTCCCTGGTGCCCCTAAGGCTTCAGTGTCCGTGCTGTTTCTCTGCACTGCGCCTGCTGTGGCTGCGCCCACGCCCCCTCCACGCCGCCTTGCCCCCCCCCCCCCACCGTGGCTCGCAGAGGCTGCCGTTTGCTCCGGCCACACCGCCTGCTTGGATGTTCCAGCCACACGGAGGGGTGTTGCACTCAAACTCTACCCTCCTACCCCCAGCCCCCTCCACACGGCGGCCACTCGGGCCAGCAACCTGCCTCGAGCGTCTGCATCTCCAGTGGGACCGGGCCCAACCAGGTCAGTGACGAAGCCGGGGACGCTGAGCTCGGGGTATGGAGTCCCCAGCCATGGTGGAAAGAGAGAGAGATGAAGGACTGGGGAATGCCCTGCCAGCCAGAGGAGCCAGGTGTGGAGTGGAGGGTGGCGCTAGGAAAACGGGGCCCAGCAGGTGGGCGAGGTATCGGGGCTGGGGGGACCCGACGGCTTTTCCCCAGCATCCCGTCACTGCTTCATCACCACCTGTCAGGACAGAGCTCTACCGCAGTAGCCCCGCCCTCCCCCTCCCCCAGCGCACAGGGCAGCCCTCTCCTGCCTTTGGCCTGGAGGGCAGGGCTCCAGGGGTCCGCGCCCCACTGCACCCACCTTCTCTCTGTACAAGAAACACACTGCAGACCTCTCTGCCTGTGCCCTCCACTCCCCTCCCCCATTCTGCACGCGCATGGGCAGAGGGCCCAGGACCTGTACCCAGACTGTCGCCCTAAAAGCTGCGGTTCACGTCCAGTGAGCTCCACGCAGCTCAAGGCATTTGCTGGGATTTAACAAATTTCTAAGAATCTGCCAAGAAGCCCTCACCCTGGCCGGGAAGATGCCACAACCCCAGCAAGTCCCCCTCCCCCTGTGGCTGGTTCCTGGTGGGAGGGGCCATGAGTGACACCCGTTCCCCCCCATGGAGGGAGCTGTTTAGTCCTGGAGCCGAAGGGCATGGAACCAAAGAGGAGGCGGCAGGTGTACAGGGTGTGTAGAGTCGGGGAGGGGCAGGGGTCAGGCTGGGTGCAGGCAGGGAGGCACCTGGCTTGCTGGGAGTTTGGCTGGGGGTGTGGTTGCTCAGGGAGCCCACTGCTCTCGATGGCTGTGGAGTGTGGGATTGCCAAGGCTAAGTGTGCCCTCGAGGACCGGGTGGCTGACCCGGCCAGGTGGATGTGTCAGGGCAGCACATGGGCTGGCGGCGATTCCAGCGGATCCCGGGTTACAGTCCGAGGACTGGACTCCACCCCCAGGCAGAGAAGGCTCCCCACAAAGTCACACCAGGCACCGAGCCAAAAAGGGGATGGACAAGGAGGGGAAGGTGGGAGCAGGTCAGGGTGGGCTGGGAGATAGGAAGGGAGAGGGGGCAGAGGGGGAGAGAAGGAGAGACAGACTGGTACTGGTACAGGGCAGGAAGACAGAGGGAGACAGAGGGAGAGGATGGAGGAAGAGTGGACCCACGGAGACGGCTGTGCGTGCGTTTCCTGCGGCTTAGACTTTCACTGCCTTTGGTTTTCTGGTTTTGTTTGCTCACCGCGTTAGCCAGGGAACCTGGCCTGAGCTCTCGCACTCCTGGAGGCAGGGGGATGGCGCCCCACCCCCACCCCCGGCCTCTGGTGGAGCCTGGACCTCACTAGAGGCATGCTGGCAGCTCCAGAGCCGGGCGGATCCGTGACCTCTGTCTGCATCTACACTTCTGTTTGCTTTGCTTTGGGGGAAGGCATTGAATTTAAACAAATGCATTTTTGCCATCTACTGACCCGATGATGCAGTTTTTCTACTGTTAGTCTATTAATAGGTTTTACCGACGTCAACCTTGCTAGACATCAACTCTAGTCGCAGGGAGTAAACTGATGGGATCCAGCCCCTGCTGTCTGTCTTAAAGGTGGCACAGGACAAGGCTGCACCTTCCAGTTCTGAGACGGCTGATTCTTCACCATTTCTGGAACACACCTCGAAGTCTGTTTGCCCAAGAAGCCCATCGGTGGACGTCTCACAGCAGTTCTGTCCCCAGCAGGGGGCCGCTCCCCTCCACCTGCACCTGCCACTCCTGCACCCCGGCCTCGTCAGCTTGGAGACAGGAGGTGCCCGCTTGCTCTGCCTGCCGTGCCCAGCCCTGAACCCTGCCCTGTGCACTCTCTTTCCTTCTCCGTCGCCGTCTGGATCCTTCCCCCACATTGCTCGGGATTTTAGCTCCTGGCCCAATCTCATGCCTTCAGCATCCTTCCCTCGTGATGTTGACCCAAATCATTCGTCTCTTCAAGGAGCATTTCTTTTTTTGGTAAAAACATTTTGTTAAAAGTATTCCACGACCAAATATTACATCGCTGATATTATTTCTAGGAAAATGAACTCACTGCTGAGAAGAAAGGACTCTGACATCGGCGTAAGCAACCTTCTCTCTCAGCATCACCTTGTTCCATACGTGATTGTGTGAATGTGCGCAGCTTTTAGGGGGTACTTCTCTATAATTAATTAATTTGAGAGAGAGAGAGAACAGGGTTTTCCATCTGCTGGTCCCTTCCTCGAACGCCATGAAAAGCCAGGAAAGACCAGGCTGGAGCTGGGACCTGGGAACTCCGTGCAAGCTCTCACGCAGGGTGCAGAGCCATCGCCACCGCCTCCCGAGGTGGCATTAGCAGGAGGCTGGCGCCGGGAGCTGGCTTTAGCCGTGGTGCTCCCAGAGGGTGTGAGCTGTAAGTGGCACCCTCCCTGCCAGGCCACCGCCCACCTCAGTGTGGGTATGGGGACCTACACAAGTCACACACATTAAATGTTCACCTAAGGATACTTCCACGTTACACCGTGGGTATGGCACGAGGTGGGGGTTCAAATGTAAGACTTTTTTTTCTTCTAGAAAGCCAGCCTCCTTACCACATCGTTATTATTTTCCAGTTGCAGTCTGTTGCCAGCACTCTCAGATGTCAAATCCCCAGGCCGGTCTGGGCATTCGGAGAGTTCCATGGGTCAGCTTAGCTCCCTCGTTTCCCTACGCTAGAATCCGATCACCACGGAGGAACAGCCCATCCGGATAACTGGGGTAAAGCCACCTTGTTGCTTTCTCTTTCATAATTAGCTCGGTGATTCTGAGCTTCGTAGAATCCGCCCCTTGGCCCAGCCCTGATTCCAAGATGGTGCTCTTCTGGGCTGATTGTCATTGAGCGCGAGCTCTCCGCCAAGCCCGTGGAGGTCTCCTGAGCAGAGTCTTGCCACAGGGTTGGGCAGGAGCCGGGGTTTGGACGGAGTCCCGGCCAGCCCCCACCCAGCAGCAGGGAGGGGACCGTCTGCAGCAGAGCGCACAGCAGTAGCGTCTGGTACATCTGCTGCCCGAGGATACGGTTCCCCACGGCCACGGCAGAGCGCCAGGCTCAGGGCTCAGAGCACAGCAGGTGTGTGGGAAGTCCTAACTAACGTTATCATCACGGGTGAATCCTGGCAAGCTTCGTAATACCCCACAGATGCACGCATCGGGATTAGCAGCCAATATAAGTAAAAGTCAGGCAGCACGATGGTTTCCTCACTAGCATCAGGTGTGGACCCCACTTTGATCTCCCCACTGCCAGCCTTGCTTTGCCTCCTCTTCTCTTCCGTGTCCCTCTCACGTCTCTACGCCACAGAACTGCAGGCCTGGGGGAGGAACAGTGTCGGAGGGATTGGTACTTCTGCCGCAGCAGACATGGCCGGGGCGTTCTCGGGGAGCAGTGAGCTTCCAGCACGTTCGTCCGTCCCATTCCGGGGACGGACATGACCGGAAGCCTCGACACGGAGCAGAGTGAATGGCCAGGGCGCAGGACGTTTCGTGTGGGTGTTCAGGACGCGTCCGTCACTCGTGGTTCTCTCAGCGAGTCAGAGAGCGCACCTGAAGGTGACTTCAGGAAGAACAGGGACGAAGAGGAAGGCTGCGGCTCCCGGTGACGATCTAGCTTCCTCTTTCTAGTCAGCTCGAACATCTCCTTGCATTAGCGGCTTCCAGGACGTGCGGCAGCTAATTCAAATCAACTTGACAAAATGACAAAGAAGAAAGACACAGATGAGAGATGCGTGCGCGCGTGCACACACACACACGCACACTGGAGAGCTTCAAAAGCCCCCTCAGGCACTGAGTGAAGCTTTGAGAGGAAAGGTGGTTCAACTAGAAAAAACACACTCCCTTTGTTTTGTAAGAAAGACTGAAGCTGTCTACAAATTGGTTACGTGGGGTTGCAAATCCTAGAAATCTTCCCGGTGTCTCAGTCTCTATCAGAGCAGAAAACCCGATGCTAGACTGGCAACTGCTTGAAAAACACGTAGTGTGAAGGTGCTGTGCCAAGGGCTGCGACCGGAGGACCTCCCCCGCTGCTGCAGGCACATGGGGAGAATGTGTGTGTACATTTAGAATATATTCAGAATCCTGGAGGAGGCAATCACCTGATGGAGAATGGGTGCAACGATGTGAAGCCAACTTGGGAAACTGAGGTCTACAGCTGTGCGGCGGTGCTGTCTCCGGTGTTCACAGATTTATGTCCAGGTGCTGGCTGGCAGGAAAGCTGACTGTGGGAGACTAGGAGAGGAGCCTGTCACACCTGCTGTCCCCACCCCGAGTGATGGCCCTGCGCTACCGACATTCAGCGGATAGCACGCGATCCTGTGACTTCCAGAATCTGCTTTGACTTTGTGTCCTCAGTAGGGAAAAGATTTTATTTATTATTTGAGAGGCAGAGTTACAGACAGAGACAGGGAGAGACAGAGAGAGAGGTCTTCCATCCGCTGGTTCACTCCCCAGATGGCCTCAATGGCTGGAGCTGCGCTGATCTGAAGCCAGGAGCCAGGAGCTTCTTCCAGGTTCCCCACACAGGTACAGAGGCCCAAGGACTTGGGCCATCTTCTACTGCTTTCCCAGGCCATAGCAGAGAGCTGGATCGCAAGTGGAGCAGCCAGGACTCAAATCGGTGCCCATGCAGGATGCTGGTGCCGCAGGCAAAGGCTTAGCCCACTATGCTACAGCGCCAGCCATGGGAGTTTATTTTAAAATAGATGTTGGATTAAAAAGAACTCTGTATTGGGAAATATGAACTGGCGGGGGTGAGAGCCAGGGATCCGGAAGGTCTACATTCACCTTCCTGGCTTTCACAAACTAACACGTGGGAGACGGCGTGGGAGACATCGGGCAGTTGAGGAGCAGCGACCACTGAGAACGGAGTGGAGCTGAAGCCCTGTGGCCGCCTCCGCCCCCTGCCTGGAGGAAGCTCCACACAGCTAGGTCAGCAGGGAAACCCGGGAGTCGCGGTGTCTCCCAGTGGAGGAGGCGGAGCTGGGGTCCCAGAGGTCAGAAGTGCTGAGCTCCCAGGGTAGAGTGGATGAGAAGAGAGAGCTGCAGCAACCACAAACCCCCTATTCTAGACACGCTCCTTCCATACTCCTCGTCACACATTAAAATCAGCTAGCTCAAAATGCACCTTGGACCTACAGAATCCGCAGGGCACAGTTTGGGGGGAGAGTCTGTGAGTTCAGAGGAGTCGAAGACGTATGTACTGCACCGTCTAAAGCACGACTCACGATAGATTTTCTAAAAAAAATTTACTCATTTGGGCCAGGCTGTGGCTCAGTGGGTTAATGCTCTGGCCTGCAATGCCGGTATCCCATACGGGCACTGGTTCAAGACCTGGCTGCTCCACTTCCTACCCAGCTCTCTGCTATGGCCTGGGATAGCAGTGGAAGATGGCCCAAGTCCTTGTGCCACTGCCTCCATGTGGGAGACCCGGAAGAAGTTACTGGCTCCTGGCTTCAGATTGGCACAATTTCGGCTGTTGTGGCCAATTGGGGAGTGAACCATCAGATGGAAGACCTCTTTCTCTCTCTCTCTCTCTCTCTCTCTCTCTCTCTCTCTCTCTCTCTCTCCCTGCCTCTCCCCTCTCTGTGTAACTCTTTCAAATAAATAAATAAATCTTTAAAAATAATATTCACTCATTTCGTAGAAGGCAGAGTTATAGAGCTGGGGTGGGGGCAGGAAAAGATTTTCCATCCACTGATCCACTCTCCAAATGGCCACAATGACCACAGCGAGGCCAAGCCGAAGCCAGGAGCCAGGAGCTTCTTCCAGGTCTCCCACGCGGGTGCAGGGGCCCAAGGACTTGGGCCATCTGCTGCTGCTTTCCCAGGCTCAGTAGCAGGGAGCTGGATCAGACATGGGATACCAGCATCAGAGGTGGCAGCTTAACCAGCTATGCCACAGTCTGGTCCCCACAACAGACTTTTCTTAAGATAAAATATTTGATTTAACAAAAATTAAGATCTGCTGATCAAAAGATAAAAGTGGGTGTGCTTCTGAATTCTATATTTATCTGATAAAGGACGTGGAGACAAAGTGTATAATCCCCTCTCCTGAATAACGTGACATCAAAAAACTTAATAGAAAAGAGAAAAGAGGATTTCATATAAATTCACAAGATGCTAGCCATTATTATCCATCAGGGATATGCAACATAAGACCACAATGAGATAAACCACAGCACTCTGTAAGGACGCCCACGTTACAAATCTTCCCCACACCAAGCATTAGGGGAGGCACACGAAGCAATTGGAGCCCTCGGGTATCACCCGGGAATATGAGAGCTACACATTCCTTGAGCTGCTTCGGAAACAGTTTGGCTGTTCCTTACAAACTTGACTTACCCTGTGACTGAACTACTAGACTTGGAAGGTATTTGCCCAAGAGGAATGAAGACATCTGCCCATATAAGCTGTTTATGAACGCACATAGCACCTTTATCTGCAGATGCTAAGAAAACTAGACGTACCCTCAATGTCCATCGACAGGTGGACAGAACAACTTCCTATCACGTATCCACAGGATGCCCCAGTACTCAAAAGGAATGAGCAGCCGACACACCGGCCAGCAAGCGTGACTACCCAGTATACACGCCGAGCGGAAGCAGTCAGACACGGAGAAGCTACAAGCTGCATAACTCCACTCGCACAGAATTAGGACAAACCCCACGAACACGCGCTGACAGGAAGCCGACCGTGCGTTCCTGGAACAAGAGGGAGCAAGCACAGAGGGGCCTGGCAGGAAGCTGCGGAGTGATTGACCTGCTCGTTATCTCGACTGCGGTAATGTTTCCGTGGGTATAAACATGTCAAAACACATCACCTTGTTCACTGTAAACAAGTGCGGTTTATTGTATGTCAATTACAAGGCAATAATGTTATAAAAAGATGCAATCTTGAAAGATGATCAAGCGCCCTGCGGAGGGGAGAAAATAAATTGCTCTAACTAAAAGCACTGTGGCTTGGGAGCTGCATTGCTCAGCCATCGTGAAAAAGGGACTAAAATGTAAAAGTACATGTGTTGTGCTCTCTCCAAGCAATTCACTTGGTAACCTATCGGATTCAGATTTTTGATAGTTTGTATATTGCTTAAAGGAAAACAAAGTAGGGATTAATCATGTAATTTTTAGCTTAGGGATGAGCTGCTGAGTTTAATTTCCTAATTTATTTTCTGGAAACATGATTTGCATAGATGAATACGTGCGCAGTTGCATTTTTAATATCACCCTCAGTGCTATTTATACGGAGATGATAAGCGAGCCATCATTCACTTCTCCGAACTCCCCTTCAGTCAGGGGGCGGTGGCGGCCCTGGCCTCTATGGGTGGAGGAGCTGTTCAGTGTCACCGTTGGGCTCCGGCACTGAGAAGTCTTTGGTGGAAGCAGTCTCGTTGTTGGCTTTATATGCGTTCCATTGGCAGAGCTTCACTGTCAAACAAATGTGCCCTAGGCTTTCTCCCATCTCCATCTGTAAAAATACTTATTCACTACTGTCTTACCGTCACTGGGGGAGGTCACAGGACAGTCAGTTCACCTTGCTCACCTGCCCCGACCCGCAGGGGGCACTGCTGTGGAGTCCTCTCACTTTCCGAGACAAGGGTCTGACCTGTGGCTTCCTCTCAGCTCTCTGTCCACAAACGCCCCCTGGGAGACAGCGTGCAGCCTGCGCTCGCTCGCTCGCTCGCTCTCCCAGCTCCAGGGATTTCTGCAGAGATCTGCCGTTCGGATTGTGTGCAGCTTGGCCTGAATCTGTCCCACAATTAGGAGGCTCATGAAGAGTAGCCATGGTAATGTAGTTCCTTCCACATAAATCAACTTGCTAGTACAACTGTAATATACGCTTGCAATAGAAATTTTGGAGGAAACCAACACTTATAGGAGGAAAAGTAACTATTGTACCGTATCCTACCACCAAGGTAAAAGCACATGTTCCACATAGCAGTGGTTTTTAAGATGGTTTGGACTTTAACAAAAACACAGTCAGGCATCAGCAGCAGAAGAGATCAGGCAGAAGGAAGAAGCAGTGAGCTCAGTGCCAGGCTTCCAGCAAACGCACAGCTAGAAGAGGGAAAGGGAAAGGCTCAAGACGAGGAAAGCTTATGGGAAATGTGGGATAACATGAACATGGCAAGCATTCGAGTTGCTGGGGTTCAAGGCAGACTTGAGAACACCAAGGAGGTAGAGAGCGTACTCAGAGTTTGTGAACTCAAGAGGCTTCCATAGCCTTGGCAGCTCATGACAAGAACCTCTGGTGATCACTGATGTCATAAATAAGTGTCAATTGTTAAATCAACAACAGGAGTCACTGTGCACTTGCTTCCCATGTAGGATCTCTGTCCTTAATATGTTGTACTATGAGAATTAACAGTAAAACTAGTCTTCAAACAGTACTTTATACTTTGTGTGTCTGTGTGGGTGCAAACTGTTGAAATCTTTACTCAGTATATACTAAGTTGATCTTCTGTATATAAAGGTAATTGGAAATGAATCTTGATGAAGAATAGGATGGGAGAGGGAGTAGGAGATGGGATGGTTGTGGGTGGGAGGGAGGTTATGGGGGGAAGAACCACTATAATCCATAAGCTATACTTTTGGAATTTATATTTATTAAATAAAAGTTTTCAAAAAAGACTAAAAAGAAAGCATACTCAGAGATCATGCCAGGACACTTTCCCAACCTGCAGAAAGATACGACTGTCCAAGCCTGGGAGTCAGGGTCAAGCCACCCAAGTCCACCCTGAGACATGCTGCAATCCAGCTCTCTAGGTGCAAAAATAGCGAGGCCTCCAGCACTGCAAGAGAGAGGAACGCGGAGCGGGCTTCTCCTCGTCAGAAGCCTCACTCACCAGGAGGGAGCGGCACCGGACCTGTGAGGCACTGAGGGGAGCCCTTGCCAGCCGAGAACGCATTCTCCAGCAAGCCATCTTCAGATACAAGAGACACAGACGTTCCCACACTAGCACAACTGAGAGAACGTCTCACCACAGACCTGGTCGCAAGAAACGTGATGGGCAGCCCTTCATACTGAAGAGGTTGCTCCTGAGTAAGAAGAGAATAGCAGCAGTTCGAGAGCTTGCGGGCAGGGGTAGCTATCCCAAAAACTCAGGCTGCTCTGGCATTGCAAACTCGGCACGCAAACCCTTCCCGTCTTCGCCGTGAGGACAACAGTTATAATTGTACACGAGACAGAGAGAGGACAAATCAACACCGGAACTTCAAATTGCGGGAGGAACGGAGCACAGAGGTGGAACTTATCAGGATTTCTTATCTCTTGGGCTTTCTGTCTCCTTTCCTATTTTTGTGATCAATGTGAAGCTGCTGTTGCCTCGAGATAGCTTGTTAGAGCCAAAAGAAGTTTTTGGTAAACGTCAAGGTGACCACAAAGCAAAATCTACCCATAGACTTGCCAAAAATACTAAGCATGGAATCAAAGTACACCACTAAAGAGAATCGCTTAACCACACATGAACATGGCAAGCCAGGTACAAAGAAAGAAAAGAACCACAATAAAATACAAAACAAGTATCAAAATGGCATCTTACCCATCATTAATAGTAGACCTAACCCTGCTCTTTTCAAGCTGTTTCAAAACAATGCAGAGTAACTCCCAGAGAAAAATATCTTTATAGGTATAATTACCATGAATTCTGCAAAATTTCTAGGAAATCTAAAATCTGTATCTCTATATGTACTATAAATAAGAGACACTGCTTTATGAAACAAAATGTGTTTGGCTTTTGACTTTCCCAAGAACTACCAACAGAAAACAGTACGACTGTAAGAAGGACAAATTGATGAACATTAGTTTTATATATATATATATATATATATATATATATATATATATAGCATTGAAGTTCTTTTAAGTTTGTGCTTGTAATCACCCGTCATATCAAACTTTGGGAAACTAAGCATATGTTCTATTAAAAATATCAACTAAGTAGATTTATGGAGGGAAAGACTTATTTCTTCCTCAATATTTCAAAGTAATAAATGAAAATATTATAAATAAAAAAATAGTAGACCTAACCGAAGAGGCTGACTCCAATACAATTGAAATAGGGGACTTTTAAATTCTACTTCCAGAAATGAGCAGCTCGTCTAGACAGAAAATCAACAAAGAAACATCGAGTTAAATTCCACCCTGGATCAACTGGACCCAACTGGTGTCTACAGAACCTTCCAGAATGCACATCCTCCTCAGCAGTGCATGGACGTTTTCCAGGGTAGATTATGTGCTGGTCACAAAACAAGTGTCCACAAAGGTAAAAGAATGGGAACTATGAGAACTAAAGATCACAGAGGAATGAATGTCATTTCTAACCACAGTGCAAAACAACTAGAAATACATAATAAGAAAAATATAAACTCCACGAATACATGAAAATTAAACAATTCTGACTCCTCAACAAGGAAGAAATCGAGAAAACTTAAAACATTTTTAAATGAGTAAAAGTGAGAGCACAAACCAGCAAACATGTGCAATACAGCAAAAGCAGTGCCAAGAGGGAGGTTTACAAATCAATGCCTGCATCAAAAACAGAAAGAAACCAGAAAGATCTCAAATAAACAAGTTATTGCTGCTCCTCACGGCAGTAGGAAAAGAACAAATAAAATACAAAATCAGTAGAAGAAATAATCAATGAAATGAAGAACTGATTCTCTGATAAACCCTTAGCTAGACTAACCAAGAAAAAAAAAGAAAACTTCCAAATACATAGAATTAGAGGTGAACATGGAGACAACCCCACTGACACCACAGAAACACAAAAGGTAGTTGGAGATTACCATGACAACTGTACAGCAACACGTTGAATAACTTAGGAGAAATGGACACACTCTTGGACACGTGCATCTTATCCAGACTGAATCACGAGGAAACAGAACACCTCCACAGACTAATGATTAGGAGCAAGATTGACTTATTAATTTTTTCTTTCTTTTTAAAAATTTGTTTATTTGACAGACAGAGTTAGACAGTGAGAGAGAGAGAGACAGATAGAAAGGTCTTCCTTCCATTGGTTCACCCCTCGAATGGCCACTATGGCCGGAGCTACACCGATCCAAAGCCAGGAGCCAGGTGCTTCTTCCTGGTCTCCTATGTGGGTGCAGGAGCCCAAGCACTTGGGCCATCCTCCACTGCCCTCCTGGGACACAGCAGAGAGCTGGACTGGAAGAGGAGCAGCAGGGACTAGAACTGGCGCCCATATGGGATGCCTGTGCCGCAGGTGGAGGATTAACCTAGTGAGCCACGGTGCCAGCCCCAAATTAACTTTTTTAAATTTCCATCAAATAAAAACCTAGGACCAAACAGCCTCACTGCTGAATTCTACCAAACATTTAAAGAAGAATTAACACCGATCTTTCTTCAACTACTACAAAAAAAAGTAGAAGGGAATTTGTCCCAATTTATCCTATGAAGTCAACATTACCTTGATATCAAAACCAGGCAAGGACCCAACAGAAAAGAAAGCCACAGGCTAATATCCTTGTTGAACATGGATGCAAAAATTCTCAACAAAATACTAGCAAGTAGGACCCACAGTACATTAAAAATGTCACTCCCCACGCCCCATGGGGTTCACCGCAGGGATTCATGGATAGTTCAGCACGCACAGATCAGTAAATGGGATGTACTGCATCAACAGGACGAAGAACAGAAATCACATTGTAATTTCAATACAAGTAGAAAAAGTATCCGATAAATTTCAACATCACTTCAGGATAAAAAACAAATTTTTTCTGATCAAATTAGGTATGGAAGAAACATATCCAGAACAATGGCGGCCATGTGGAACAGAGCAACAGTGGACACTGCACTGGATGGGGTGCAGATGAGGGGTTTCTCTCCAAGACAACTCCGCCCATGTCCAGCACATGGCCCCAGAGACCCTAGGAGAGCTGTCACACAGGGAAAGACCTAAGGGCAAACCGGGGAGGCGTGGCAGAGCCAGCACAGAGGGGCTGACGTCCGTGCGGGCGGTGATGGTGGTGGTGAGGGGGGTTGTGGCCATGTCTGTGTGTGTTCCTGCTTCAGCCCTGGACGTGAAACTGTCACCTGCCAAACCAAGGGCTTACAGTCTGGAATACAGTATTGCATATAGGCCCACGTAGACTGCTAATGTCCACAGAACTTCAGATAAACCCACACATTGTGGGTTGCGCCACAGCGTTTACATCCCCTGACTCATCATCACTGCGCTTTCCCGAAGATGAAAACATGGGAGCTGTAGAAGAATGCAAAGCTGGTTACTGTAAAACAGCAAACCCCTGGGCCACCGATACTCCTTAGTATTCACAACTCACAGAGTGTGGCAACAACATCTGTCGAAGAGGATTCATTCTGAGAGGAGGAGCATGGTGGGGGCAAGAGGCGCGGAGTCACCACACAGACCCCGGGGTCGGGTGAAAGCAGCCAGAGGCGAGCAGCCCGCAGACTCGTTTATTTCAGTTGGTACAGCAGCTTATATAGCCAAGGCAGCCAATCCGGTCAAGGGGCGGTCTATGCCCTAACCAATCACATTCTGTTGCCAGGCAGTTTCCAAAGCCATCCAATCACAGCCTGTTGCCAGTCAGGGTCTGTTGTCATGTGGTTTCCGAAGCCATCCAATCACGGCCTGTTGTCAGTCAGGCTCTGTTGTCATGTGGTTTCTGAAGCCATCCAATCACGGCCTGTTGCCAGGTAGTTTCTGTTGTCAGTTGCCATCTTGGCATGACCTTCTCACCTCAGTGGCCATCTTGGCATGACCTTTTCACCTTCTCATTCCACCACAAACATCAGATACCATGTCCCTACATTTTACTTTTGTTACAGCTCTACATTTTCTCCCCTTTATTTCAGGGGAAGGGATTTTGATCATAATGATAGAGTCTAGTGGAAGACAAGTACAGAGCCCGTGTGCAAGGCCACGTCTGCCCACACCCTGACTTTCCGTGAGCATGCTGTGTGAGCATCTGTGGACACGTGTGTGGAGCACACGCACAGTTCTGCTCCTTAGATTTCCAGAGCAGACCGCGACAGGAGTGTCTTGCTCAGGGAAATGTTGCTAGCACAGGACAGAGTGAGAAAGCAGTCAGACACGTGGCTGTAGCTCAGCACGTCTGTGAGAGGGCATCGTTAAAGCAGAAAACTGGAGGTTACAGAAACGAGGTCAACATTTAATTGGCGAAGAGCTGCAGCACCTGCTCCCCCGTCCGAGAAGATGCCTGTCTGCTCTGTGCTGCGAGCGGATTTCTTTGAGGGAGAAAGTTTGCCTCGGTGTTAGGTGTCAGGGTTGTTGCCCCAGCAGGCCTCGGCCTGGCAGCAGACCTGGGACTGTGCCAGCCACCGGCCGTGGTTCCCAAGCGACAGGAGTTTGGGGCAGATGGCAGCAGAGGCGTCTTACATTAAATGACCCCCTACTCAGGTTTCGGGCAACCACAGAGTGCACAGAACTGGTGGCTTCTTGGTGTCAATACAGGCGCCGTGGTTTGTGCTGTGAAAGGTTTCGACGTGGCTTAGAAAGCTGAGACACGAGGCACGGGCACAGCCGTGAGCCGGTGCTGTGAAACTGCTTCCGCCAGGTGTGGTTTGGCCGTGGCGTGCAAGGCGTGAGCGGGCTGTCCGTCACACGCAGCCGATCCGACAAAAACGGCGGGAGCCTTCATTTTCTTCCGGCGAACGTGGGCTTGGAATCGTGCCCGTTGATAGTGATGTCATCTCAGGCTGTCGTGGAAGTCAGGGCCACGTGACACCACGCAGCATCCTTGCCGTCAGCGTGCAGGCCTGGGTGCCTGGCTGTTTACGGGTCGACAGCTCCCTGAGAACGGGACTCGCGTATCCAGACGTTTGGATGGGTTACGAGACCCTCCCTTCATGTTTCCACGTTTCTTCTAAAAGCATTGCCCAGTGCATAATTTAAAATATTGTTAACTGCATGTTTCAGAGCACGGCTGTCAGGGACTGGCCCCTCAGGGGTCCCTTCATTGAAGCACCTGACTTCCGGCCCTGTGCTAATGTGCACCCCTGGGGGCAGCGGGTGATGCCCAAGAAGTTCCTGCCACCCATGTGGGAGACCCCGATGGAGTTTCTGGCCTTGGCCTGGCCCAGCCCCAGCTCCTGCAGGCATCTGGGGAGTGAGCCAACAGAAGGCAGCTCTTTCCCTCTGCCCCCACCCTGTCTTTAAAATAAATGAAAAAGTATTTAAAAAAAAAAAAAAAGCCAGAATGGTGACAAGCAGCACACAGCGCCAGCAGAGCATGGTGTCCCCCTTTCTTCCTCCAGGAAGCTCCTGCTGGACATGACTGCACTTCCTGGGAGCCGCACTGCCCTCTGGGGGCCTCCGCACCTTCAGCCTCTCCCCTGGCCGGGGTCAGCCCCACGCGGGGGCCAGGCTTCCCTGTGCTGCTGCTCCACTGTGATCCGCTATAGACGCTGCCTGCAGTGAAACTGCTCCCCTTGCTGGGCCCTGGCACCTGTTCCCAGGGGAAATTAACTACCATTGAGGATGCTCCGGCGTGGGGAGCAGACATGGACGCCTCGGCGTCCACGATGGAGGAGTTCTCCCGTGAATCTTCCTGCTTGCTGACATCCAATCTGAGAGGTAACAATGACGGCGCTCCTCCCGGTGGTCCATCCACGTCGGTGCGCACTCCCCTGGCCGGGACTCATAACTCACTCGGCCTCACAGCCCTCTGCGCCCTCAGCAGTGTGGCAGGCAGCGATCACCGCTCGGCGGGTCTGGAATTGGCAGGTACGTTCACAGCAGGAGTGTGGAGTGTCAGATGAGCGTGCAGTGCACTTCCCACTGAGCCCCCATCACCTCCTCGGCTGTAGATCTCCACGACCCTCCTGGACACCCACAGCACACGGGCGTGGCTCCTGCAAGCCGTGTGCACTGCCGTGGCTGCCGTCCCTGCACGCGGTGTGAGGGCTCGGGTCACAGGCACAGGGGAGGTGCATCTCGGAGCTGGGAGCCGGCCCAGAGCCAGCAGGCGTCTCCCGTACAGAGAAATGCCTTATGTCCTAGGTCACGGGGTTCCTTGCAGGTGAACGCAACCTCTCCCTCCTCTGGCGAGCTCTGGTTTTTTAGTTTTGATGTTTTTGTTGTTATTAACAGTGTTGCCTCTCGATCTGGAAACTAAGCAAGAAATGTGCTTCTCCCAGCGGGAATCCCTCCGTGAGCTTCAGCCTGCATTACCTCCGCCCCGAGTTTCCCGTCGGGCCCATCTCCAGAAACAGCAGCCGAAGGGGCCAGCTGCTGAGACACCGATCTTGGGGAGACAGAACCAGAGCAGCCTATCCGCCTCACTGCGGTGCCCCCGTGCGAGACCAGGCTCCAGGCACTAAGAGGGGAGGCGGCCTCCGGACAGCTACACATTCGGGTAAAATTCATATATTTTCCATTGCAGAGGCGCTGCCTTGGGAGTATAAGATACCAGATTTTATTGGCTCCTGTGCTGTTATTTAGGGCATTTTGTGGGAGAGAATGATACGCTCCAGTCCTCACCTGTAATTTTTAATGGTTATGGAGGGTGCTGGTCGTTTGCGTGTTGGGTTGTATTAATACACGTTAGATGTCTCCAATGACAGATACCTTCCCCACACATCTCATTAAGTTTACGACCTCCTTTTGTTACAGGTGTGTGTTGTACCGTAACACCTAATGATGTATCATCTAAAACAACATTTCTCTAACAGATGTGACACCATGGGGCCAGCATAAAATGTTTAATTTACGCGTTTTAGAATTATAGCGTGTTTTCAGAACACACAGAAAAGCTTATAGGATTCAGTGAGCAGATGCATTAAATAAGAATTAGTTTTGAGTCATAAATATTTAATATCTAATAAACCTCCACTAAAATTCGAAAATGTGTTGAAATCATGGAAAAAAACCTAGGTCAATAAGTGGATTGTCACACAATGAAAATGCACACCGAGTGGTTCTTGGGTTCTCAGGGACTCGTGAGCTGTCCGGACGCGGGACATCGCTTCCCAGCAGCCGGAGGCACCGACCGAAAAACGAACACACGGACATGGACGTGTGCATACCAGAGGTACCGGCTGAAAAACGAACACACGGACATGGACGTGTGCATACCAGAGGTACCAGCTGACTAAACGAACACACAGACATGGACACGTGCACACACCTGTATATGAACATAGGGGTGCGTGGGAACGTGCATATCCGTGTGTGTGTGTTCATACACACATTTGAATATTTGCATAATTTCCCTTGTCCTTCTTAAAATATTTCACATTGTAGTACATGTATCAAAATTTCCCATAACAAATTTGGGAAAATTTGTCTCTAATTGCTCTGTTTTCAGACGAGTCTCCCATCGCACCACAAACATTTTGTCGGTTTATAAACTTGTTTTAGGCGTCTGTAATACAGTGGCAGAGCCTGGCCAAGTGTTTCTAATCAAGGCTAAGCAGTCAATATGTGCAAGGGCATTGTTTAGGATGATATTGCAAATATTGATACCCGTTATCAACTGAACCTAATCAATAATTAGACACCATTACTCTGGGGGAAGCCAGACTATTAGGGAGCTCCTCCTGGTGTGTAGTTGAGGAAAGAGATGTAGAGCAAACGTTTACAGCATTAAAAGGGAAGTTTCAACTACAACAAGGGCTGGTACAGAGAGGCACATAGAAGCCGAGGATTTCTGGAACAATCTGAAGGGTACGTGGCACAAGCTGAGCTCTGAAGAGCCACCCAGCGGAGGGAGCCGCCCAGGAAACACCCCACAGAGTGGGGGCAGAACCACATGGCGGGCTCACCGCAGGGTGCACCTGCGAGTGGATGAGGGCATCTCACCAAGAGCTGGGAGGGAGCCGGGCAAGGCAGAGGCTCTGTCGGCCAAAAGGGGTGGGCTCTGCTTCCGAATCCTGGGGCCTGAGGACTCAGGGAACAGTTTTCTGTTGTGCTCAGATTCCGGTTTTGAAAAGATCTCTCTGGAATTTGTCGGAATGGATCTTGGTTATAATTCATCAGATACGGGCTAAGACCACTAACGGGCAGACGCGGGGGAGAGGCCGAGGGCAATGGTACCCGGGCCCTTGTTCCTGAATCCCCGCCTCTCCTGGGGACAGGCTCACAGCAGCTAACACAGTGGCCTCTGCAGACAGCCAGCGAGCACCGGCGTCTGGGGTGTGAGCCCTTTGCAAACAGGGTCTCTTTGTTCCATCTGACTTCGGGGGTGGGTGTACTCTAGCAATTCAAGTGTCACTGGTACCCCTTTAATTTATGTGCGAATCTTACTGACAAATAGGCACGTGACCACGAGACCATGATAAGACTACAACACACACAGGTACAGGTGCTGGGGTGCATTTTCAAAGTACCGACCCGGGAGAAGGAGGAGGTGGGCAGAGAAAGCACAATATGGAGGCGATGTTTCAGCTGCACACTCACAGTCATAGTAAGAATGGCGAGCGCTCAGGCAGGTGCCGTGGGGATGGTGAGGCCACCACCTGCAACGCCACCTTCCCTGGCTGCTCCACTTCCAATCCTGCCCCCTGCTAATGTGCCTGGAAAAGCAGCAAAAGATGGCCCAAGTGCTTGGGCCTCTGCACCCACATGGGAGACCCGGAGGAAGCTCCTGGCTCCTGGCTTCAGATCAGCACAGCTCCGGCCATTGTGGCCATCTGGGGAGTGAGCCAGCAGATGGAAGACCTCTCTCTCTCTCTCTCTCTCTCTCTCTCTCTCTCTCTGCCTCTGCCTCTGCCTCTCTGTAACTCTGTCTTTCGAATAAATAAAATAAATCTTTAAAAAAATAAATTCCCAGCAAAAGTTTTGTACATATTGACAAACTATAAAAATTATTAGGAAAGGCAAAATTACTTGAATAACAAATGTGGTATGGAAGAATAATAAAGATGGAAGACTCGCACACCTCCTGATATCAACACTCAGATACTTACAGGGCAACAACAGTGAATACAGCAGGATTTTAGTGAGATAGAAGAGTAGACACAAAGATCAACAGAACAGAGCAGAAAGGTCAAAATGGACCCATTCATGCCGTGTCAATCTTCATCTTTTACAAAAGTACCAAAGGAATCAGTGCAGATTTGACAGTCCTCTCAACACAGGCTGATACAAAACTGGACTTCGTATGCAAAACAGAGAGAGAAACTAGACGCAATAGGACAGGATGGACCATGGGAAAATGTTGTCTTCTTTAAAGTTAAAACATTTACTCTGAGAAAGACAATGTTAAGATAATAAAAAAAAAAACCTGCAGACTGTGAGAAAACATTTGCAAACCACACACCCCATAGAGACCCATTTCCAGAGCATCCACAGAACTCCAATTTTAAAAATAAATAAGTAAATAAAGCCACCTTCCACTGCTTTCCCGGGAGCATTGGCAGGGAGCTGGATTGGAAGTGGCTTTACCCACCACGTCACAGCACTGGCCCCAATAAACAGTCTAACTTAAAAACAGGAAAAACACACAAACAGAAATTTCGCCAAGGAAAATGCACAGATGACACACACATGAACAGATGCTCAGCTTCAGTGGCCATCAGACAAACGTGCGTCGAAACAATGAGACGCTATTGCCCCCACAGGCCCAAAGCTGGTGAGGACGCAGCCACTGTGTGCTTTTGCAACAGCCCCAAACTGGAGCCGGTCTCATGTCCTAGCATGGGTGCGGCTGCACAAGCTGGGCTCCGTCCATACGCTGGCCTGCCACTCAGCAGTATGGTACAAGGAACAGCTGATGCAAGTGACCGTGCGGGGAGCTGGAGGGCACTGTGCTAAGGAAAACCGCCAACCCTAGAAGGTGAGGTAGCGGGTGCCTGTGTTTATCCAACACTTTCGTGATAACAAAATTACAGAGATGGGGAGCAGATTAGTGCTTGTCTGTGGCCACGGGCAGCTGACGCAGGGTGGGGGCGAGTGTCCTTACCTGGTGGCGATGCACCTGTTCAACGTCCGACTGCAATGGGAGATGCAGAAAGAGAGACAGGTGACAAGACTACACAGAACGTGGTACACACACACACACACAGGAAACGGAAAATCACAATGAAACAATGGTTAGACTTTTGCAAAACGTTGCCAGGGACAGGGAGCCGGTAACTCCCGCAGATGCTCTCTCCGGGGCGTGGCTTCCGACGGCACAGAAACCACAACTCCCACAGTAAAACTTCCTGTGGACAGGAAAGAACTTCACAAGGCGTTTTTCCAAGCCTTGAGAGACAAACGCCCTCCCCACCCCTGTGTGTTTTCGGGGTGTGTGTGGGCCCCGGGGTTTCTGTCTTTGGTGACGGCTGTTGGCTCTCTGGCTCTGGCTCCCAGGCAGTGCAGGGGGAGACCGCACAGGCCCCAGCCTCATCTCTCGGCTTTGGTGTCTGGAGCCCACCGGTCACTTGGGACAGCGTCCAGCTGGATAGAGGACTCCTCCCTGGGTCCGCGAGCTCCCGCCTCCTGTCGTCTCACTCCTGTCCCTAACTGACCATAACATGGAACTGAGCAAAAGCTGGAGCTGTTCATCGTTAGATCCATGAGCAGGTTCTCGTCCTTAAACATATGAACAGACCACGGACTGTTTTCTATTTCCCCACGAACACTAAATTGATTTGCTCTTTACTTTAAGGCCCATTATTTTCCTCTCTCATGGGTAATGATGCCAAAGAAAGGGGGGGAAAAAACCAAAGTTGTGTGTGGCATCATTACACATTCTACCCAGGGACTCTTGCAAAGCTTGCGGTAGCTGCTTACAATCGGGATAAACAAGTTCAACCAAACAGCTCTGGGCGGCCTGACACCAGCCCCGATGGCTGAGCGTCTCCAAATTGGATTTTATCAAATATTTACTTAATTTTCGATCAATAAATGCAATTTTTCCCATTGAACCACTTATTTGGGGAGACTGTCACAGCTCCAAGCCAAGCTTTACTGGTGAAATTTGCAAGTAATTATTTGTAATGATATGCAAATTGTCATCAGGCAATTCACTGAAAAATTAAAGATAGAACAGCAAGATTAAAACCCCAGGAAATAGACGCTATGAAAAACAAAACACTGCCTTAAAAACAGCTCAGGAATCTGGGAAGATGAGTAAGAATTCCTTCTTTGTCTGCTGACTTAAAAAAAGTTACAACAGGAACTGAGACTTAAGACACTTACGGGGCCAGCACTGCGGTGCAGTGGGTTAACGCCCTGGCCTAAAGTGCCGGCATCCAATATGGGCGCTGGTTCAAGACCCGGCTGCTCCACTTCACATGCGGCTCTCTGCTGTGGCCTGGGAAAGCAGTAGAAGATGGCCCATGTCCTTGAGCTCCTGCACCCACGTGGGAGACCGGAAGAAGCTCCTGGCTCCTGGCTTCAGATCAGCGTAGCTCTGGCCACTGTAGCCAATTGGGGAGTGAACCAGAGGATGGAAGACCTCTCTCTCTCTCTCTCTCTCTGCATCTTTTCTCTCTGTGTAACTTTCAAGTAGATAAACAAATTTAAAAAAAAGACACTTAGGCTCCCGTGAAAACCTCGCTCTTGACAATGACCCTGGCAGAAGCTCCACAGCCCTGGAGGTTAAGCGGACTGCAGGGAAGAGGCTCTCAGAGAGCAGAGGTGGGCGGGCAGCAGAGGCCCAGGGTCGCCCAGGGCCCGCGGTAACTGGCTGTGCATCTGGGAGATCACGTAGCCGCCCTCAGCCTCCATTTCCCTACCTGTACCACAGGGCTGCTTGACTTGTACCTTCCTCCTGGGAATGTCATAAAAATCAAAGGAAACACGGATATTGAGGGAGGGAGAGGGGGTGTGTGTGATTATCTTCTTAGAATTGTACCAATGAAATACGTGAAATCTGTTTAATTAACAAAAAATGTTTAAAATGCAAAAATAAATAAATTAAATCTGGATTTCAACAGAAAGAAATGTTGGATAATATAAAAGTTTCTATAGTCCTTATTCATGCAAAGGGAAAAGTAAATATTTACAGAAGAGAAAAAAATATGTTGTCCTTGGTGAAAACAAACCAAACAGCACAAAGCAGCACACGGGGGGTGGGGGGGGAATGCATCCAAAGAAAGCCCGGGATCCTTGCCTCACGCAGCCTCCTGGTCCTCGTCTCCACAGGTGGTCACTGTCAACACACGCGTGCACCTGCCGAAGTATGTGTTGTCCTTTTACTAATACACACGGAAGCAGACCCTGTCCTTAGCTCTGATCCTGATCTCTTGTGGCTCAAGTATAAACCTTAGTGATTCCCCCACATCAACACGGTCTCTGTTTCCCTGGCTTTTTGTCTGATCCTCTTACCTCATTTTCCTAAGATGTGCGGGCCGTTGCTTCCTCTTCCTGCTACACACGGGACGAGCTCAGGCCCCTGGCAGGTGAGCATCCTCGACATTTAGATGATCGCCTTCACGCTGAGCCCGGGGACCCGCAGAGCCGGGATGAGGAAGGCAGGCGGCCCCGACCTCCTCGCGAGGTGCTGGTGGCGGCTTCTGGCCCAGCGGCCCTAAGTGTTTGCTCAACACGCTCACTCCGGGAAGGTCGTTACCTCTCTGCGGTTTCACACTCGGACCTGGAGCTGGTGCTGCTTAAGGAGAGGAGGCTGGGCGTCGCAGCGTGGTCTGGAGCGAATTTTCCGAGTAGTAAACCTACTGTTCGGAAGACTTGGCTTCCTGTGACTGTTCTACAGCCGGTGGACAGTACGTCTGACGGACATGGCGCCCACAGGCACAGGAATGAGAACCTGAAAGGCCGCCTAGGGAGAGGCTCTCAGCTCCCTTTCCCCAGCCAGCAGGTGGACACGGACACGAGCCACGGCTCTGGGCGGCGGGCTCTCGAGTCTGGACCAAGCCTCGGGGGATGGCCAGCTCTGCCCTCGTCCCACCACACCTGGTGCTGACCCTGAGACGGAAGCCCCCTGAGTGAGCTCAGAGCTCATCCTCTCTCTCTGCTGTAGTCTAGGTGAACAGCACGCTAGGTGGAGGGGAGAGGCACCTTGCTCACCTCTCACTCCTGCCCCCTGTGGGTGAGGGGTATGCATGTGGCAGGACGCTGGGCCTGACCCTGCATGGATGAGATCAAGGTAGGTGAGCGCTCACGCACACAGCCCGGAGGAGGGGACGCGGTGCCGCGCACCCAGACCAGGGTCACAGGAGGAGTGGACAGGCAGGGGCTGTGGGAAGAAGACCTCCCAGAAGCAGGAGGTGAGGGGCCTCTGGTTCCCACAGGACTCGTTTCAATTCTTTATTTTTTAATTTTTATTTTATTTATATGAGAAGTAGAGAAACAGAGACAGAGCTTTTCACTGCTGGCTCATTCCCAAGACTCCTGTACTGGCCGGGGCTGGGTCAGGCCAGAGTTGGGAGCCAGCAAAGCGATCCAGGTCTCCCACGTGAGCGGCAGGGACCCAGCCCCTTGAACCATCACTGCTCCCCCCTGGGTGCTGGGTGCCGTGAGCATGAAGCCGAGTGAGCAGCAGGGTCAGGACCTGATCCCAGGGACTCCTGATAAGGACGTGGGCTTCCCAAGGGGGTCTTGAACACTTGGCCAAATGTCCACCCCATTCCAAAAATTCTGCAGGCTGGCAGGGGACTCAGAGTGAACCCCAGCACCCGGGGTTAAACAGGAAGCATGGGTGGTCTCCCCATGCTGCAAAGCGTCGGGTGTCTGGGGAGGTCCCCGTGTTGTAGGCAGGTGTACAGAACAAAATCGATTAGGTTTGTGGCTTGGAAGACCACGCCTTCACCACGCTCCCTGTGTGACCTCATGCCCCACCTGGCCACACCTGGGTGCCCACCTGCCCACCAGACCGTGTGACCACTCTGCTTTGAAAAGCATACAAAGGCAAGGAGCGGCCCGCATCGCGCTCTGCCTCCGCTCGGCCGCCGTGATAAGCCGTTGGTAGCGCTCAGAGCGCTCGCTGCGCGTGGCTTTCGGCCTGCTTTCCGCTTGGTCTGGACCCAGCCTGATTCCCAGGCCTCCTCTCTCCCTTAGACTCAGGCCCTCGCTCTCCTGTGCATGTCTCTCACCGACTAAAACGCTTAAAACTCATCATGCTGCCGCGTTATTTGTGCCGGTAATCAGAATTCTGCGCTGAATAGTAGACAAGAACCTACAATGCTTAGTAATACTGTGACTCCATTACTAAGCACCCGGCCCCAATCCTCCGATATTCCCTGAGGAAACAGAGTGATGGTTTCTGGTCTCCCAGATGTCAGGGCAGCCCGTCTCACGGGGCCATAATTTCATTCCTTCCACCATAGCAGTGGCCACACTGGACAGTAGCTTGTTGTTTGGCTGTTTCCTCTTCCCCAGGGGACCCTCGGGGTGCAGCCCACCGATGGACACGGGGGCACTGATGGCGACTTCTGCACCCAGCAGCTCTAGGAGATGAGAGGCCCTGGCGCTGACACCCGGCTTCGTGGATGGGGCCTCCCCAAACGGCCCCTCGGCGCCTCCAGCTCTCCCCACGCGGCTGTAAACTTGGAGTTGATTGACACCTGTGCACAGGCCACTGCTCGCAGGGAGGTGGCTTCCACACCTGTCCTGGTCCTGTGTGAACACAAAGCCGGTCAGTGTTGCGTCCTGCAGCGGGGTCAGCCCACAGCTTTGGCGACCGTCCGCAGATGCTGTCCCTCGCCCGGGACGTGCATCCTGGTGGATGGACATCCCAGGGCGTCTCGGGCTGCGGGAGGCATGCGAGGGGAGTCGCCCGTCCTGACACACCCCTCAGGCGTGATCTCCGGGGGCACACGGGCAGCTCCGTGTTCTTCCACGTTGGAGGGAGCTGTGTGAAGTCATTCCCACGCGATCCCTGCTGACCCTGCCGGGGCAAGCTTCAGTGAGGCTGGAGGAGGGCAGAGCCCCCGGCCCCAGGAGTGGGAGCCCGGAGGCAGCCCCCCTGACACCCTGCGCAGGGCTCTCGCTGCAGGCGGCTGGGCCTGTGGTTCGCCTGACAACAGGGTCGCCTGTCTTAGCTACCAACTCCATTATTATTCACCCAGTCCTGCCTTCTTTAAATTGAGCCACCTCCTAGTGATGTGTTTATTTGGGGGCCGATGCTGTGGCAGAGCAGGTAAAGCCGCTGCCTGCAGTGCTGCCATCCCACACGGGCATCAGTTCAAGTCCCAGCTGCTCCACTTCCGATCCAGCTCCCTGCTGTGGCCTGGGGAAGCAGTGGAAGATGGCCCGAGTGCTTGGCCCTCTGCCACCCACGTGGGAGACCTGGAGGAAGCTCCTGGTTCCTGGCTTCCACCTGGCCCAGTTCTGATCATTGTGGACACTTGGGGAGTGAATCAGAGGATGAAAGAGCTCTCCCCCCCATCTCTGTAACACAAATAAATAAATTCTTTAAAAAGATATGTGCATTTGGGCAGGCCCCGTGGCTCACTTGGTTAATCTTCCACCTGCGGCGCCAGCATCCCACATGAGCACCAGGTTCTAGTCCAGGTTGCTCCTCTTCCAGTCCAGCTCTCTGCTGTGGCCCGGGAAGGCAGTGGAGGATGGCCCAAGTGCTTGGGCTCCTGCACCCGCGTGGGAGACCAGGAGGAAGCACCTGGCTCCTGGCTTCGGATCAGTGCGGTGCGCCAGCTGTAGCGGCCATTTGGAGGGTGAACCAACGGAAGGAAGACCTTTCTCTCTGTCTCTCTCTCTCTCTCTCACTGTCTAACTCTGTCAAATAAATAAATAAATAAAAGATATGTGTATTTAAAGAGAATGTGTATTAGTAGTGGATCAAAACTAATATCAAATATCATAAATCAAAGGTATCGAAAGTGCAAACATAAAATAAGTAAGATTATGTAGCTGACGTGTAGTCAAACAGAATATTATTCTGGTTACCAGACTAACAAGTGTTAGGAGGGAGGTATAAGCTAATACCAACAGAGATGTCTTTTTAGGAGGTTGACATACGTTTTCCACATTGAAATGAGTCATTTTAATGTTCAGATGTTAGCTGATAAGAACACAGGCAAAGTGAATCTAAACATCACACAAACTGAGTGTCCCAAGTGTAAGTCGTGAGTAAAGGTGTGAGCGTTTGGGAGCAGGGGAGCCCATGGCGAACTGGAGCTGACGTGGAGCCACACGGTGCCCCTGCTCTCCACTGCACAGATCCAAGGAATCCGCTCCTCCTGTTTGTTATCCTGAAGCTACACAGCCTGCCAGCTGGCGATCTCATTCCTGAAGGATCAGTTACTGCAGAGCTAACACAGTGGGCGTGGAATGTAGCAGTGGGTCGATCCCTTTGTAGTGCAAATCCAAGAGATGTAGTGCAAGTGTAGACATGGACTAGCAGCTCTGCTGGGACCGCTCTATTGACAAACCCATAGCAGCGCTGTAAAGATCTGAGGGAACCATTTGTTCATCCCAAGTCGAAATTGTACTCCTGGGCTTTTTATGCAAAACCAATCCTGGAAACTATTTAATGAATGTGTCAGAAGAGAGCAGAGGCTACCTCTGGACACAAATATCAGTTCAGGTTCTAGAGAAAGACCGCCTGGGCCAAGCAGCCCTGCAGGGAGATGCGTCCACATATCTTTACCTCTGCCTATACCTCCCCAAACTCAGACAGAAGAGAGAGAAAGAGAGGGGGGGGGGGAGAGAGGAGGGGGGGAGAGAGGGGGGGGGAGAGAGAGAGGAAGGGGGGAGAGAGAGAGGGAAGGAGGGGAGAGAGAGAGGGAAGGAGGGGAGAGAGAGAGGGAGAGGGAGAGAGAGAGAGGGAGGGGGAGAGGGGGGGGGAGAGAGAGGGAAGGAGGGGAGAGAGAGAGGGAGAGGGAGAGAGAGAGAGGGAGGGGGAGAGGGGGGGGAGAGAGAGGGAAGGAGGGGAGAGAGAGAGGGAGAGGGAGAGAGAGAGAGGGAGGGGGAGAGAGAGAGGGAAGGGGGGGGAGAGAGGAGGGGGGGAGAGAGAAGGAGAGAGAGAGAGAGAAAGAAGGAGGGGGAGAGAGAGAAGGAAGGAAGGAGAGAGCGGAGGGAGGAGAGAGAGAGGGAAGGAAGGAGAGAGAGGAGGGAGGAGAGAGAGAGGGAAGGGGGAGATAGAGAGGGAAGGAGGGGGAGAGAGAGAGGGAGGGGGAGAGAGAGAAGGAGGGGGAGAGAGAGAGAGGGAGGGGTGGAGAGAAGGAGGGGGAGAGAGAGAGAGGGAGGGGTGGAGAGAAGGAGGGGGAGGAGGGAGAGAGGGAGAGACTTTGGGAAAAAGAGTGCACATGTTACATGGCTCCGGTACATCCATTAGCTACTCTGTTTAGTGAATGGGGACCGATGGAGAAATTCGACCCTGACCTCGGTCTCCTGTCCACGAGCGCCCTAAGCACCCACACATCTCACGAGCTGCTTGAAGACTCACGACTTCGCGTCATCTGTCTCTTAAAAGTCAGCCAACAGCCTCGCCTGACTTCCACGAGAGCGGCAGCCGTCTGCCTCAGCGCTGACAGGGGTCACCCAGACCAGCCAGGGCCTGTGCGAGAAAGGCCCTGCCCAGGCCTCCTACGCGGTGTGACCAGCTGGTCACTAAGTGTGAAAGAGAGCAGGGAAATGCGGACAACCAGCGCTCCTAGCAGGCCCCCAGGAAGGGCGCAGCCGATGGGTGTGAGCTTGTACAGCTTCAACGCTGTGGGATCCAGCAAGCAGCCGACCGCACCCGCCCGAAGCTGCACTTCTAGGAGCAGGAATGCTCCCAAAATACAGCACGGCTGCAGCGTCTTACAGTTTCAAGAGATGGGGCGGGTGCCTGGCCTAGCGTAGAGACCCACACGGGAGGGCCTGGATCCACACCCGGCTTCCTTCCAGTGCAACCGGGGAGACAGCGGTCATGGTCAAGGCATCCGGTGCTGGCAGCCTGCATCCGAGGCGGGGATCCTTGGCCCCTCCCCAGCGGTGCCGGGAACGTGGGGAGTGAAGCAGCAGTGTCCCGTCCCGCGGGACGTCAACTAGGGCCAAGTACCTGGAATGGGGAATGAAAGGGACAGGAGGCACAAAGATGGCAACAAGACAACATGGCTGTTCGAGCTGCAAATTTTAGTTTCCAACCACACACTTATATATCATAAAGGCAGGGTGTCGGGCAGGGGAAGGAGGAGGAGCTTAGGTTACAAGTGCAAGCAGGGAAAGGTTACAAGGTCTTAAGGCACAAGGTCACACAAGGTTGTGTTATCAGTGCTCTCTGGTCTGGGCTGTTTAGCCCTGCCTCCGTAGTTTTCCACTAAGAGGCCACATGCTGTGTGGTCCCTGACACAGCAGATGGGGATTCTCATCCTGTCTACCCTCTCCCCCTCACATCCGGCCTCCCCAACAAAGACTTACAAAGCAGCTCAAATATAGGAACGGGAGGAAGATCACCGTGAAATCGGCCAAACCGACTCGGCCTGATCTCCCACCGCAAGTTTCCAGCAGCCAGCTCTCTGTATTTTCTGGAAGTTTCTCGTGATTCTTCCTCAGCCCATTCTTCCCCTAACCTGCAGCAGCACCTGCCTTAACCAGCTGCAAGGGGGACGCGAGAGGAAGCCGTCGATGCTCAGCGCGGGGCCTGGCGTGCGCGCATCTCCTGGTGGTTACCGTGGCTCCTGCTCGTTCGTTTTCACTTAAGCCACGAACAAGACACCCTTTAGGTGCTCATTAAATCACCACGAACTTCTGGGATGGGACCTCGCCTAGCAGAGACGCCTCGGCCCACGACAGCTGCTCTCTGAGACCGAGGGTCTCACGGCTAGGGCAGAGCCAGGACTGTGAGATAAGACGGGGCCTCGTGACGGCGGCACAGCTGTCCTTCCGGCCCATGACCTGCTCGTGTTCTAAGAGGGGTCTGGGGGCGGGACCGTAGTGGGAGCTGGGCAGGGTCAAGAGGCAGGTAAAATTCTTCAGCGTGAGGACAGACCAGGCCGGAGTGCTGGGGATCCAGACCTCGGAGAAGCTAAGGTTGAGGGCCCTGCGCTCTAAGGTGGTGAGATCTGGGCTACGTTTGGTCCACGGGACAACATGGCAAAGTCGTTGAGGGCTCAGGCACGGAGCATCCAGGGAAGGCACTCACCCAGCCCACGAAGACGCCTGGGTGCCACGCTTCGGAGTAAGGCGTGTGTCTCTAGGTTACACGGCGAGAGGGAAAATCAGGAGTCAGACTGGGCCGGCGAGCTGAGGGGGCAGAAGTGCCCTGACAGACGGAGCCTCTCCAGGCCTCCGGGCGGCTTCGCAGCAGAATCACAGCTACTCACGCCTGTAGTCACCGCGTCCGGGGCCGGAGCAGTGCCCGCCCTGGACTCTGCGTCATCATTGTTTGGAAGCTAAAGTGTTAGGTAGGAAGTCAGAAATGAGCTTATGTGTGTGAGACAAAGGCCTAAGGAGACATCTACAGTGGTTTCTCAAAGTCATCCGGATAACCTTCCAGGTGCAGCCCAGCATCTACACTTCAAAGTCCCGCCCAGAACCTGATGACCTCCCAGGGGGTGCTGCCCCTTCTACCTGGCCTGATAACCATCCTTCCTCTGAGGCGACACAGCCAGGCTTCCCATGTCCGATAACTGCTGGGGGAAAAACTCAGAAAGGAATTTTTCATATTTATATCCATCAAGTCTTTGTTCCAGGAGGAGAAGAAGGAGAGGAGGAGGGAAGGCAAGATCCATCCCCTTAAAAACCCGGCCTAAATGTGCACTGTGCACGCTCTCCCAGGTCCTGTCTGGAGAGGTGCCCGTCCATTCTTACCGATGTCCCCACCCTAATAAACCTTGTTATGTTCTTTCCCCTGCTCTCTGTCTCACGCCTGAATTCTTTCTTGCACGAAGACAAGGACCCTTTGTTTCTCCAGTAACAAAAGTAGGCACCGAGCGTCCCCACGGGCCTTCTCCTCCGACGTTACCGCCCAGCCATGCAGCACGGCACGGCAAACTCTCCACCTGACCAAGGGGCAGAAACCCGGGCTGCCGGATGCTGCCTTGTTTACTGATAGCATGTTCTCCGTGAACTACACAACAGAGGGAGACATAAACGACAAATATGTTTAGAAACAAAATTATCTACCAGCAGAGCGTATCTTTGTGGCGGTCCTACATCTCCATCGAACATCCTAAAAGGAGATGTTTGTGCCTCACAGATGCACTGTGCTCTTTCCAGAGTTCATGTCCGTCAAACACATTATCACCCTGAGATATGTGCACTATTCATTCAGAATCCAGTGGGAAATTTCACTCGGGTTTGCCATAACATTGGGTTTAGATAAGTGCTAAAACACGTAGCTAAATGCAGTTTGGCATAAATCAAATGTCAGCCCTACAGTTAGCAGTGCTTCATGTACACTTGAGCAGGTGTTGACAGGATAGATCTCATGTTGCATGCTCTTATTATTTAATTTATTTGAAAGGGAGCGAGAAAGAGGGATGGTTCCTTCACGGACTGCCCACAGGAGCCAGGGCTGGGCCAGGCTGAAGCCAGGAGCTCAGAACTCAATCCAGGTCTCCCGCACGCGCGGCAGGCACCCGATGACTTGAGCCATCACTGCCCCTTCCCAAGGTGCAGGACAGTCAGGACCCAAACCCGGGCACCTCAACATGGCCAGATGCAGACAGAGCAACATTTTCACAATGGGTTCGCTGAGGGCCCACGGGGCACCAGGCACCAGGGTGCATTGCAAGTCCCATCCAATGAGACTGCTGTAGCTCTCACTTACAGTTCACCCTTGGTCTGCAGGAGCCAGTGCGTGGGTGGAGCTGCCTGTCCCACAGCTTCCTCCACTCGCAGGACCCAGCGCATCCGGAGTTCTCGGGGAGCCACCTGTCCCACAGTCCGGGCTGCCTCTGCTCCATTACTCCGGCTCAGCTGGGTCACCAGCCTCATCTGAGCTCTGAGTGACCACTGCGCGCTCCTCTCTGCTGTTTCCCAAGGTGTCCTGTGAGGCTCAGAAGAGCCCTTCACCACCCGTGCAGGATGTGGGTCATCTGCTGGGGCAAATCCTGTAGCCGGAACCCCTCGTCGAGCGGAGGAAGCCACTGCCCTGGCGTTCTGGTGCTGTCACCGGAGGAAAAGGCCGTGGAAGCCAAGCCGTGGGTTCTTGTCTTCATTCGAGAAAGAATTCAGGCGTGAGACAGAGAGCAGAGTGATAAGGTTTTCTTGGGGACAGGGCATCCATCAGGATGGAAAGGACAGAGAGAGCGCCCAGTCGCTCGGGCTGGGGAGAGCAAGGTGACGTGGTTGAGGGGAGGCCAGGCGGGCGGCTCAGCAGAGAGGCGGAGGGCTGAGCCTGCAGTCTGTTTGGACTCCCTAGGTTTTTTGTTTTGTTTTTTTTTTTTGTTTTGTTTTGTTTTAAGATTTATTTATTATTTGAAAGGCAGAGTTATAGAGAGAAGGAAAAGCAGAGAGGGAGAGAGAGGGGTCTTCCATCCACTGGCTCACTCCCCAAGAGGCAGCAACGGCTGGAGCTGAGCCGATTCAAAGCCAGGAGCTGCCTCCAGGTCTCCCACGTGGGTACAGGGGCACAAGGACTTGGGCCATCTTCTACTGCTTTCCCAGGCCACAGCAGAGAGCTGGATTAGAAGTGGAGTAGCCAGGACTCAAACCAGTGCCCATATGGGATGCCGGCACTGCAGGGGGCGGCTTTACCCACTATGCCACAGTGCTGGCCCTTAGACTCCCTAGGTTATTAAGGGAGTCTGTTTACCCACCTCCCCCCTCCTCCAGGACAAAGAATGGAGAGTCCTGGTGGAAGGGTTTATTGGGTGAACATTAGCAAATTGCTCCCCAGATTTGCTGGTGCCAGGGCAGAGTAGGGGGCTTCCCTTAGGGGGTCTGGGAAGGTTTTATTGCCCTGCGCTATCAGGTCAGGTAACCCATTTGGTCCTGAGAGAGACTTCTCCTGGGAGCTGTCCTTGGGGGAAGGGCTGGGGCCACCTGGGAGGGTGTCAGGGTCTGGGCAGGACTTTGAAGTGCAAGATGCTGGCTTTGGGAGCTCCTGCAGTGGGTGCTGGTCCCCAGGTCCCTCTCGCACACACAGGCTCAATTTCCTCAGAGTGTGGCCAGTAAACTCGGATTTGTCTGCTTCTGCCGCTTGGTGCTTCAATGGCTCTTATGGTTCCGTGGGCTCCAGTGCAGATCAAAGCAAGATCAGTTTCCCTGGATCCCTAGCAGAGGGAAGGCGACCTCGCCCGGAGCGCTGGGCCCTCGAATCGGCTGCTCCAGGTTTTCTGCTCGGTTTTCTCCACCGATCAGGGCCTTGAGGACCAGGAAGGAAGCTGGCCTTGCCCCAGTGCAGGGCTAGGAAGGCAGGAGCAGGGTGGGCAGCCCAGGGTCAGGCGGCTCCCAGAGACCTCTGATAGCCCGGCTCCCCTCCCCCACGCCCCCCACAGGTGGCTGCTGGCTGGGGGGGGGGCAGACAATGAAGCGCTCAACTTGGATTGTGCGCTAATCCCCCCAGAAGAACGGAGTATTTTAGTTAAAAGTGATTGCACAGAAACTCTCAGATAGGACACATCTGGGTTCATCAGAAACATTTCCATTTCCTCCTCCCTCCCCCACCTCTAGTCCATGTGCACTGATTGCCTCAACTCCATTCCACCCCATCTCCCAGCAGCTGGGAGCAGAAGTGGCCGACTAAAGCATCCCAGGGTGCTGTCGCTCAATAACGCGCCCTCATTTCTGACATTAATCTTCTTGGATTTTCTCTGCGTACATAAGCAAGTCAGTCTTATTTAGGAAAAATGAGATAATCCAGATTCCACAGATTCAGCCACACCTCCTGCCGTTCCCTGCCTTGCCCTTCTGCACGGGGTGATCCTGTGAGGGGACTTCAGAACATCCTTGGAAAATGGAATTAAAAGATAACTTTACGTTGATGCAAAAAAAAAAAAAAAAAAAAACCCAGCTCGGAAATCTGCACATACAACGGCTATTCCAAATGTTCATGGAAAATGCATTTTATGAGAGGCCGTGCGTGTGCCGCTGGCCATCACCTGCCCTGACTCCTGCGGCTCTGGCCGGCTCTCCTGCCTCTGAGGGGACAACCAGCAGCCGGTCATTACCGTCCTGACCCCGAGGCGTTTCAAAATGCTTTTGCTGTCTTGCTCCCTGTGCCTCGTGGCTGCAGCACTGGTGGTGGAGTCTGCTACGGAACGGATCATTTCTGGGGCCAACGTTGTGGTGCGGGGGTTTAAGCTGCCACCGGCAACACCAGCATTCAATGGGGGCGCTGGTTCAAGTCCTGGCCACTCCACTTCAGTCCAGCTCGCTGCTAATGCACCTGGGAAAGCAGCGGAGGACGGCCCAAGTCCTTAGACCCCTGCCACCCACTGGGAGACTTGGAAGAAGCTCCTGGCTCCTGGCAGCGGCCTGGCACAACCCCCACTGTTGTGGCCATTTGGGGAGTGAACCATTGGTTGGAAGACCTCTCTCTGTCTCTGTCTCTCTCTCCCTGTCTCTCTCTCTCTCTCTCTGTCTCTCTCTCTCTCTCCCTCTCTCTCTCTCTCCCTCTCTCTCTGCAACTCTGCCTTTCAATTAAATAAAAACAAATCTTTATGCAATGGATCATCTCTGCTTCTGCACTTATTTACTTATTGCTGAACTTCAACCCTGGTCTCTCCCCCACCCCCCACCCCCCGCCACCTGTAGGACCTACTGTGTGCAGACATGCACTTTGTAGTACTGTATCAGAAATCCACTAATTTTCTTTGTATTTTTATACTGTTAGGCACTTATAATTACAACTGTTCCTAAGGTCTGGAATAAACCTAATCTTACTAGAAGACAAACAAAAAAAGCTATGCATGGATTTCACAGCCCCTTCACACCAACATTTGCTTGTATTTTACTTCCATTTGCCACACACTTTGTGGGAAGACCTTCCTTCCCTCTCACCTTCCTGAGTCAGCACACGCGTGTGCTTGCGTGTGTGCCGTGGGCCCCAGGACTCTGTCACTCCGTGAAGAAACTCTCGAAGGGAAAGCACGTTTCCCATGGCGACTTTTCCATCAGTTACATTGCTAAGGCATGGTCCAGGCATCCAGGGACCGGCCACTCTGCCAGCCCGGCTCCCGGAAGGAAGGTGATGTGGGATGCAAAGACCCTGCCTCCTCACCTCCCACCTGCTGGCTCTCAGTTCTTACGGAACAAACCTGTGAACACCGGGTTCCTCGGAGGGCAGCTATCCGTGAGCTCTGCAATGAGTGCTCGCTCCAGGGAAGGAGAAGGGTCCATTGCCTTTCTTCCTGGCCAGTGATCTCGTTAGGGAGGAAGTCAGATATGGGCTTCTGTGTGTGTGACAAAGGCCTAAGAAGACTTCTAGGTCCAGCATCTGCATCTCAAGTCATCCGGATAACGTTCCAGGGGCAGCCCAGTATTCGCTTCCTGCCCTGCCCCTTCTACCCCATAACCTGCCAGGTAGGGGTCCCCGCCCCTTCTGCCTGCTATCTGCATTTCAGATATCCTGCTCTGGATCCTGATCCTCCAGGGGGTCCTGCCCATCCTTCCTCTAACCCCAGCGGTGCCAGCCAGGCTCCCCCCTGTCTGATAACTTCAGGGGAAAACTCAGATAGGAGTTTTCAGTATTTACTCCCGTGAAGTCTTTTATTTCAGGAGGAGATGCGAGAAGGCAAGACCCATCCCCTTAAAAACCCCGGCCTCAACAGGACTGCGCGCTCAGCCCTCTGCCTCTCTGCTGACCACCTGCCTGCCCAGCCCAGGTGTGTTCTCTCCACTCAACCATGTAACCTCGCTCTCCCCCAGTCTGAGCGACTGGGCACTCCCTCTCAGGTCCTGTCTGGAGAGGTACCCATCCGTTCTTACGGATGTCCCTACCCTAATAAACCTTGCTACTTTTACCTCCCACTACTCTGTCTCACGCCTGAATTCTTTCTTGCACAAAGACAAGAACCCTGCCATTCACCAGTAACAATCTGATGACCCTGGGAACTTATCTGTGTGTGATGAAAATCTATAAAGCCTGCCACTTCAATTAAAATGCAGAGGTCCTGAGCTAACTTAACAGGACTGAGAAGCACACACACATACATGTATGCACACACATGTTCACACATGTGCACATAGCCCTTCTAGAAAGTAACAATGCAGAGGTTGCCTTTGCTCAGAGCCATGGAAAACACTTCACCATTGAAGATGTAGGGAAGTGATATCCCTTGTGTCTCTACACCAGCAATCTTTGAAGACGCCAGGCTTGCTGGCCTGAGTCATAAAGAGGTGAGACTCGGCGTGGGTGAGCATCCCCAGCAGCCTTTGTGAAACAGGCTGGCGTCTCCCAGATGTCAAAGGAGCATCCCGTGGGCGCGCAGGGCGCCACCCCTGCCTTTCCTCAAATGCCCTGAATCCCACAGGGTGCAGAAGGAGCTTCATTGCCTGATCCCCACAGCGTATCTCAGCCTTTCTCATCTCTGCCTGGAACACAGCACTGACCTACAGCGTCCGTCTCTGAGCCCCTGCCGTGGCTGGGAAGCAGATGTGAGCGTGCGAGAAGCTAGACAACTAGCCTACTCTGGAGCGGGGCTGGCTGTCCTCTACGAGTGTTGGACTGTAGCTGGCTGTCCTCTACGGGTGTTGGGCTGTAGCTGGTTGTCCTCTACAAGTGTTGGGCTGTAGCTGGCTGTCCTCTACGAGTGTTGGATGTTGCTGGCTGTCCTCTACGGGTGTTGGACTGTAGCTGGCTGTCCTCTATGAGTGTTGGGCTGTTGCTGGCTGTCCTCTACGAGTGTTGGATGTTGCTGGCTGTCCTCTATGAGTGTTGGGCTGTTGCTGGCTGTCCTCTACGAGTGTTGGACTGTTGCTGGCTGTCCTCTACAAGTGTTGGACTGTTGCTGGCTGTCCTCTACGAGTGTTGGACTGTAGCTGGCTGTCCTCTACGAGTGTTGGACTATAGCTGGCTGTCCTCTACAAGTGTTGGACTGTTGCTGGCTGTCCTCTACGAGTGTTGGACTGTTGCTGGCTGTCCTCTACGAGTGTTGGACTGTAGCTGGCTGTCCTCTACGAGTGTTGGACTATAGCTGGCTGTCCTCTACGAGTGTTGGACTGTAGCTGGCTGTCCTCTACGAGTGTTGGACTGTTGCTGACTGTCTTCTACAAGTGTTGGGCTGTTGCTGGCTGTCCTCTACAAGTGTTGGGCTGTAGCTGGCTGTCCTCTACAAGTATTGGACTATAGCTGGCTGTCCTCTACGAGTGTTGGACTGTAGCTGGCTGTCCTCTACGGGTGTTGGATTGTAGCTGGCTGTCCTCTACGGGTGTTGGACTATAGCTGGCTGTCCTCTACGAGTGTTGGACTGTAGCTGGCTGTCCTCTACGGGTGTTGGATTGTAGCTGGCTGTCCTCTACGGGTGTTGGACTGTAGCTGGCTGTCCTCTACAAGTATTGGACTATAGCTGGCTGTCCTCTACGAGTGTTGGACTATAGCTGGCTGTCCTCTACGAGTGTTGGACTGTAGCTGGCTGTCCTCTACAAGTGTTGGACTGTTGCTGGCTGTCCTCTACGAGTGTTGGACTGTAGCTGGCTGTCCTCTACGAGTGTTGGACTGTAGCTGGCTGTCCTCTACAAGTGTTGGGCTGTTGCTGGCTGTCCTCTACGAGTGTTGGACTGTAGCTGGCTGTCCTCTACAAGTGTTGGGCTGTTGCTGGCTGTCCTCTACGAGTGTTGGACTATTGCTAGCTGTCCTCTACAAGTGTTGGACTGTTGCTGGCTGTCCTCTACGAGTGTTGGACTGTTGCTGGCTGTCCTCTACGAGTATTGGGCTGTAGCTGGCTGTCCTCTACGAGTGTTGGGCTGTAGCTGGCTGTCCTCTATGAGTGTTGGACTGCTGTGTTGATTTCCTTGGTTAAAAGCTGAGTTATGAAAAACGAGTATCACGGAAGGAAGTGGAATCGAACACTGGGACACAGGGACGTGGAGCTAAAAAATTTGAACTGTGTTTTGCATAAAATGAAACATCTGTGTTGGCTTGGGATAAGTTGGGGGTTGTAAGAACAACTGCACACAGCACACGATGAGCTGGGGGTCTTGCTCAAACCTGCACTGCTGTCCTCTCAAGGGAGTCTCAACCCAAGATCCCATGAGGGAAGTGCAGAGTTCCAGGCCTTGTCTCAAATGGAGAAATCAGCTCCCAGGACCTCCTGCAGTTCTAAGAAGGAAATGTAGTCAATCTGCTGAAACCCCCACACTCCCATGCTCAGGGCTGCGCTACTCACAACAGCCAAGACAGAATCAACCCAAGTGCCCATCAACAGGTGAGTAGATAAAGAAAATGGATGCCTGTACACAACACAACGCTCTCCGGCCATCAAAGGGCTGAAACCCTGAAATCCTGTTATTTGCAACAGCGTGGAAGAGCCTGGAGGACATCATGTGATGTGACCTAAACCAGGCAAGGAAACAATAGATTGCATGGCCTGGCTCTGATGTGGAACAAAAAAGTGTTCATCTCACAGAAGTGGAGGGAGAATGATGGTCCTGGAGGCTGGAGGAGTGGGGGTGGGGAGAGGCTGGTCGGCAGGTGCAGTGTTGGAGGGGCGGTGCTGGTGCTCTGTTGCAGTCCAATGACTGCAGCTAACAACAACGTGTGATGCATCTCAAGTAGCTGGAAGAGAGGACTTTGAATATTGTCACAACAAAGGTATGGTATATGCTTAGAGGATGGGTGTGCTAATTTATCCTGATTATATCATCACGCAAGGTATGCATGCATCAAACGGTCACATTAAACTCCACAAATGTGTGCAATTATTTGTGCCAATAAAATAAAAATAAAATCAGTCCCCAGAGCACACCCCAGACCTCAACTTTGGAGGACCATTGCTGTAAGAAGGGACAAAATCACAACTTGAAAGATGAAGAACTAGTGGAAACTAGTCCACGTCCTCACCTGACTCACAGATCTGAGTACGGAGATCTGCATGTCCCCAGGTCAGTCGTGCTATTGTCACAGCACTACTGCCCCAACGCCTGACTGGCACACCTGCGCTTCCGTTCCCCTGTCCCCTGTCAGTGCTTCCCTCTGAGAGTTGCTGAGGCATCTCCGCCATGGCTAATGCCCCAGAAAGCTCCAAGATCTTCACTGGGATTCGCTTATATTTCAAGAAGCACCGGACACTCTCCCAAGTTGTATTTCGGGTTTTCGGTTCAACAAGCCAGTGAGAAATGCCATCCCCAGCCACGCTGAACTGGTCCAGACAATATTGCAAGAGCCATGTCCGTGCAGATGGATCAGAAAGTGCCCAGAGGTTGCCCGTCTGCACCGTCACGCTGAGCGCTCAGCCCCTCCAGGAGCTCAGCCTCATTTCCTATGGCAACACAGCCTCTGCTGAGCTCGGCCGCGTGGACTCCGATGGGCTCAGCCGTGTGGACTCCGACGAAGCTTCACGCGGGGAGACAAGAAGCCCCCTCTCTGTATTCTTTTTTCCCTTTCCCCTGCTGGAGAACTGTGGCTTGGAAATGATTCCCCACGCTCTCCTTATTTGCGGCAAATAAATCTACTGGGTTTATTGACTAATGGATAAATTGCCCAAACATGTTCTTATGACTCATTAGCTACAAAGACTCCAACTTAGCATTAAATAAGAAAAAGGGAGCCACGTGCTACCGACGAGACCAAGATTTGAACCTGGGGCTTTAGCTACACAGGTAGGTGTGACTCGGGGACTCCGGTTTAAGACGGCAAATATGGAGACCTCTTTAGAAGCCTCGCAGGGCTGTTTCTGTTTCGGGAATAGCCGTCGCCTCTGTGGTGATGGCGAAGTAATTCCAGTGGCTTTCAGAGAAGGTGAGGGTGGACATGAGTGACAGGTCTGTTATGAAACCTTCAAAATGAGAACATGACAGCACGCATAGAGGCATCACGTGGTTCTCCTACATCGGTGCAAATATTTTCGCTTTGCAAAAGGAAATGCAAACGTATGTTTCACAGTCAAATGAAGGAAGTGGACCCCACAGCATGAACGCTCTGAGCATCCCTGGGCTGCTTCAGCTCCCGACGTCCCCGTGGGCATCTGTGGGTAAATACGTGACCATGCAGGTCTCTGCTGTTTGCACCGACAACTCGCTCCCAAGGGGTACCCAGTGCTTGGAAGAGTTCTGACCAGCCCGGCTAAGTCTTATTTACTTGGGGGCCCCCTTGATTAATCCTCCCTCCCTCCCCAAAGCAGCACAAACCGTGTGTGTGTCCTGTGCTTGGGGCCTGTGTGGCCCCGACAAGAGGGCGGCACCTGCCACACACAGGGTCCAGGCCCCTTCGCGGATCACAGGGCGAGACCCCGAAAGTGACCTTAGGGGGCCCCTAAGGTGCAGGGGTGCAGGCAGGATCAGACAGAAAGACTCCTGCTGCCGACAGCACCTCGCTCCCTCCAGGCCTCATCACAGGTCCAGGATCCAAAGGCCTCGTGCTTTGCATTTCAATTATTTATTGTTAGTGAGTTGAAACTTCCTATTCACAGAAAATTCCCCCTTTGTGGCGACCTGTGAGAGTAATTACAGCCACAAAACCCAATGAATGAATCATCACAATCTGCTTAATTAAATATTACCAGGTCTGGACACAGGAGAGGATTTTCATTATTCAGGGACACAAGTGGGCAGAGATTTCAATTACGTCCAGCATCTCTCACTTTCAACATTAAAAAAGCACAATGGAAATAAAAATGGAGCTCATCTTATTGATGTAATTTGGAGAGCAACTCATCCGCTTTATCATAACTAATAGAAGTTTAGAGTTAGCAATTAAAAGTATTAAAAAACTTAAACTTGTAGGTAACTAAACCTAACCATGGTGGGAAAATGTGTTTACGTTGGTCATGAAAAGAGGCAAAGTTGCTTTAAAACTATGAAGGAGGCCGGCGCTGCGGCTCACTAGGCTAATCCTCCACCTGTGGCGCTGGAACCCCTGGTTCTAGTCCCGGTTGGGGCGCCAGATTCAGTCCCGGCTGCCCCTCTTCCGGTCCAGCTCTCTGCTGTGGCCCGGGAGTGCAGTGGAAGATGGCCCAAGTGCTTGGGCTCCTGCACCCACGTGGGAGACCAGCAGAAGCACCTGGCTCCTGGCGCAGCACTGGCTGTAGCAGCCATTTGGGTGGTGAACCAACGGAAGGAAGACCTTTCTCTCTGTCTCTCTCACTGTCTAACACTGCCTGTCAAAAAAAAAAAAAAAAACCTATGAAGGAGACAAAAACACGCAGCCACTGAATCCTGTTCTCGGGGTCGGCAGCTGTGTCATTGCTAGGAACGGGAGGGACAGCGAGCCAGGGTCCACCGGCTGAGGAACGCAGAGCCGGCAGGGTGTCACTCAGCCCTGGGGAGGGAGTCAGCGTGGGGGAAGCCTCCACACACCCTGCCCAGCGAGCAAAGCCAGTGCCAAGGCCACCCACTGTGCGGGGCCCCTAGGAGAAACAGGAGTACACAAACCCGCAGAGAGGCAGGTCTGAGCAGGGGTCAGGATCTGAGACAAACGCCAATGAGGCTGGGGTTTCTTCCCCAGGTGTGCTCCTGGTTGTAGGACTCCCTAAATCTTCTAAAAACCATCGGATTCTGCACAATCACTGGGGATTGTATGGGGACCTAGGTTCACCTCAATGAACTCATTTCAGCCTTGAATGGAAGACAAGGACCACTCAAAACGCCACGACAGCTTCAGGAAAAGCTCACTTACTTACCTTATTTTTAGCAAAAACTAAATCCAATTGAATCTCTCTGTGCTTATTGAAAATTAAATAAAGCTTTTTATTCAAAAAAAGTCAGACATACAAACATCGCTCATATTCACGGGGTCCAGGTGATGCTTGTTCGGTGCCTCCTTTGTGTCACATCCAATCAGGGGAAACACATCTGTCTTGGCAAACAGCATCGCCTCGGGTGAAAACCGCCCCGAATCCTACCTCCACAGTCGTGCGCTTCTGCTGGAGAGACCTCGCGCTTACTGGCGGGACTGGCACTGTCGGTGCGCCTTCCCCTATGCTTCCTTTTTATTTTTCCTGTTGCCGAGGGTTGCCTTTCTGCCCGTCCTCTTTCTGCGGCTTTGCCGTGGGCACTGGGGCGCGCTGGCTTCCGCAGGTGCAGAGCCGAGGGCCCACGCCCACGCTCAGAGGCCATTGGTTCCCGCGGACTCCTGAAAGCTTCCCAGCCATTTTGAAACCCATCAGCGGTTGAGAAAAACTTGATTCTGAGCTGTACCAAAAAAAAAAAATCATTGATGAGTAATAATCGTGATCACCTAGCACTTCATACAAACCACTATTAGCTGGATTCTATTATTATGCCCACTTAAGTGGAATAATGTAGTTTAAATTAATTTTTGAAAATTAAAACATTAATTGTAATTCCCTCTTAGCTTATTAAAAATATTTTAAAATAAAATTCATTTTTAACACTTTGCTTGTTAATGCAATTAAATTGGAAATCATCTTAGTGGTTTTTCTTAATCAGTAAAATTGCTTTTAGTGAGGATCTGATGGTAATAGAAGTCGATTGTTTATCATTGAAAGCCAAATGGTCCATCTACTTCGTCAGCCTCCTGGGGGTTTGTGCTTGGACTTCCGTGTTGTGGTGTTGTGTGCTTCTCGCCTTTCTAAGGGGCCTGATGGAAGCCCAGCGCAGGTACTCCCACCCCCGACCCTGGCCGCACTTCCTGCCGCCCTCACCTGCACCAATCCTCACTTCTCCTGTGTTCACTGTTGCATCCCTAGCACTTCCATACGACCTGTTTGTTTACTTCTTTGGTTCTTGGAGGGGCAGAGAGAGAGAGACCACCAGGCACAGATGGACCTCCCATGCACTGGTTCACTCCCCAAATGCCCACAGCAGCCGGAGCTGGGCCAGGCCGGAGTCGTGAGCCCAGACCTGGAGTCAGGTCTCCCCCGTGGGTGGCAGGGACCCAAGTCCCTGAGCCGTCGCTGCTGCCTCCCAGCGTGCGCATCAGCAGGGAGCTGGAACTGGGAGAGGAGCTGGGACTCGAACCCACTTTGTCCTGGGATCAGGTGTCCACGCAGCCTCTCGGCCCTGACGTCGGAGCCCTGCCCCGCCCGTGCTGTTGTCCAGCCGTTCCTCTGTCGTAGGTGCTAGACGGGACTTTCCCAGGGCCCCGGCAGTGGGAGGCCCCAGGAATCCGGTGTCAGACAGGTTCCAGGCCCAAGCAACCCCCAGGCTGGTTGTGCGAAGGAGCTAGGTGCTAGACGGGACTTTCCCAGGGCCCCGGCAGTGGGAGGCCCCAGGAATCCGGTGTCAGACAAGTTCCAGGCCCAAGCAACCCCCAGGCTCGTTGTGCGAAGGAGCTGGAGAAGGCGGTCAACACCCCACACACTCCGAGAAGCAAAGCAGAGGCCACACGCAGTGGGGGCAGGGAGTGATAAACGCTAAGGCGTTGGGGAGGGAAAGTGATAAGACTCTCTGATATTTCTTTACTATATTGAAAGATTCCCAGGGAAATATAGGTTCATAGAAAACTAATAAGATGAAAGATAATAATTCCAAGATAAAAGTATACAAAGCTATCATTGAGAAATAATAAGTCCACATTGGAATTTTTATTCAATCTGTCTAAGAATTCAGAAAAGAATGAGGGAAGGAGAAATCTGTGTGTGAGTCTTGGGAAGGGAGAAGAATGCAAATTTCTAATTTTTAAAATAAAAATTCAATAGATCTTGTGTACGGTGGGAAAGGGAATGGGATTAGAGAATATGGGAAAATACAGCTAAGAGAGGAAGCCCTTACCTCTGGGGGACTGGTCTCAGAGCAGGGAAAGGACTCTAAAGCCTCAGCTTTGTAGAACTATTTGTCTGATGCATTATGATTAAAAAAAAAAAAACCTTTCATTAAAATGAGACACAGAAGGAGTTCATCTTTGCAAAGTCCTGGGCCTGTGGTGAGGACTTGAGCTTTGTCAGCTTCCTTTTTATCTCCGTTTAATGAAAACCTTAGAGCTTGCAGCTGGCTTCAGAATCAGGGTCCACTTCTGAAGAGCTGGAGCCACAACTATTTTTTTTCATCTGCGTCGAAACCACCCAGCAGAGGGCTGCGACCCAACAAACCTGGGCTGAGGGTTCCCCTGGGCGGCGCAGGCAGAGCCAGCCTCGGTCAGCTCCTGATCATTTGATAGCAGTAAACACGATACCACGGTCTGACCCTCATGGAACTTAGATTTCAGACCTGAGAGACAGGAAATGAGGAACGCACACCCTGCGTGAGTGGGAGGCTTGGTGTTCGTGGGGAGACAAGGGGAGAGCAGCGCGGACTGAGAGTGGAGTGGAGGATGGAGCAGACAAAAGTCTGAACTGAATGGACGAGCAGAGCGTGGCAATCTAGAAACTGATTTCTGGAAATTCACTTCCCTCTACTCTGTCCACAAACACTTTCCCCTCTGAACCGCAGCCCAGGGCGGCAGCCGCTGGCTCCGGTCAGGGCCGATGGGGAGGGGGAGTGCCTGGAGGAGCTCCTGTGTTCCCTGGACCCCGGGGAGATGCAGCCACGCCTCCAAGGAGTGGCTTAGAGACGCCCACCTCACCACCAGCAGCACCAGGCCTGGGATGCAGCCCCAGCTCACGCTAACCTGTTGGGCTGCACACTGACCGAGGTGCACCTCTCCTGCCTCCCTGAGAGTGTCCCCAAGCCGAGGACCGGCCTGCATGCCTCTGGGTGCTCCTCCTGTCTACCTCCAGTCTGGACAAGGGAGCGGCCCTGCCCCAGGCTCTGGATGAGATGCAGGCAGGTGCGTGGCGGCAGATGGCAGTCTCTGCTGTGGGCTGCGCTTTTGCAAGGCACTCAGGAGGCCTCCTCGGGACAGCAGAGCAGCTGGGCACGGGGAAGCTGTGAGAAAGGACGGCTCACACCTGCACCCTCAACGGGAACCCCGAGGCCCATTTGCCGGGCACGGGGACCATCCGTAGGGGCACAGAGCCCGTGTTCTCAAGCAGAGAGTGTCTGAGGGGCAGGTGAGAGCCCAGGCTCTGGGCAGGTGCGTGAGTGAGGGTTGTAGCTCCATACTTACCCACTGGTTAGATTGGAAAGGTGATCTCTTTTTTCTGTGTGCCTTAGTTCACTTCCCCAAGAAGAGGGTATGACGAGGATGGCATTTGCCTTTTGGGCTCCAAGAAGATGCCACGAACTGTTCAGCTGAAACCCTTCAGCTGGGCGCTTCACTGGGAGAGGACGACGCGTGCACGCGCCTGGGGCACACGCTCAGTCGCCCCCACGGCAGGTGCGCTTGAAGGCATCTCGTGTCCTGTAGGACAGGGCCTGGACGTAGATGGCTCACGGGAGAGGCTCAGCGAGGAGGAGGCTTCCTGCTGCAGAGGCCGGGCTGGGTCCTTCACCCAGGCTTGTTGGACTCCAGAGAGCCTGTGGGTGCGAGGGAACACAGCTCCACCTGGCTAAGCGGGTTTCACATGGGTGCTGGAGACAGCACTGAGCACGGTGTCCCGGTACCGTCACGTCACAGCACATGTCCTTGACCTTGGGGGCTTCAAACAACAAAGATCATCCACCTGTCAGATCTGTGGGTTGGATGCCGGTGCTGGCTCAGCTGGCCTCAGCAGGTTGGAGTCACTGTGGCCTTCGTGGTTGTGTTCCTGCCCAGCGCTCTGGGGGACTCTCCCGGCAGGTTCACCCAGGCAGAGGGCGGACGCCATCCCTTGTGAGTGTGGGACAGACATGCCGGATACCTGCTGGCGGCGAGAGGGGAGCCACCCTCTGCTCCCAGAGGCGTCTTCCAGTCCTTGCAGCTCTGAGCCAGAAACCCATCAGACCTCCTCGAACCTGTGGTCTCTCCAGTGAGTGTTTGTGCTGCTTCTCTGGGACTCTGGCTGCGAGAGAAACATCTCTATTCCCCAAGGTTCCAGCGGATCTCGTGGACGCTCATAGATAAGCCAGGGCAATCTCCCCAGCTCAGGTTCCAGGAGCTCAGGCACGTGGCCAAGATTCCATTTGCCAAGGAGGACGGCGTGCTCCCTGGGGACACCCTGGGGACACCCTGGGGACACCCTGGGGACCATTGCTCCAGCCCCCTCTCGGTGTTGGGGCTCAGCTCACGTTAGGTGTCATTGTCAGCACGCTTCTTCATTTAGCGCCCAGGTCCTCTCTGGGACGTCACCGCCAAGGAACCCCTGGCTGCAACTCCATGTCCTTGTCCGAGGGGACACGGCCCTGGGGAGGGGCTCAGGACCAGGGCCGTTCCGGAAAGTCTCCACCACACCTATGTGTGCGTGCCTCTAGACGTGGACAGTGTTGCACTGCAAAGGGAACCTCTGGCTGCTTCAGCAGTGGTCCAGTGTTGGGGCCCTCCCCGCCCTGCCCCTCCCTGCTGACCCCGAGGTCACCTCACAGACAGCAGATGGCCGCTTCGTGACCCAGGGAGCAGGAAGCCCGGTGCACGGCGGTCATGGTTGCTTGACGATCAACATTCCAGAAGCCACAGGAGCCTGGGGTCTTCCGCACTATGCAGAGAGCGTAGTTCTGGGCTCCGTCGGCTGCTGAGGACCAGGAGAGCAGCTCTTCCCAGAAGGGTCCAGCCCTGGCCCACAGTAACCGCTGCCACTCCCTCAGCCAGTGGCATCCAGAACGCCACCCAGGCCCCAAGAAGGTGACCAAGACCTCTGTGCCGGAGCCTGCTGGAACACGTGACAGGAGCAGAAAAGAGCGGTGTCGCCCGGGCTACAGACGCCAGAGCCAGCACTGCTCGGGGCCGGGTGTCAGGTGCCCATGGCACCTGCTCCCAGACACACGTGTGAGGAGACACATGCATGCGGAGACACATGTGTGAGGAGACACACAGGTGGGGAGATGCACAGGTGGGGACATGCAGATGAGGAGACACAGGTGAGGAGATCAGGTGAGGAGACACACGTGTGAGGAGACACAGAGGTGAGGTAGGAGACACACGTGTGAGGAGACGCACAGGTGAGGAAGGAGACACACATGTTAGGAGACACTCATGTGAGCAGACACACGTGGGGAGACGCAGGCGAGGAGCGGCCTCCAGACCTATGGGTCGGGTTGCAGAGCTGCAGGGCACAGGGAAGGCTGGGCTTGGAGCTGGGGTCTCCCAGCTGTGGACCGTGGTGGGGGGTCTTCCTCGGGGACTCTCTGTGGCTTCGTGAGGTTTCCCAGCTGTGAGTGTGGGTGATCTCAGGGGAAGTGCGGGGACCGTGGAGGGGGCGCGTGAGGCAGCAGAGGTGGGGCTGCAACAGAACGGAGACGCCGCAGTGCCACTTCAGGAGGCATAGCGTGACGGTGCCTGCCCACAGCCACACACGCGTGCACACGTGTACACACGTGTGCACACACACAGACAGGAGAGAAAGTTGTTAACTGAAAAATGTGAAGTGTGAAAGCAAATTCCCAGTGGGATACACAGCAGGAGGAAGGCTGGTGAGGACAGAGCCGCAGCACCCAGAGGACGCTCGGTGCGCGACGGTCAGAGCCGCCCGCGGGAAGGCAGAGCGGCACCTTTGTGTTTCCTGTGGGGATTTACCGACACACAAAATAGACACAACTTGGAGACCACTGACTTTAATTTCCCTTTTTCTACTTACGGTTACTTGAAATTTTTCACAAAAACAGTTTATATTAAACATAAATAAACCTTAAGGAACTTGTATGAGGTGTAACCTCAATCACCCCAGAGCACCACACATACATATGCACACAACTCACACACATGTACACTTGATGTGCTCACGTATACACACACTGCACACACAAACATAACATTCAAACATGCACACATACACACTCACATGCACACAAACATACATGCATACACTGCACTCACATGGTCACACATGGGTGCACACAAGCATGCACACATTCAAACATGCACACACTCACATGTACACAAATGCACACACATGCACTCACACATTCACACATATGTGCACACAAACATGCACACATTGACATATACATATACATGCACACACGTGCACTCACGTGCTCACACATGCGTGCACACACTCATACACAATGCACACGCACTCCTCTGACATGTGCCTCCTGGTCTGGAGGTGCACTGTCGCCCCATCGTGCAGGCTGCAGCAGCGCCAGCATCCTGTTCTTAGTCCTGCGGCTCCACACACTTACGAACGGTGACACTGAGGGTGTCCTGTGCCGCAGCCCCGGCTTCGCCATTTCTTGATATTTTTCCACTCAGAAGAGCTGAGCGTCCCCGGCAGACTTAATGACTTCCCAGAAGAAGGCTCCCTCGTCCAGCTGGGTCCCCGTGGGTGAGACAGGGAGGGCGCTGCTGCAGGGGTCGTCTGTCTGCCGTCCAGAGACGCTGCCTCACGCTGCCTGTGGACACGGACAGGACGGCGACCCGGCCTCCCATGCTTGAAGCACTCAGCACCTTGGCTGCCACTCCCGCGAGAGGCTTCTGGATCAAAGCTGAGCTCGTGGGCGGCGCTCGCTCTGCTTCCACACGCCCTCCTTCCTGGAAGAAACGAACACGTAGCTTGTGATCTTTAATCAAAGCAGACAGCACTTTGTGAACACCGCGCCCTGAGTGTTGCCACGCATCTGCAACTGACAGAACAAGCTGCAGGCCACAGGCGTTCACAGATGTGTGCACATGCGCACTTGACTGTTTCGGTGTGTGTGAAGTGTGTCTGTGTATCTGTGTATGAGTGGGTGTGTGTGTATCTCTGTGTGTGTGTCTCTGTGTGTGTCCATGTGAATCTGCATGTGGGTGTGTCTGTGTCTATGTGTATCTCTGTGTAAGTGTGTGTTGGTGTGTATCTATGTGTGCGTATGTGAGTGTGTGTCTGCGTGTTTATGCGAGTGTGTGAGTAGGTGTGTTGGTGTGTATCTGTGTGCATGTCCATGAATGTGAGTGTATGTGACTATATGAGTGTTTGAGTGTGTGTTGGTATGATTCCATGTGTGTGTCTGTGAGTGTGTTGGTGTGTGTCTATGTGAGTGTCTGTATGTGTTGGTATGTATCTATGTGTGTGTCTGTGTTTGTGTAACTGTGTGGCTATGTGTATCTATGTGTGTGTTGGTGTGTTTCTATGTGAGTGTCTGTGTGTTTGTCTCTGTGTGTGCCTGTATGTGTGTGTGTGTCTGTGTGTTTGTCTCTGTGTGTGTCTATGCATGACTGTGTGTGTCTATGTGTATCTATGTGTGTGCATGTGAGTGTCTCTGTATCTGTCTGTGATGTGGATGTCTGTGTGTTTGTGTGTGCCTGTATGTGTGACTGTGTGTGTATGTGTGTGTGTTCTTCAATGTGCACAGGTGCCCAGCTGTCCCAAATTCCTAAGCGTGCCTGGCACACACAGGCATGACAGGAATATTCGCTGAGTGGTCAGGTGGAAATGCACAGAGCACCCAAGGCCAGCAGCGACAGAATCCCACCCAGTATCCAGGAAGCCCACGGCGCTCGATCAGAATCCCACCCAGTATCCAGGAAGCCCACGACACTTGATCAGAATCCCACCCAGTATCCAGGAAGCCCACGACGCTCGATCAGAATCCCACCCAGTATCCAGGAAGCCCACGACGCTCGATCAGAATCCCACCCAGTATCCAGGAAGCCCACGACGCTCGATCAGAATCCCACCCAGTATCCAGGAAGCCCACAACGCTCGATCAGAATCCCACCCAGTATCCAGGAAGCCCACGACGCTCGATCAGGATCCCACCCAGTATCCAGGAAGCCCACGACGCTCGATCAGGATCCCACCCAATATCCAGGAAGCCCACGACACTCGATTTTGAACACTGTGCGGAAAGAACAGGGCCCTTCCAGACCTGGCAGTGTGACTCAGGGAAAGCTCTACTTGGGAGAGAACCCCAAGAGCAGGCAGCAGATGCACGATGAGGCACGGAGTGTGCCCCTAAGTGTGTGTGTGCCTGTGGCCTGGTTTCTGTGTGGGGCCTGGGTTCAACCTTCCTGACGCTCCTGTCTGTTTCCTGGTCTCTTTCATACCAAAACCTCAGGTAAGAGACAACCCATCAGAAAATGAGATTCAAGTATTTTCCTCACATCAGCTCCATATGTTTGTAGTTGTGCAAGTGAGTTGTGGTTTAGACTCGTCCAGAGCACCTGGCTGCTATGTTTGACCCCTATTATAAAAATATTAGTTTATGCACAGTTCATGTCCAACTTCAACAAAGTATGTAAATCCCAACACGTGCATGTGTCAGGTAGGAAGTCAGGTATGAGCTTAGTGTGTGCGACAAAGGCCTGAAGAGAAGCCGTCTAGGTCCAGCACGTGCATCTGCATCTCAAAGTCATCCTGACGACCTTTCAGGGGCAGCCCGGCCTTCGCGTCCTGCCCTGTCCCCTCCTACCCGATAACCTGACAGGTGGGGGTCCCCGCCCCTCCTGCCTGACATCTTCCAGATGCAGCCCAGTATCTGCATTTCAAACACCCTGCTCCGGATCCCCATTCTCTAGAGGGTCCTGCTCACCCTTCCTCTGAACCCAGGATGGTGCCAGCTAGGCTTCCTCCTGTCTGATACCTTCAGGGGAAAACTCAGATAGGAGCTTCTTAATATTTACAGCCATAAAGTCTTTTGTTTCAGAAAGAGATGTGTGAAGACAAAGACTCATCTCCTTAAAACCCCCGGCCTCAACCAGACTGCGGGCTCAGCCCTCTGCCTCCCTGCTGAGCCGCCCGCCTGTCTGTCCAGGTGTACTCTCTCCACTCAACCATGTAACCTCGCTCTCCCCCAGTCCGAGCAACTGGGCACTCTCTCAGGTGGGGTCAGCTGGGAAGGAGTGTGGGGAGAAACAGGGGCCGTAATGGGATGGGAGGTGTGGAAGAGCCGGGGCAGGAGGCTGAGGTCCGTGGCCTGGGAGGTGGAGTTAGAACCAGGGGGGCCGATGTCCTGGGAACAAGTGAGGGACATGAGGAAGGCGTTTCACCGGGGCTGGGTGGGGGACACCGCCTGGGCTTGGGCTGTGAGACCAAGGGCGGCCCATAATGACATCTTCCCAGCCGCGAGGCCAGCCAGCAGACCCTGCAGCCCTGAACCTAGGTAGAAAAGGAGGGGTGGGCGTAGGTGTGGAAGCTGGGGTGCCACTCGGGACACCCAGGCCCACATCATGGAGCTGGTGCCTGAGTCCTGGCTGCACGTCCACTCCAGCTTCCTGCAGACGCACACCCCGGGGAACAGGTGAGGGCTCCAGGGCTTGGGCCTCTGCCGTCCACCTGCGAGGCCTGGATTGACTTCCAGGCTCTTGGCTTCGGCCTGGTCCAGACCAGCTTTGGGGGGCACTTGGGGAGTGAAACAGCAGACCCTCATCTGCCTCTCTGCCTTTTGAATAAAATAAAAATAAACAAAAATTTTAAAAGACAAGCGACAGGGGCTGGCGCTGTGGCGCAGTGGGTTAACGCCCTAGCCTGAAGCGCTGGCATCCCATATGGGCGCCAGTTTGAGACCTGGCTGCTCCACTTCTGATCCAGCTCTCTGCTATGGCCTGGGAAAGCAGGAGAAGATGGCCCAAGTCCTTGGGCCCCTATACCTACGTGGGAGACCTGGAGGAAGCTCCTGGCTCCTGGCTTCGCATCGGCACAGTTCTGGCTGTTGCAGCCAACTGGGGAGTGAACCAGTGGATGGAAGACCTCTCTCTCTCTCTCTCTCTCTCTCTGCCTCTTCTCTCTCTGCGTAACTCTGACTTTCAAATAAATAAATAAATCTTTAAAAAAAAAAAAAAGACAAGTGACACTCCTGAGAGAATTATGGGGAGAAGGACACAAACTGAATTCATCAATTAGCCGGCTTGGCTGTACATAAGCTCCTCTTCAGCAAAAAACGTTTGCTAAAACCAGGTGAAAACTCCACGAAGGCCCACGGACAGGACTGGCTGGGGCTCCCGTGGTCCTCCTAGTAAGCCTTAGCTTTGCCATCCAAGCCGATCGCGTGTCTATTAGGTAATATCGCTTATTCAACCCAGCGCTGACCTACTGCTCCTGTTTCCAAGGAAATGAAGAGAAACGGCAGCGTCTGTGCACAAAGCCAGGCACCCAGGGAAGCCGAGAAAGCACACAGACACCCAGAACATCCACGTAGCAGCCACGCTGACCCAACGTCTTACAAAATGCAAAATACAAAGCTGCCTCACCTCAGGAGACCTGTGCAGGTGCCGGCACAGCTGGGTTGCTTCCCTGGCTGCAGGCAGTGGATGCTCCCAGGAAACCCCAGGGCTCCACGCCCCAGTCTCGGAAGCTCTGCCACTCAGTGGTTCCCAGGACCGTGGCCGGAACACCACGCACAGAGCTGAAGGCGTGGAAGCCAACCACCTAACAGCAAGCAGAACACGCACGCAGCAGCGGCCGTACTGGAAGCGGCTGCTTCTCACCGTGACTTCCTCGGACAGCACAGAGAGTCAAAGTGTGGGTGTCCCCTAGCATCGGCAGCGCCCCCGGCAAGGGCATCGGTTGGGGTAAACTTGGCAAGCAGAGGACAAATTCCCTATATAATTAGCAGCCGGGGTTGTGGGGCAGCGTGTCAAGCCGCCCAGAGGGGAGCAGCAGTCACAGCCCAAGCTGTTCAGTCGCCAGGCAGCTCCCTGCTAATGCACCTGGGAAGGCAGTGGGAGGTCGCCCAGGTGCCTGGCCCCTGCCACGCAGGCGGGAGACCCGGATAGGATTTCTGGCTCTGGGGTTCCAACTGGCCCAGACCTGGTGACCATTTGGGGAGTTAACCAGCTGATGAGCCAATGAAAGATCTCTCTCTGCTCCTTCAAATGAATTAATTAGTTAAAAATATATTTATTTTCATTTTGTTTGAAAAACAGTGGAGACAGACAAGCAGGTACAGACAGATCTTCCATCCGCCGGTTCGCGCCCCAAGTGCCTGCAACAGCCAGGGGCAGGCCAGGCTGAAACCAGGAGTCAGGGACTCCAGCTCCATGTCCCACGTGGGTGGCAGGGCTCCAGCCACGTGAGCCACCACTGCTGCCTCCCACAGTGAACATCAGCAGCAAAGCGGAATCGGGGCGGAGCTGGGACTTGGACGCAGGCATCCCAAGCGGCGTCTTAATAGCTGCTCCAATGCCTGCGCCAATGAGCTGGAACCGCGATGCCCTGCTTGGGACCCCAGGTTATAGTAGCCACCCTGGGTAAGCCACGGCGGGTGGAGCCACGCCCCTCACCCGGGCGATGAGACACCTGTGCGTGCAGGCTCTGAGGAGGGTGTGGCGTCTCACACAGCGGGAGGGAGACCTGTGCTTCTTGGGAGCCCCTCTACAGGCCCTGGGGACCCTGGCTGGTGGAGAGGGAGACGGGAGGCAGCGCACAGATGCCAAGGCCTGAGGGAGCTGAGTGGTTGCCAGAGAGGACGAGAAAACTCAGCGAGAGTAACGGGGGTACCGGAGCTCGGCCTGCACACACAGCCTGCACTTCCAGCGCCCGGCTCCGGCACTCCTCTCAGGAGCCTCTGGGTTACGGAAGTGGCATCACAGCCTGTGCAGGTGTGCATCTCTGGGAGAGACAGCCCACGCTGTGCCCGTCCCCAGTTCCTCTCTCAGAGCCGCGCTCCTGGCCATGGAAACCGCCCCCAGGAGCCGCTTCTGCTGGGACTGACCTTGGCCCCTCAGCGAGTTCAGGATGGAATCATCTGAAGGAGAGCGGCCCCATTGCCTGCCCAATGGCCCGGAGCACCGGCAGACACGTGAGTACAGGCGGGACATGTGAGTACAGGTGGACACACAAGTACAGGCGGACACGCAAGCACAGGCGGACACGCGCGTACAGGTGGGACATGTGAGCACAGGTGAACACACAAGCACAGGCGGACATGCGAGTACAGGCGGACATGCGAGCACAGGCAGACACGTGAGCACAGGCAGGACACGGGAGCACAGGCGGACACACGAGCACAGGCGGGACATGTGAGCACAGGCAGACACATGAGTACAGGCGGGACATGTGAGTATGGGCGGGACACACGAGCACAGGCGGACACGCGAGTACGCTTTGTCTGCACACAGCAGTTCTGGCTGCTACTGCAGAAGGAATAACGGGCTCAGAAATCACCACTCTGCAGAATTCACGAGACAAAGCAGAGACCAGGGGCGCACACTTGTAAAGGCCTCTTAGGGGACAATAGATGAGCTGCCCCAGGGCACCCTGGGTGGTATTTTTACATTTTTTAGTGTGTCCATTGTATTTGAAAGGCAGAGGTTTGGTTCACTCCCCAGGTCCACACCTCAGCTGGGGCTGCAGCTAGAGCTGGGAGCTAGGAAGTCAACTGAGGCCCCCACGTGGACGGCAGGGACCTGGTGTTGAGCAGCACCGGCTGCCTCTCGGGTCCGCGTTGGCAGGGAGCTTGTTCAGAAGCCGGGGAGCCAGTTCTCAAACCGCACACTGTGGTACAGGGTGCAATGACTCAACCCCTGTGCCCAGTGCGTGTCCCTGGGCGATCTTGAGCGCTTGTGCAAACGTGTTAAACAAAAGTGTGAGGACACAATCGGCCGGACACACTGAGGATGAGCGTGAACACACGAGGGCTTTTCATCAAATAAACAGCAGGTGCACAAGGCGGAGGGAAGTATCTCCCAGGTCACAGGTCACAGGTCACAGGGTACAGGACATGGAAGAGACTTGGCAACAAAATGCAGTGTAGCCAATGCACCCCCTCCCCGTCTCTAGCATCCTGATTCAAATAAAAATGCAAAATAAAATACATTTGAGACAATCAGCAAACTTACGACTTTGGATAATATCAAATAATCAGCATTCATGTTTTGAATGCCACGATTACACTGCAGCTTTGTCCCCAAAGCCGTTATTTGCTGGATTTCTGTCTACTTAGCCGTTTGCTATTCCAAACAGAGTGTTATCTGCAACTTGTTTTAAAACACACCCGGAAACATGGCGCTGAGGCTGTAGGTAAAATACCATTCCTCGCAAGCTGGTGACGGGGTGGGGGTTCACTCGACTTTTATCTGCGATTTAAAGTTTATAAAAGGAAAAATGTAAAATACTCCGCTCCTCTGTGTGTTGCTCGCTTTCCTTACCTGGTTTCGTTTTCCTGCCCACCACTCTGCGTGTCCTAGTTCGTATGGGTGCCTCTCTCCTCCTCTCCACGATGCTCGCTCATGGAGAATGAAGCCTTGCTTGGAGTTCTCACTGTCGGGTCAGACGCCAGGCCTGGTGAGCAGTGCCTGGCGCCCAGCAGGGGCTCCGACATGGCTGCGGCAGGGCACCCACCCTCGACTCACCCGGAGAGGCCCACAGAGTAGATCAGCACGGGGCGTCCTCGGGAGCCGATGTCCGGTAGGAGCACAGGTGGAGCGCTGGGGCAGGGGAGCGGCCGCCATTCCAGCCTGCTTCCTTCTCACACCCACCCTCCAGGAGCCGTGGGACCTGAGCGCAGGGCAGCGCAGCCCCTCGGCAGAGGTGATCCCTGCGGGGACAGGAAGCTGACGGCCTTGAGACTGGACAGGGGTCCCGGAGGAGAGGGTGGAGCCATTGCAGCCTGCTGCAGCCTGTAGGGTCCCTTCCTAGGGGGTAAACCCCAGGGATGCATTTTCCACTGTGCTGCCCTAGACCTGCAGGAGCCGTGCAGCTAAATTAAAGTTGTGCATGGGAAGCATCCACACATGGGTTGCGTCTGCATTAAAATTATTGGGTGCAGCCGGCGCCGCGGCTCACTAGGCTAATCCTCCGCCTTGCGGCGCCGGCACACCAGGTTCTAGTCCCGGTCGGGGCACCGATCCTGTCCCGGTTGCCCCTCTTCCAGTCCAGCTGTCTGCTGTGGCCAGGGAGTGCAGTGGAGGATGGCCCAAGTGCTTGGGCCCTGCACCCCATGGGAGACCAAGAGAAGCACCTGGCTCCTGCCATCAGATCAGCGCGGTGCGCCGGCCGCAGCGCGCCTACCGCGGCAGCCATTGGAGGGTGAACCAACGGCAAAGGAAGACCTTTCTGTCTGTCTGTCTCTCTCACTGTCCACTCTGCCTGTCAAAAAAAAAATTTAAAAAAAAAATCATTGGGTGCGGTGCCCGGGCTGCGGACTTCTGTCTCCTGGAGGCAGGCGGACGCCCGGTCCCGAGTGCCGTCGGAGAAGCACTCCTCCAGTGACACCCTGCCGAACTGGTAACGCCGTGTCGCACAGCGAGTGGGGGCCTGTGTGATTGGGTCTCTGTATACATTCCTCTTTTCAGTTTGGAGATAATTGTCTGAGAACGGCGACCTGGCCAGGCCCTCCTCCCAGAGTTTGGGATCTGGGACGGACTTTGTTCTCAGTGTCGCCCCGTGCAGCGGGTTCGAGGGGCCCCTGCCTGTCAGACAAGGCCTCTGAGGCATAGCCAGGCGTGGTGACGCCCAGCCCGTGAGCGTGGAAACGGAGGCCCAGCTGCATCTGGGTTTGCAGCGCCGGCGCAACAGCTCTCAGCCATTGTGCGTTAGGGCCCCTGGGATTGAAGACACCTGTGTGAGGGCCCCCGCCTGTGAGTGGCTTCTACTCTGCAGTGCTGAGGGTAGGGCATATAGGAAAGGCATGGAGCCCCTGAGACCCTCGGTCGTCCCCATCTGTGCAATGGGAGAGCGCTGGTTCCCACCTGGTGAGGTTGGAGGCATCCGAGGTAGGGTGACTCCCTGCCCCAGTTTACTCAAACCGAACGGGTCCCTGGGGCTCTGGGCTCTGAGTGTTTAAGCTGTGCCAGCTGGGGACAAATGAGGACTGGCTGGTCCCTGGCCTGAGCTGATGGGCGAGTTCTACCGAGCGGGTAACAAGATTGGCTCAGCCAATGTTTCCCACCCGGTTTCCTTACGGCATCTACGGGTTTTTAAGGCAGCAACAAGCAGGCCTGTTGGAAAGTCAGAGGGAGGTCAGGGTGGCCAAGGCACACGAAACAAGAGGTCACCCTGACCCCAGGGCCCCCTCTGTCCCCTCTGCACACTCACATTCAAGATGGCGGCTTGGAGCCCAGGGCCAGGCACCGCACTCAACTCTGGCACCAGCGGCTCCCAGCTAAGGCCACCAGGAGAACCCCCGAGGCTGAGCAAGTTGCCCACCTGTGTCTTGGGCAGCTCGGTGGGAGGGGTCAGCCTGGAGACCGTGTGATGGGATGTGGGCGGGACTCAGGAGGTCTCCGAGTCATGGGGACCTGCTCTGGGTGGACGCTGTGAGGAGGGGCGTGCCTCTGTGACTGGGCGTCCAGGAGGCAGGGACGCACCAAGACGCAGCCTGCCGGACGGGAGCTGCAGCCACTCCAGTGACAGCCTCAGGACGTGTGTGTCGGCGTCCAGCCACGCTCACCGTGGTCTCACGCCCTCCGGTCACAGAGGGGCTTCTGTGAGGTCAGAGGTCTGTGAAAAGATTCATACTTAACAGGATAAAGCCTTTCTGGGCAGCCGAGGGCCCCTTTCCTACCTCTCGCTGGATTGCTACAAAAGATCTGGTCCCACCTAAGGTTGCAATCAGCACTCGATAAACAAAACGTTGTGCCAGTGAGTAGCTCCTGGGTCTCCCTGAAGGTCGGGGAAGAGGAACTTGGACAAAAGTCTGTGTGTGGAAGCACATCCCCTGACCCTGGGGAGAGCAGGTGGGCACCAGCCACGACAGCACTGGACCAGAGGCTGAGGGGTACCCGGGCCCGCGCACGCTTAGTTCTTCCTGGAGACAGGGGCAGACAGGGCGTCCACACGGGCTGTAGGCTAGTGCTCACATAGCATGTCATGCAGAGGTGTGACGAGGGGCCTTGACAAGGTGACCCGCGTCCACCTTGCCGCCCCCACGTGGCTTTGAGCTGAGGGCGAGTGACCCGTTAGTCACCCCCTCCTGCCCCCAACCCTGTGGCAACTCCTGGGCACCCCAAGGACCTCACTCGGTCTCAGCTGGGGTCATGGTGGCCAAGCGGATGCCAACTCAAACTCTCGGTGGAGACAGAATACTGAAGAGGTGAGGTAGAGCTGAAAGGAACCCCGGGACTTCTCCATCTTTGCCCAGAAGTGAAGGCAGGAGAGAACCTGCTGCCCTAGATGTCCGGCCGGGGCTGAGTGGCAGGCCCGTCGTGGGGGCCGCGTGCTGTGTCCGGATCGCAAAGCCTCTGTCGCTGTCAAGGGTGCACCTTCCCGTCGGGCGCCTTGGCTGCCGGCTCCAGGAGTGACCCTGGACTCAATCAACAGCGAATATTGATGTGAGCAGCCACTGCCAAGGGCTTCCCAGCTGTTGCTTCAACGAAGACATCTTGATGCTTTCCAACCGTGTCCTTGGCTTGGCAGGGGCCGAATCCATCATCAGGATGAACGGAGTTTTCTTTCCCTTCTCCAGATGCGAAGCCCTGGCCGCAGCCGGGCCCCCCGCCCCCGCTCACTCCTGGGCAGGTGAGGCGGCCACACGGAATGGACAGTGTCATCTTAGCCGCAGCCCTGCTCGGGGCTGGCTCTGCCACCGTGCTCTCAGACATGGTGCCAGCTTCCCAAAGCCACGTGCGGGCACTTTGAGAGGACCAGGCCGGCCAGGCAGCTGCCCCCTCGCCCATCGTACAGCGCAACCCAGAAGCCCGGCTCACCGTCTCAGTAACCGGGCAAAGCTGAAGAACCTCGCCCTCTACAGAAGTGCATTGAGACCCTCAGGGGCTTGCTACGGTTTCCACATCAGTGCAGGTCCAGGGGGCGGGGCTTATTTCCCCAGGAAGGGAACCGGTGAATGGAAGATTCTCTCTCTGTCTCTCTCTCTCTCTGTAACTCTGCCATACATAAATCTTTGACACATCATGGGTCAACAAGGGGGTTAATACATCTACAGGCAGGAGCCCTTGGTGTTCAGATGACGAGACGGGCATTCAAACACTGCCTCACCCAGAACACACGAACGTCTTTCCTTCTGACAGCACCGGGAGGCGCACTTCCACCCGCCCACTTACACAGTGCCTTTCACCGTGGCTGCATCACGGAAGCACCCAGGACCCGGGGCAGGCAGTGCAGCTGTGCGTCCTCCAATGCTGCATTTTCTGTCCCTGGGTTGAGCAGTTTCTCCCCTGGCCTGGAGTACCCGGCCGTCTGCCCTCCCCAGCCCTGGCATGCTGGGGCCACACAGCGCCTGTGTGATGTGGGTGCGTGTCTTCCTCACCCCTTCCTTCTGCTTCACAAGGAGGGTGTCGAGCTCGACCCCTGGGCTGAGGTCCACACCTCGAGAGTTGTCTGGCGCCCTTAGGAGGAGTGGGCGTGCACCTTCGACTCCTGGGATCACACACGCGTCTCCCCAAGGCCAGCCACTTTGCTTCCTACAAAGTGGAATATTCACACCTGCCCACGGACTGTCTCGGTTAGCAGGGAGACACGGGGTCCGCTGGCACATCACCCTCCCCCACCCACATCTGGGCACGGACTGTCAAGATGGCCCGCGGTCTCTTGCAGGGTGGACACGCCACGTCAATTTACACCTCCCAGAGCCGCCCGGGGGGCGGGGAGGGGTGCTTGCGCCTGGGGTCTCCTTAATCAGCGCCTGTGTCTCTCATCAGCTGAAGGTTTCCAAAGCCCCCGACGCTCGTCCCTGGAGGATGGAGATGCATTTTCAATTTCCTCCTGCAAATGAGGCCAGGGACTGCTTTCTGAAAGCATCAGACAAGGAAGAACGGGCCGCTCCGGGCTGGGTTCTCCCCCTCCTGCACCGGCGATGGGCGGCTCACTTTGAAAAGGTGAAAGCTGCGTGCATTTTGTGAGCCCCAAGAAGCAGAGCAGGAGGGAGTGGACCCAGACGGGAGAGCCCCCAGGCGTGGCGTCCAACGGCAAAAACTCTTGTGAGACAGCTTGCAGTGGAGTCGTGTTTACTCCCAACTGGACCAGCGGGTCAGCCTTGCACACCCACGGCCTGCCAGTGTGTGTGAGACGCCGCGGGGACTGTGAGAGTCACAGTGTGGTCAGGGAAGGGGAGAGTTAGAGGACAGGCTGCGCTCTGCTGTGAGTCCCACAGAGCCTACAAACAGGAAAAGGAACGAGGGAGAACACAGCACCAGCTTCCGCACTCGGCCGATGACCCTGCGTGGCCAAGCAGAAGCTCACACCCCTCCCAGCCTCCTGCTCGGCCAACCTCAGCCTGCAGCTCTCCCAACGGTTGATGTCCTCATAGTCACGGAAGGGTTGCTTCACCTCCAGTATCACACGCACATCCCAGAAAGAAGGAGGTGGGAAAAGGAGAAAGAGCCAACCGAGACAGTCACACTAAAGAGGCCTCCAGAGACTCCCACCAAAGACGGAACTCGCACGCTCCCAAAGGTGCAGGGTCCTCGGGGAAGCAGAGGGCCCCTTCAGCATGGAGACAAAACCAGCGCTCTCAGACAAGGGGAGAGGTGCGGTTGTGCAAGGGCGTTCATTACAGGTAAAGCAAGTGTGCAAAGAACTCAGCCGCCAAGGGCACACGACAGAAAGGTGTGCGTGGGGTGTGCAGAGAGGTGAGCTGTGCCTCCTGGAATCCTGGGTCTTCAGGGTTGTTAGCCGGACGTCGGTGTCAGCAAACACAGTCTCCATGGACAAGAAGGTGGCTGTGAGTGCCATGGATGCGAGTGCCATGGGTGTGAGTGCCGTGGGCATGAGTGCCGTGGGCATGAGGGCCGTGGACATGAGTGCCATGGATGTGAGGGCCGTGGGTGTGAGTGCCGTGGGCGTGAGTACCATGGGCGTGAGTGCCAAGGGCGTGAGTGCCATGGCTGTGAGTGCCATGGCTGTGAGTGCCGTGGGCATGAGTACCATGGCCGTGAGTACCAAGGGCGTGAGTGCTGTGGGCGTGAGGGCTGTGGCTGTGAGGGCCTTGCCCTGAGCAGGGGGCACAGGTGCGAGCCGGAGGCCTTTGGGCTCAGGCGGCTCAGCCACCAGGAGCCGTTCGTGGGAGGAGTCAGCAGGCTGGGGTTGCTCATCAAACTCTGTGTCTACGCTGCCTCCATCTCAGGTTCCCTCCTGCACCTGCCGCTTCCGCCTCTGCTCCCCCTTCGTTCTAGGGGCATCATTGTCGACCACATCACACCACAGCATCCTGTGAGAAACTCGGGAATCCGAGTGCTCCGGCTCCTCCCCACAGCAGTTAAATCGGGGTCTCTGGAGGTGGGGAGGGGGAATCATTTTTCAAATTACTAGGTCTAATTTTAGAGCAAGTTTAGGTTCATAGAAGCATTGAGCAGAAGTACAAGGTGCTCCCATACACCTCTCGCCCCAGCACCACGCATTGTCCCCGGGACCAACGTCTTGGGGGACTGTTTGGTTTGGCTGATGGGCAGGATCAGTGCTGATCCTAAGTTTCATTTTCGGCAGGTTCACTGCTGGCTTGTGACAGAGGCATGAGGTGTAGCAAACTCCAAGCGTTTATTTCAGAAAGAGAGAGGTCTTCCACCCATTGGTTCCCGCCCCACAACATTCAGGGCTGGGCTAATCGGTTTTTAAAGATTTATTTATTTACTTGAAAGTGGAGTGACAAATAAAGAGGGAGAGAGGGAGGGAGAGAGAGAGAGAGAGAGAGGTCTTCCATCTACTGGTTCACTCTCCAAATGGCCGCAATGACCAGGGCTGCGCAAGGAGGAAGCTGGGAGCCTGGAACTCCACCCTGGCTCCCACATGCATGGCGGAGGCCCAAGCAACTGGGCCACCTGTGCCCCCTTCCCAGGTGCACAAGCGGGGAGCTGACCACAGACAGCCCGGACGCTCCTGGGCCGGCCTGACAGGCCCACGCCGAGTTCGTAGCTCTTACACAACATCCATGTTTCTCTGTGCCATCTTCAGGCACAGCTGACCACACTGCGTCTCCCGGCGTCTGTGGGACGTGCGTTGCTTTTCCTTCCTTTCTTCCACTGTTTCCTTCCCAAGAGCTCGCATATCCCATCAAACAGAGAGTAATGGAAAACGCCACCGCTGGGCTCCCCACCTTCGAGGGCTGCGTTTCGCCCTTTGTCATTGGGGTGATGCTAACTGGACGCATCTTGGGTTCTGATCCGGGATTTCTGTTTATTCTTTCTACTTCGATTTTTATCATGAACGCATAATGAGCTCCCGCGCATGCGTTTTCTGCATCTGTTGTAGGCACCACGTGGTTTCTCTTTGTCTGTCTGTGTGGTGCATTATGCTGGTGGATTTCCAAACGCTGCACCAGTCTTGCAGTCCTGAGACAATTAATTGGAAGTCATTATGTGACAACATCTGGCGTGTTGTAACTTCGACGTTGCAATAATTTGTGGAGAGTCACTGCATTTCCATTCTTGACTGGCACTGATCTACAGTTTGCGCTTCGTGGAGTATCCCTCAGGGTGACGCGAGCCTGGTCCTACGGGTTCAGAAGTCGTTCTTTTCTTCTGCTTCCCAGAGGATGCCTTGTGGAGCTCCTTGCACGCCCTCTGAGGGTTTAGCTAACACAGCACCTGCTGCTGAGTCCGAGCTTTTGCTGAGACGTTTCATAGCCCCGCCCCTTGAGTGACGCGGGACTGGTCACATATCTACTTCTGTGTGGGTGACCTTTCGTAGTGTCTTTTTTGTCCAGGTCTGTTTCATGGCTACGGGAACAGAGTTGTTGCAGTATGGCATTACTAAAGCAGTTCAGTTTTCTCCAGGTGGCCCACCAGAGATGGGCAGAGGAGGAGAGGAGGCAGCGGCTTGGCGCTCGGCGAGCTGTTCCCTGTGGTGCCCGGACCAGGCTTGTCCGCCGAGGGAGACCCCCAGGAAGCACCTGGCATGGGGCCACCGGCAGATCGGGGGCCACTGTTCGTGTCACTCCGTTTTGCTCTGCCTCTCCGCGGAAAGGACAGCCCGTCGGCTGTGGACGGAGAGCCCAGCGAGACAGCGGGCAGGACGAGCTGGGGAAGGGCGCCCAGCAGGAGCGCAGAACTCCCCAGGAAGGCAGAGGCACAGCGTGCAGCGGGAGAGCAGGCTGCGTTCGAGAGAGCAGAAAAAATCCCCAAAAACAAAACAGAAACAAGAAAAAACCCGCTCCCGCATTCCCCAGTCTTTCCGCCTTCAGCCTGTTACCCACGCGGCCACGGCTGCTGTGCTGCGTGGCCATGGCTCTATGGTTTTCCTTGATGTGAGAGCGCTCCATTTTCTTGGGTTTCTTGGGAAGAGCTTGGCCGTCACCTTGGAGCTATTGTGTGGTCTGCAAGTTATTAATGGCTGGTCCTCGGCCTCCTTATGTGAGAGGAACCCTGTTGTCCATAGGCAGATAGCCTCTGGCTCCGAGGAGGATGTCCCTGTTTCTCATTGTTCCGGCTGAATTAATCAGACTGGCCCTTGGGGGAGTCTCCCGCCGTGTGTGGGTTAGCTCCAATTTTCAGGTGTGGATTGGAGGCTCCGGGCTGTCTGACACATAGCCTTTTTTTCAGTCTGGGAGCACATGGGCAAACATTTAATTACCAATCCAGGGTCTGTCTGGCCAAGGAGAGACTCTTCCCTCCCCAGGGAGGGCGGTGCAGCCCCTCGGAACCCACAGCACCTGCGCTGATGGGGCGGGGCCCTGGATCCCCTTTCTTGCTCCAAGTGTGGGATTTGATCAGCGGCTCAGCTTCCTCCCAGCAGGCGGTCGGGGTCCGAACAGTGCACCCGAAGTTCCACTTCCGCACAGCGTTGCCCAGGTAACGGGGGTCCGCCGGGCTTAGGAAGGAGGGTCTACTCGGATGGATGGCACTTATCATGGAGACACACACGACTGCAGCCGCGGCAGCCGAAGGAAACCCAGCGGTTCCGTTTGCCTTTTACGTTGGCGCCGTGGTGAATACAGACAACGTGCGCTTGGCCGGGCTGGCAGCGCCGGAGAGTGCTGTCGAGCGGCTTCCAGCATGGTCTCACAGCCTGCGCTGGCCACTCTTCTGTATTTCTCAAGGTCAACTGTCTTCCATCTCCTCCCGGCGAAGGGCACTGGGAGCCCAGCCAACACTCCCACAGAGAACGGGCTCCAGGCGTGGGAGGTAACCTCGGATGAGTCGTGGGCAGCACGCGTACTCCCCGGGGACAGGGAGACTGGCCGCTTCCTGAGCCGGATCAAAGTCCCACATGTGCCACCCACACGGGACGGTCCAGCGTCCCTCTGCTGCCCCCATGGAGGGAACTGTCACCGGCTGCGTCGCATCAGAGCTCTGTCCCCAGGAGTCAGCCTCCCAGCCCCGTGCCTGCTGCCTTTATTGGCATGGAGGCCCCCGTGGGCCGTTTTCAAACTGCACCTTGACTTTCCTGGGAAAGACCAGGCAGCCCCTGCCGGCGGACCAGGGCCAAGGGCATTCTGCCAGCCCAGAGCCGGACACGCGGCCCATCTGCCCGGCCCGTGGGTCCTTCTCTCCTCTGCAGTAAAGCAAGTGTGGTCCACAGCCACGGTCGGCTCGAGTTTCCCAAGGTCCTCTACAGATCCAGCCAATCAACAGAGCACGCTGCGTCCCAGTAAAGCTTTATTTACACAGCAGGCAGGCGGGGGCTGGGCTGCGGCCCCTCGTTGGCGGACACGTGGTTTGGAGACTCCCACGGTTACTGCCTTCTGCTGTGCCCACCTTCGGGCTCCTGGGCCATCTGTACCTTGTTGGTTACAGATGACGAAGCGTAAGAAGACCCGCCTCCTCTCAGTGGAGCCTCAGTCAACTTCCTTCCCCACGGACAAAGCCAGCGGCAAGTCTGTAAATTCACGTCGCTATAGCTGTAACTTGACTTTGTGTGACGTTGTTGGCTTTTGAACTGCTTGTCAGGCCCTGCATCTGGCACTCTGTCTGCTCCCTCGCGAACTGGTTAAATTATGTGTTTTAGACACATTTGATGTAGACACACATGTGTTTATATGTATATATTTACATACAAGCTCGAATGCACAGGTGCTATTGGAGCCAGCAGGGAAGAACCCAGGCCGAATCAGTCTCTTCCCAAGTGCTGTGCTGCCTTCCAGGACAGAGCAGGGAGCGCTATCGACAATAGACAATGCACGGATCTGCTGATGGGAGGACACGGGACACGGGACACAGGCTATCCACAACACACGGATCCCCTGATGGGAGGACACAGGACACAACACGGGACACAGGCTATCCACAACACACGGATCTCCTAACGGGAGGACACGGGACACGGGACACAGGCTATTGGCAATACACGGATCCCCTGATGGGAGGACACGGGACACGGGACACAGGCTATCCACAACACACGGATCTCCTAACGGGAGGACACGGGACACGGGACACAGTCTATCCACAACACACGGATCTCCTAACGGGAGGACACGGGACACGACACGGGACACAGGCTATCCACAACACACGGATCCCCTGATGGGAGGACACGGGACACGGGACACAGGCTATCCACAACACACGGATCTCCTAATGGGAGGACACGGGACACGGGACACAGGCTATCCACAACACACGGATCTCCTAACGGGAGGACACGGGCAGTACCTTCTACTTTCGTCTCTGGCCTGTTATCAGGTGAGGCAACAGGCAGGTGACACGTCCCGTCAGTCCAAGACGAGATACTCCAGCCCGCACTGGTGCCTCGCAGTCGTATCTCCATCCCCTCCCCTTTCTCTGCCTTTCTGTTGCTTCTCCCTCCCCTGGCTGTGCACCTGTTCCTCTGGAGACAAAGTCGCCTTTACTCTGGGAGAACTGAGGCGTGTGTAGGCAGAAGAGATCACGCTTTCCTAGGGAGGTAGCTTTGCCCGCCTACCCCATCGATGCCCGGAAAGTGCTTGTGCTGCCGGACACATGGATGTGCCCTGGGGCTGTGACGCTGCAGGATTTCTGAGCATGGAGAGTTAGGGGGCGACAGCCCGAGCCCAGCACTAATGGCTCCCAGGACTGGCCGCGTCAGCGGTGGTGGGTGCTGCACCCCGTGTGACTCAGCTGGGGGCTGCTGCCTCCTGCCCGGCTGTGAAGACGGCTCTGGAGCGGGCTGCGCAGTTACCTTTGTGTTGCTATGGTGATGCCGATGCCCAGTGTTTAATAACCTCATCAAAGGCAGGCGACGAGAAACGCGGCTGCACCTCTACATACTCCCAGCCCACCCCCGTCACGACGGCTGTGGCACGGCCAGGAGCACTGCACTGGGACACGGAAAGCAAACAGGAGTCAGAGCCCCAGAGCCTGCAGCCTCCGAACATTTGAGAACCTCCGAGAAAGATCTTTGATCATGGGAATGGATCATTTTAACAGAATCAGGATAATTATCTTTAAATGAACAACTTGAAGTCATCTCTCTCCCCTTGAAAAGAAAAACAGGAATTGCCTGCTCTATAAAAAATGGTTAACACACGTAACATAAAGCGATTTTCAGAGGCCTTGGAAAACATTTACAGTCCTTGATCACCAGACCCTGAGTGGGCTGTGACGTGGGTGGGGAGGCGACAGGTGCGGTCATGCAGGCTGACCGTGTGTCCCAGTTACTCAGAGGGGAAAGAGCGCCCGTCCTCGACGTATGACCACATCACGTGTGTTCTCACTCATGCAGCACACGGACACACGCACACTTAATTCAGATGCACGTGCTGTGTCACTGGACCAGATATCTCTCCCTCTTTCCATTGCACGTTGTAGCCCTGTGACTGGACACGCGTTTCTGGCGGCAAGAAGTGCGTCTTCCTTCCCTTTTGACAAAGCTCACTGCTGGCCTCGCGGCTGCTCAAAACGAGCATCATGGCAGATGTGGGCCTGCAGCCTCCCAGAGCTGGCTGCAGGGAGGGGCTGCCACAGCAGACCCCAGCTAGGGACCCCCAGCAGCCAAGGGTCGTGGCCCAGAAGCCTCCACGGGCCTGGACACCTGCGACACCCCCCATCCGCTCTCTTCACTGTCGAAGCCTCCTGCCTGTCGTGACACACGTGGAGGGCAGCTCCCGTGGTGACACACGTGGAGGGGGGGCCCGGCGGTCAGGCCGGGCGGTGACGCTGCTCTCAGATGGGCTGAGCGTCCTGAGAGGGAGCTGCAGGCAGGGAGCCAGAAGCTGTGTCAGGACCACGTCCGGAAGACGCCTGTGTGAGGTTGGCGCCTGTCCATCCCTGTACCGTCCTCTTCATTTCCCTGTCAAAACTATTAACAATTTAAATGTTTTCTTAAAGTAGAGACATGTCCATACACTGTTTTTTAATTCTATTCCTACTTGTTTGCCTTTGAAGATGCAGCAAATGGGTGTGGCTCCATGACGGGGTGGGTTCCACATGTCCAACAGCTACAGACACTCTGTGGTCGGCGTGGTCCTGGCTGCTGGGCCAACGGGAGTCTCCCAGGAGGGGCCCCCCTGCCGCAACGCCACCCCCCACCGTGCCCAGACCCTGAGGGCACCGCAGGTGTGGCTTACAGATGCCTGCCCACTATTTCACGCCTCCCACACTTGCCTGGGAGAGATCTGCCCACTGTTTCACGCCTCCCACGCTTGCCTGGGAGAGATCTGCCCACTATTTCACGCCTCCCACACTTGCCTGGGAGAGATCTGCCCACTGTTTCACGCCTCCCATGCTTGCCTGGGAGAGATCTGCCCACTATTTCACGCCTCCCACACTTGCCTGGGAGAGATCTGCCCACTGTTTCACGCCTCCCACGCTTGCCTGGGAGAGATCTGCCCACTATTTCACGCCTCCCACGCTTGCCTGGGAGAGATCTGCCCACTATTTTGCACTGAAACCAACGCCTAAAACTCCTGCATCAGAGTTTTGGCCTCAGGAAGATGGACCGTGCCCTCGTCCCGCCAGGTGCGAGGAGAAGCCATTAACATCGCCTGCAAAGTGGTAACAAGAAGCCAGGCCAGCGCCTGGGTGCCTCAGGACCCCGCCATTCGCTCGAGGGTCTCTGGGTTTTAATCCCCAGACCCCAGAGTTGAAGTGGACATCCAGAAACACACATTTAAAGTGGAGACCCTTCCCCAGAAAGGGGCAGCTGGAAGCCAAGAACACAAGTTCCGGTAATAATCACTCCATGCCCCCCACCAGTACATCGAGGACACCCATGCCACGGGGTCCCATGGGGGCCTCTGCCCAGCCCTGGAGGCTGTGCCCCCCAATCTAGACCAGGTGATGCCAGAGAACGCTGGCCAGGGGGATGTCGCCAGGGCCCCTGGGGGCACTCGGACGGAGTAGAGAAACGCAGAACACACTGGTGCACATCCAACTTCTCCTCCCTGCAACATTTCCCTGCTGCCCACCACATGGATGTAAAGACCGGAGCACTGGCAGCCATACCGGGTCATGAGGTAGTCCTGACTATGAGCTATGTCTCTGGGGGCATCCCATCAGCCGGGCTGCCTGGCCTCAAGCTGCTGTTACAGACAGAAGCAGATAATTTTCATATGATGTAGGGCACTGGCTCTGACAGGTGACCCTGTGGCACAGAGCCCGTGCTGTGCACCCCTGGGGTCTCCCCCTGTCCTCCTACATCCCAGCCCCAGGCACTCCCTCCGACCGTGTCCTGCCACGCTGCCCCTCCCCACGTCTCTGCTCTCCGCTGCCCTGTCAGTCCAGTGTTTTGCTTTGCTCTCCACCTTCCAGTCTGCAGAAACATTTTTCTAGCTGACAGCTGTCAGGCAAAAAACTGTTTTATCAAACTCCCCGGGTTCACGATTCTAGAGGGGAAAAGCCCAGCTAAGGCATAGAAGGAAAAGAAACGAGAAAGCCGCAGAAATGGAGTTGGTTTGCATAGAAAGGAGATGAAGCTTTTAGAATTAGGGGCAATGGAAAGAGCGGAAATATTTTTTAAGTTGGAGAAGGGGGGAGAGGGAGAGGGAAAGGGAGGGGGGAGATAGAGGGGGGGAGGGGGAGAGTGAGAGTGAGAGAGAGAGAGGGAGAAAGAGAGAGGAAGAGAGGGGGGAGAGAGAGAGGAAGAGGGGGGAGAGAGGAAGAGAGGGAGGGAGAGAGAGAGAGAGAGGGAGTGTGAGCTAAGAAAGCGGTGGAAATGGAGCTAAGGATCAATCTGCAGTGGGGCCGTGCAGGTGTGTGTGCACGGATGTGCACGTGTGTGCAAAGATACACGTGTACGCACACACAGATACACAAACACACATTCACACACACACACATGCTCAGGCAGGTGTGCACACCATGCTAACATACACTTGCACATGAGCTCACGCATGTACAAATGTATGCACACATTCTGTATGCACACGTGATGCACACTTTAGATATACAAATCTACACACATGTATGTTCACACATGCGTGTGCATGTATCCCATGTACAAATATACATGTTTACAATGCTCATATATACGTGTGTATGCACCTGTATGTGTGTGAGTGTATACACGTGTCTGTATCCCATGTGAATGTGCACATGTATGTGTGTGTGCGAAGCTACATGTGCACATTGACAGCAGATGTTTAAACAAAGGGATTAAACCTCGTTTTTTTCTTTAAATGATGTTGTAGGCATCTGCAGGTTCTCGATTCTTAGCCATGGAAAGAGACGTCCATGGCCCCTGAACAATGATTCTGGAATCCGTCCCACTAAAGCCCAGACGTGTTGACCTGGGGCTCCACCCAGGGCCATGTTTTGGTCCCGCCCATGGCTGCTGGCAATGATGCCATGAGCATGTTACATGTGCGGCCCGTGAGTGCTTCCGCCACCCCCCCAAGACACCTGCTGGTCCAAGGGTCTGTGCACCAGGCCTGCCCCTGCCCCGCCACGAACACGCCCCCTGAGCTGGGACCGTGCTGTGGCTGGCGGCGCCTGGAGATGCCGGTTTGCTTCTTAGGCTGCTTTATTGCAGCCATGGCTGCCCCCCACCGCATGCCCCGCGTCCACCAAACACCGAAAGGATCGTTGTCAAAGCTGTGGATTTCTGCGTGCGTCCCTACTCCAGAGCGACAAGACGTCGCTGTCAACCCCGAGTGCTCACCACAGCCCTGCCGTGTCACCTGCTCAAACCTGAGCTATTGTGAAAATCGCACTTGCATTCATTTCGCTAACTCTTACTGCTGAACAATTAACTGCCTTCCAGTGATTCAATGCTCCGAACAGCTGGTACAGTCTCCTGCGTGATACCATTGTTGAGCGCACTCTGAATGAATTCCTTGGGGTGAAATCCAATAAGCTGGAGTGCGCGTTGAAAGTGGTTACTGTGTTAAGGACACCTTCTGTTTCGAGACCCAGATGGAACTGGGGCCACCCAGCCTTTTCTTGTAGACGGATGAGGAGGTGAGAACTCACCGTGCCTCAGCGCGGGAATGCGTCCAAGATGCCGCAACTGGAGAATTATAAATTATCAAGTCCTTTTCCACACAAACCCACACGGGCAGCATTCCAACTCCTCCTTCCGCTAACGGAAAGTTCTGAACCAAGCTACTTGGCTGAAGGAAATAAATGAGCTCTTGGCGTCTCTTGTGAGAAGCACGGAGCCCAGCCCTGCGCATTCTGCTGGGCCAGCCTCTCCCGCAGTGGCTCCCACGTGCCAGCAGCGTGGCCAGGGCCGCACAGGGAATTCCCCGGGCAGGAGACAGGATTTGGAGTTCAGACTATCCGCCCTGGGAGCCTCTGCTTGGACGAAGTGTTGTTAGATGAGGAAGGGAATTTGGCTTTCAGAGCATCGCATTTCAGGGGGCGATGGGTCCTTTTTCCCCAGGGAAACCTCATAACCTTGAGACAGAGGAGGGGCTGCAGGCTGAGTGTGGGGGGGATGGGATGGGGAGGGTCCCACCCGGGGGGGTCCCACCCCGGAGGAGAGAGGGTCCCAGGATGGTCCCCGCCCCCGCCCCCCGCAGGGACAGAGCAGCCGCACTCTCCGGCCCATTCCTGTCTGTGGGTCTCTGGGTTCTGAATCCCCAACCTCACCTGTTCAGTAGTGGTGACTGTGAGTCCTTGACGCAGATGCAGGCCCTGTGGGTGGCAAGAGATCTGAAAGGGAAGGGCTACAGCTAGGAACCTCCCCACACCCACAACTTTATTATAATCCACCTGCTGCTTGATTTTTTTTCCCACACCCTGCGGATAGAGCTTCCTGCCGTTCACATCTGGGGAGGAAGTGATGTCCTGTTTCACTCATTCGCTGGGTCATGAGCAGCCCCGTTGCTGCCGTGAGCGTGAGGCACATAGAGGGGATGGAACACAACACCGGGGGGTGAGGGTCTTCGTTCTAGGTGGTGAGGCTGGCCAGGAGCCACCGCGGGGGAGGGCCGTAGAACTGCAAGAGGTGTTGAGGCCGAGACGATTTTAAATCAATAAATCAAGGCAAGATGATGGGGAATATCTGGGACAGGGGTTCTATGGGCAGACCCCCAAGGAAGCATCCCTCCGGGAGGGGATCTCTGGACAGAGAACGGAGTGAGGAGAGAACCAGGCATAGAGAGACGGGGTAGGGGAGAACGGTGCTCCAGCCATGGACACCATGCGCTCTCAGGCTGGGGTGGGAAAGAGCTTGGCTCTGGGGAAGCAGCAGCAGCCGGGATCACCAGAATGTGAGAGCAGAATGGCTCCCCAGGACCAGAAGGCAGGACCTTGACGGCCAGGCCAGTGGGTACGTGTTCTGCTCCTTGTGTGGTGGGACACCCCCGGTAGGGGAGAAAGCTCACGGGGGTGACAGGGCCCCCGGCAACACTGCACACGGTGAGTGTAATTGGCTCCAACACACACAGCTCTGAAAAAAACCAGCTGGGTCCCTGGAGAACTCTGCCTTCACTGTTTTTACAAAACCTTTATAAATTTTTTATATTTTTAATAAAATGCTCCTAACAAATTTTGTGACTATCAGTTTGCCTGACCTGTCTGGAACTGCCTGTATTGCAAGATGTTTTTAGGTTGTGTGAGCCTTTTAACCCCCCACGCCCCAACCATGAAACACAAAACATTTCCTTTCTGTCGCTCTACAGGTTATGGAGGAACTGAACGGTGCCCCCGGGCTCCACTCTCATTGCTCCTCCCCTTCCTCTTCCCACGAAATCTCCCTGCAGAAGGATCTGGAAGGGTGGAAAGACACACTGACGGCGACGCCTGCCAGTCTGAGTCTCAGGAAGTGAAGTCCCTGAGCAGGGAGTGAGGAAATGTGTAGAGCAGGAAGCTGACGAGCTAGGAGCTAGGAGCTGTCCAAGGTCTAGAGCAAGCCTGCCCTGGCCGTGCAGGGAGCTCAGGGAGCTGTGGCCCAGGGCGCTCCTGCTGCTGCACCAGGAGGCTCCTGGAGTGGCGGGGGCTGCAGGCAGAGGGTCCCCGCGCAGCTGTCAGCACTGACTGTGCATTGGAACCCCAAGGCGGCTCTCAACACCAGGGCGCCTGACCTTCCTCCCAAGCTTTCCCAGAGCAAGCCCCACATTGGCACCCTCACAGGGTCCTCAGCTGGTCCTCGTGTGCAGCCGGGTGTGGAACCCTTGACCCAAGCAAACAGGACCACGGACAGCTCACAGAAAGGCTGGGGACTTCACAGGCCTTCTTCCCTGTGCCTCCTAGGCTCTCTTCCCTCGTGTGCAGAAGTAGCGGAACAACTCCCACTCTCCTGGCTGTCACATGGAAGCCCCATGAAATATTTATGAGAGTGATCCTGACAAAATCAGGGTTCCATGAATGTCATCCATGAATGTCAGCTGTCAGCACCGTCATCCTCACCAAGACCATCACTTCACGTCTTGTGTAGTCGCCTGTATAGTTTCTCACTTGTCACATGGTCATTACCACATTGCCATCATCATCCTCAGAACAATCATCTTATCTCCATCACCTCCACCATCATCACCATCATCCACAGCACCATCATCACCACCACCATCACTGTCACCTCCATCATCTCCACCATCATCACCATCAACATCATCACCATCACTGTCACCTCCATCATCTCCATCACCATCACCATCATCACCACCACCATCACCATCACTGTCACCTCCATCATCACCACCATCATCACCATCACCATCATCACCATCACTGTCACCTCCATCATCTCCATCACCATCACCATCATCACCACCACCATCACCATCATCACCACCACCATCACCATCACTGTCACCTCCATCATCACCACCATCATCACCATCAATATCACTGTCACCTCCATCACCTCCATCATCTCCACCATCATCTTCATCCTCCCCATCCCCATCATCATCATCTCCATCACCACCACCATCATCTCCATCATCTCCACTATCATCTTCATCCTCCCCATCCCCATCACCATCATCTCCATCACCACCACCACCACCATCATCATTATCATCATCACTGTTTTCCTTAAGGCTTGGAGAACATAGACTTTCACTAATTCTGTCCTCAAAACAGAGTTGTTAAACAAAAGTCCAGCCTTGGAGTAATCACCAGCTCATCTGGCGTAGCTTGATTCCATGTGTAGAAATGCCGCTAGCCTGTCGTCCAATCAGCAGGCATAGGTCTGTCCAATCAGCAGGCACTGGCCTGTCTGTCCAATCAGCAGGCACAGGTCTGTCCAATCAGCAGGCACTGGCCTGTCTGTCCAATCAGCAGGCACAGGTCTGTCCAATCAGCATGCTCTCATTGTTCACACTTTTTCTGAAACCGGGAGCTCCTTACCTCGCAAAGAAGCTCCTGGATTCCCTGCATCTTCATTTATTTGCTTGGAAAGAAATACTGAGGAGTGCAACCGGAGGTCAAGTGAGATGTTCAATTACTTGCAAAGTCGTTTGCTGTAATGAAGAAGTGCCCATTTCTTCTTTTTTAAAGTTTTTTTAAAGATTTATTTTATTTATTTGAAAGGCAAAATTACAGAGAGAGGTAGAGCCAGAGAGAGAGAGAGAGGTCTTTCATTTTGCTGGTTCACACCCCAAATGACTGCAATGGCTGGGCTGAGCCGATCCGAAGCCAGGAGCCAGGAGCTTCTTCTGGGTCTCCCACATGGGTGCAGGGGCCCAAGGACTTGGGCCATTCTCTACTGCTTTCCCAGGCCACAGCAGAGAGCTGGATCAGAAGAGGAGCAGCCAAGACTCAAACCAGTACCCATATGGGATGCCAGTGCTGCAGGCTGGGGCTTTAACCCACTGTGCCACAGCACTGACCCTGAGAAGTACCCATTTCTACACACAACCAGCAAAGCACATTGTTAAAAAATCGTAGTAAAATTTTGCCAGGCCAGAGAGTAGGACATAGCATCTGGAAGTTTGGTTTATTATTCTTTTTATTGACAGTGAGGTCGAGTATTTTCTCAGAGCTATGAGGGAGCTTCAGAAACATGCACATTACAAAGAAACCATGCAAGGATTTCCAATCAATTGTGGTAAAATAAATTTACCTTTTAATTCAATTTTCCACAAATGTTTGAAGCCCTTTCATATTATTTTTAAATTCTACCTTGCTGTTCACAATGTTAGTCTATTCATGGCTAAGATGTTTGCATTTATATTGGTTGATTAAAAATGTCCTTTATATATTGAGGGTGCAAATATTTTTGTATTTGGACATTTCCACAGTTTCCACCGTCAGATAAGTGTATATCCTCTCTTTCTGTATTTATTAAGATGAGACCACACAGTGATGGAGTATCTTGTAGATTTCTGTCTGTTCTGAGTTCTTTCTTCTTCCAGGCCATCATGGGTTTCTTCTCTCATTTAAGCCACACCAGGGGGTGTGTGTTGCCTCAGAGAGGGTTCTGGGTGGTGAAATTGGAAGAATAATTGAATAACAGAAGCCGTGGTGAGTAGCCAGAGAGAAAAGCAGAGATCTCCCTGCTGCTTCTCGGAGAGCTGGTGTGTCTGCCCCAGCCCAGGATCTGCAGGGTAGAGGTGTCTACGGGTCCCTGCAGACCTGTGGTCCCGGGACCCTCACAGTGCTCTCAGCCACCTGATGCGGGCGCCTGTGCCCATCTGCCTGTGCCCACGAAGCTCTCGTAGATGAGGCCGAGACAGACGTGGTGCCAAGAGCACAGCACGGCAAAGAGAGACAGCAACCAAGGGCGGCTCGGAGGCTCTGTGAGTCCGCAGGTCCTGGCAGCTCTCTCTGGACCCTGAGCTGACCCAGAACACCCTCACAGGTGTAAGATCACACCCTGCCCCTCCGTGGGACCAAGGCTACATGTAAACATAAAATAACGTAGGGGCTGGCGCTGTGGAGTATCAGGTAAAGCCACTGCCTGCAGTGCCAGCATCCCATATGGGCACCGGTTTGAGTCCAAGCTGCTCCACTTCTGATCCAGCTCTCTGCAGTGGCCTGGGAAAGTAATTGAAGATGGCCCCCCTGCACCTGTGTGGGAGACTCAGAACAAGCTTTTGGATCACCTCAGCTCCGGCCATTATGGTCATTTGGGGAGTGAACCAGCAGATGGAAGACCTCTTTCTCTCTCTCTGGCTCTATCTCTCTCTGTAACTCTGACTTTCAAGTAAATAAAATAGATCTTTTTTTTTAAAAAATGAAACAATGTATAGGGGAATAAAGTGGTATTTCTTTACATCTGAGGGTAGAAGTTAGGATACATATCCATGAAGTGTGTGTATGTGTATACATGTATGTACACATGTATGCATAAGAGTGCATGTTGTATGTGTGTGTGCACGTGTGTGCTATGTGTAGTTTGTGTGCATGAATATATGAGTGTATGGGCATGTATGTTTGAATGTGTGTGCATTATGTGTGTATGAATATCTGCATGTGTATGTTTATGGGTATGTGCATGTGTGTACGTGTGCATTTGAACGTGTGTGCAGTCATGTATATGTGTGTCTGTGTATACATGTATGTGCGTGCATGGGTATGTGTGCATGTATGTGTATGTGTGTGCATGTGTGTGAATATCTGTTTCTGTGTATATGTGTGTGCATGTATGTGAATGTTCATATCTTCCACTTGATACACTAAAACAAAATAAATCTTTGAGAACAAGTTTTATAGTCAATTCTCGTAATACAACTCATTGAGGACAGAGGTCCTGCATGGGGAGTTAGTGCACAGTGACTCTTGTCGTTAATTTAACAATTTACACTCTTATATATGACGTCAGATACCTGAGGCTCTTGACATGAGCTGCTAAGGCTATGGAAGCCTTTTGAATCCACAAACTCAGTCAGTATTTAGACAGGGCCATAAGCAAAGTGGAAGTTCTCTCCTCCCTTCAGAGAAAAGAACATCCTTCTCAGATGACCACTCTTTCCACTGGGGTCTCATTCCCAGAGATCCTTTATGTAGGACATTTTTTGCCACAGTGTCTTGGCTTTCCATGCCTGAAATGCTCTCATGGGCTTTTCAGCTAGACCAGGAAGCTTTAAGGGCTGATTCTGAGGCCAGAGTGTTACTTAAAGTGATTGTCATTCTATGAGTCTGTTGTGTGCACTGCTTCCCATGTTGAAGCATTCTCTACTTTTTAATTCTATCTATTATTGTTACCAGACCCTTAATCTTATCCATATGATCCCTTTAACGCTTAAGATAGGATTTTTACCACCAAGCTTAATGGGATTTGGAGTCCCATGGCAAGTTTTTAAGCTGTACCCTTAGAAGTAAGTCCATAGGACTATATGCAGAACTATACAGCTTTATAGTTACAAACTTCCTCCTCCCTCTCTTACTCACACTCTTATTTTATACTGAAATCTATTTTCAATTGACTTGATCCAAATAAGATTAACTCTATGTTAAGTAAAGAGTTCAACAAATATTATGGGATAAGGAACTGTTTCTCAACAATCAAGACAAGGGCCGTTCAGTCCTTCTCGAAGTGTCAAGTTTACGTCTAAAGATTGCTTTTAAGTGCTCTGTTAGTTCTCACAGGTCAGGGAGAACATATGGTATTTGAACCTTTGGGACTGGCTCATTTCACTAAGTATGATGCTTTCCAGATTCATCCATTTTGTTGCAAATGACTGAATTTCACTTTTCTTTACTGCTGTGTAGTATTCCATGGTGCACATAGCCCACAATTTCTTTATCCAGTCTTCGGCTGATGGATATTTGGGTTGATTCAGTCTCTCATTCAGCACAGTTTTACACATTCACATTGGTCGGAGCTGTGGGCCACATGTGGAGTTTCCCACTGGTGGTGCTGGGTGTTGCTGCTTCAGCGTTTCTGCTCTGTGTGTTTGTGGTCTGCTTGTTCACCTGTTTCTGTTTTGTCACTGTTTGGGGAGGACAGGGAACTCTGCATCTGCAGGAATTTCTCTACTCGTTGTGGAGCTCCTGATGTCCACAGGGCCTAGTGTGGGAGGCCGGGGGCAGGCGGCAGAGTTGGCAGGCGGATCCGCCCTGCCCCACCTCAGAGAGAGGCCCAGGCCCCAACACTGGTGTCACTGCTGGCTCTGCAGTCACCAGAGGATGACAGCGCAGCGCCATGAGCGACAGACCCTTCACGTCCACGTGTCCCCCTCGCCTTGCCACGGAGGGATTGCCACTGAGACTGCAAGACCCTCCCCATTTGCCCCTCAGGATGCCAAGCTCCTTTCTTGCTCAAGAAAAGAACACTGGGTCAGTCATGGCCACTGCCTCTGGTCTAAGTGAGGAACAGTGTTCTGAGCTGGGGGTGGCACTCAGGGGCCCCGGGACACCTGCCAGGTCATTTCTCAAGGTCACAAGAAGGGGGGGGGGTGTGGGAAGAGCCTGAGTGGCTCTGGCCCTGTGTGGGACGTGGGAGAACAGGTGAGCCACAGGGATGGCACAGAAAAGCGGCAAGTCCCACCGGCACACCCCGGCACGGACGCATCGCGGATTTCTCTGCACTTGAGTTGCGTTTTCCTCGGTTCCTGCTTGGACGACACTGACATCAGCTTTGGCATCCGTGTTCTCTTCCAGAGAGAACTTACAGCGATGGAGAGGGCCGGTCACTTGCTTGCGATGGAATTTTCCCCTTCTGGGCTGGGCTGGCGCTGTGGCTCAATGGGTTAAGCCATCGTCTGCAACGCTGGCATTCTATATAGGCGAGGGTTGAGTCCCAGGGGTTCCACCTCTGATCCAGCTCCCTGCTAATGCATCTGGGAAAGCAGTGGAGGATGGCTCAAATGCTTGGGCCCCTGAACTGACATGGGAGTGCCGGATGGAGCTCCTGGCTCCTGGCTTCAGCCTGGCCTGGCCCCAGCTGTTGTGGCCATTTGGGGAGTGAACCAGTGGATGGAAGATCTCTCTCTCTGTCTCTGTCTTTGTGTCTGTCTCTATCTGTCTGTCTGCCCCTCTCTCTGTAATTCTGACATAAATAAAATAAATCTTAGAAAGAAAAAAAAAGGAATGTTCCCTTACCTGTAAGCTCTATCCATTTGTGCCGGGCTGTGTTTGTGTCAACTCCAGCTGTTCAATCAGACGCCATCTGGGGTTTCCGAGAGGGTGCCTGGTGGGTGCAGCTATCGTCTGTGTGCAGGGAGCTTGCAGTCAGGGGTTGTCCTTACTAACCCTGGGCCCGACCCAATCAGCTGAAGGCTTTTTACAGTGAAACGGAGGCTCCCCCGAGAAGAAGCGATTCTTCTGTGGACTCAGCCCCAGCTCCCGCCCTGGAGCCTGCAGACCCCAGCAGAAGCCGTTCCTGGAAACAGCTCTCTCCCCTGCCGCAGACAAGGTAAGGCTGTGTCTGGGGACAAAGGATGCCTCTCAGGTAGACAAGATGTTTGCGGGGCCCAAGTTCCTGGAGCAAGCAGAAGTTGAGGGAGCCCTGGAGACACACCTCCCGCCCCGTGCCTGCCAGCTCTGAGCTCACGACTCAGCTTGCTGCTCCTGACCTCGAACTCGGGTCCTTTATGTCCACACGTGGTGCCTGCCCCTGTGGGACCGAGGATCTGCCACCTGGAGAAGGTGGGGGTGTGGACCACGCTGCGCTGGCTTGAGGACACGCAGGAGTCCAGTGGCACCTGCTCAGGACAAGACCCGAGTCTTCGTCCACGCTTCTGCCTGCTGTGCAAGCCCCCGTCCCTGCCCAGTGCTGAGCCAGGCCAGGTGGGCAACTCCATTGGGATCCATTCATCAGTGAAAAAAGTTGCTAAACAGAGAGGAAGCCATGGTTGCAAGTGAAATCTACTGTAACTCGTTCCTCCGTTATTTTCAGATTCTTCCTCTTTCATCACAGGTCCTATTGAGAATTTGGAAAAGAAAACCTAAAACCCAGACTTGGGGAAAGATGGTGTGCAGCCATGTGAGGAGCCTATCAGTGACCAGAGACATGGGCTGCAAATACAGGTGTACTCTGGTGGATAACGTTTGGCCACACCATCTCCTCTAAACGTAAGAGAAAGCTGCCGTCTCCATCCCTCGTTGTTAAAGTATCACAGAACCCGGGGCCAGCACTTCACTTAGGGCTCACTAAAATGTTCGGTGTGGGGTGTGATTTTGTCTGCACTGCTTAAGGATCCAGGGAGACCTCGGGCTTTTCGAGCTCCATCCAACGAGCTCTCTTCCAAATCCAGGTGAGCCGGCTGGAGCGGGGGCTCCGGGTTCTGCTGAGGAAGTGGCCACAGCCGGGCGGGAACTGAGTGTCTCGGCTGGGAACAGGGACCCTCGGAGAAGTGCACATCTCAGGGCTGGTCCCACATCTCCCCGTCCGTCTTCTCAGATCATCTGCTTGGCGGCCCCAGTAGGAGTGGATGCTGCCGCTACTGGGGTGTGTGGATTATTCCTCAAACCTCATTAACAACAAAGAGAGCGAAGCACTCGCTAAGCCCAGCTCTATTTGCAGGTAGCAGGAGTCAGCATTAGCGGCAGCTGCAGCATCTACCACCCCCCCCCCCAGAGAGCAGCACAGGGGACTTTACCCCGAGATGGAGCCGGGAGAGGCCTGGGTGTGTGGCAGCCATCCACCTGTAGCCACCTGCTGTCAAGTGCCTCCCCCATCCTGGTTCCACTCTTTTTTAAAAGATTGGTTTATTCGAAAGGCAAAGTTACACACAGAGAGAGACACACACAGAGAGATATCTTCCACCTGCTGGCTGATTCCTCAAATGGCCACAGTGGCTGGCACTGGGCCAGGCTGGGTCTCCCCTGCCGGGGAGAGGGGTCCAAGCGCCTGGGCCATCTTCTGCTGCTTCCCCTGGAGCAGTAGCAGGGAGCCGGTCAGACGTGGAGCAGAAGGGACTCAAACCGAATCCCATACGGGATGCCTGCATTGCAGGTGGTGGCTTTATCAGCTGTGCCACAGGCCACGCCACCCCAGTTCCCTTCCTTTAAGTGACATTGGAGCCCATCTTCACGATGGACTGGGAACTCCAGGAGGAGGACGCACTGCCCTATGGAGGAATTCTGCGTTCCATTGCTACCTCCCCCTGGTGCCTGCAGATCGCTCCTGTGCGATTTTCAGAGCGTGTGCACACACGGTTCCCTGAGTGTCTTTCAGGAGTTCTGGTCTCAAGTCCTCATGCGTTTTTCTCTGTGATCACAAGACCGCATCCGGGGCCGTTGTGTCTGTGTTTTCCAAGCCCAGCGAGAATCCGTCTCTGCTGGGAGCAAGCCCGGCCCCTCCTGCTGGTGAAGGTCGGGCTCTCTGTCCAGCCCCGTGGGATGCACCTCCAGAGCGCGCAGCTGGGTCCGCACTGAGAAAGGCCATCTCTCTCTCTCAGCATGGCCGGAAGTTTCGCTCAGGAACAGCCTTTGTCCCCAAGCGTCTCTCTGACACCTGTTTGGCAGCGCCCTGGAGAAGAGAGTGTGGCCAGTGAGCCACGGCGTGTGCACCTGCTGGCCCTGGATTCTGAAGTTCCTTTCATTCAGCCCGCTGCTGTGTGAAATGTTAACACTGTCTTCCCAGCAAGTGTGTTATACAGACTTCCTGTTAGAAGCCACTCCTAAAGCTAAAGTGCTTGCTCTGGGACCTGGCTGTGTTTCACAGAGCCCGCCTGATGGGGCTTCCACTCACGCATGGCCCAAAGCTGGAGGGGCAGCCGGACCCGAACCTTGGAAACAGGCGACCCTCCAGGGCTCCAGCGACGACAGCGCTGCCCCTCTCTCCCCGTGGCTGCATAAACACCTTGCCCCACGGAGTCTTGCCATCTGGTTCACAGGAAACAGGCCAACGCTCCTCTTGGAAGGTCACCAATTTCCACCACGGTCCAGAAAGCCCTAGACACACCGAGAGAGCAGCCCGGGCTGGGCTTGGGGCTAGATGTTGCCTTCTGGTTCCTTTGTAAATCAGTCCAGACTCTTTGTAGGTGAAAGAGACAGAGAACCCAATTCATCTCCACTTGGTTTAATTTAAAAAGAGGAAAGGAGCCGGGGCCACACACACACACACACACACAGAACCTCCATCCACAGGCTGGCTTGCCCTCCAGATGCCCACGAACCAGGAGCTGGAAATGCAGGTTCCGGCCCCGACACGGGTGTTGATTATTAGATTCTTTATTGGATTCCAGAGACACGACCTCCAAGGAGAAGATACTTTCACCTTTGCAAACGTACGCGGCTAATTTGTTAGGATCGATGGCAATGTCACCAAGGGAAGCCGAAGGTTAAAGATTAAAATCCGTAGTCATCAACACACCTTGCAGAAGGGCTTCCTAGAATTGTGCCTGCTGCCGGCGTCACCAAGAGCTGCAGAAGGCGTCTGCTTTGGACGTCTTGCAACACGGTCCTGTTTCTGTTTGCAGAATCGCCTGGCATTGTGTCTGCCCTGATGGCCCTGTCTCTGAGACAGAGCAGCTGACGGCTCCTGCACCTCCCGTGGCCTGGTATGTTTCTGCCCGCTGACACCTTACGTGTTGCGTGTGTGCAGCCTGCGTGCGTCCTGCTCTGTGATTTGGGGAAGCTCTTCACATGTTGCAAGCTTCCCAGAGGGCTGAGTGCCGCAGCGTCAGACCCGAGGTTCTGTGTGTGTCTGCTCGCGTCACGGCCCCCGTGTGGTTTTCTCTGCCGTAATAGCCCAGGATTAGAACCCCAGGGAGCCCCACCCTGGAACACAAGTGAATGCCCTGGGAACTCGAAGGCGCTGCCTTGGCGGGAATCCTGCTGCATCCCGGAGAAATGTGAACTCACCATGTTTTGATAAAAGAAGATTTTCGATGTTAAGATCAAGTCCTGTGGGAAAAAGTCAGATTAAAACTTGCCTTCTCTGGGCTGTGGCACAGCTGGCAATGTGCTGCCTGTAGCATCGGCAATCATACGGGTGCTGGTTCACTTTCCACCTGTTCCACTTTCGATCCAGCTCCCTGCTATGGCCTGGGAAAAGCGGCAGAAGATGGCCCAAGTGCTTGGGCTCTGGCAACCCACACAGGAGACCTGGAAGAAGCTCCTGGCTCCTGGCTTCAGGCCATCCAGGGAGTGAACCAATGAGTTGAAGATCCCTCTCTTTCCCTGTGTGTGTCTCTTTGTAATGACTTTCAAAATGAATAAATCTTCAAGAAGAAAACAAATGTTGTGTCTTGGCACAGTTCTGTGTTTATCCCACTGAAATTACTGCAAGAAGATAAGTCATCCCAGCACGCCTAGGCTGCAGCCAGCGCTCCTCCCCCAGCCTGTCACCAGCCTCGTCTGACGCTAACACTGCCCAAATTTATCCTCGTTGTCTCTTTCTGTACTAATCTTTGGCACAAAAGCTGAGTTACGTGAGTGGCATTCCGTCATACGCACACACTGCACCGGCAGGTTTCCGCCTTGGGCGAGAGTGAGTGGTGCCGCGGTGAACACCTGCGGTCGGGTTCTTGGTCACTCCCATGGTGTGATGTGGACGCACCCGGCAGACTTTGTGCAGGTGAGGAAAGCCAGTCACGAACAGCCCCGTACTGGATTAGCCGCCCATCCACACGAAATATCCGGAATCGGTAAATGCACCGAGACAGTGACTGGAGGCGTGGGGGGCGAGGCGCGGCGGGGGCTCCCTTTGGCGATGATGGAAACGCTTTGCAACTGTAGGAAGGTGACAGGTGCCCAGCGCCGTGGACACTCCGAAAGCCACTCCGTCGCTCACTGGAAAGTGGTCAGTGGTTAAACTTGAATCACAGATTCCATCTTAAGGACACACACTTCTGTGAATACACACAGAGTGGGTAATGTCTCCTTTGTCCCCGAGTCCCCGTGGTCCACCCCAGTCTCTGAACCAGAAGCCGCTCGATAAATGTGTGAATTAAATCCCAGGAATTAGAATTAGACAATTTATCAAGCCCATTTTGGGTCTGATATTTCATATTCCCTATTGTGCGGATGGCCAAAGAAGAACCCATTATTCTTCGTTTAAGGTGTGTGAAATGTCAGGCCGCCGACTCCTCTTTAATTCACAGCACCGTCACCTTTGCCGAAACCCCTGATGATTGATTAAACCTGCTTTTCCTGTGTGAGCGCAATTCTTCGCATCCAGCCAAGGTGGCGCCATGCCTCTCAGGGCTGGCAGAAGGCTCGGTTGGAAGGTGTGTGGCTGCTTTTAAGTTTGGAGACTGGACAACGGGAGTTTTCCATGAGGATGGCGGCTGCGCCCACTGGGCTGCTTGGGCTGGCATCAGGGCAGGGGGAGGAAGTGCGGCCAATCCGTAAGGGCCATGCACCTGCCTTCTCGGCAGACAAGCTCAGGACAACATCGTGAGACTGGAGATCTTTTTCATCAATCAGCCGTGATGGAGCCGGGGACAGCTCCCATCCCTCTTGTCGCTTCTGGCTCCCAGGCCGGTTTTCCCAGGTTCGTCCCAGTTTGGGCAATGAAAGCCCTCTACCATGACCTGGAAGTTTTAGGTGGTGAGTGAGGAAGGTTGGAGGGAGTGGACAGAGCCGCCTTGCTTCCAGCTCCCACCAGCGGGGACACAGGCATCCACTCTCCATGAGCCCCGAGCCCTGATGCCGGCCGGGCCCCCCCGGGGTTCCAGTGCAGGTGCACGCGCTATGGCATCACCAGCATCTGAGTCGGAGGTGTGGAGACTGCTGCTCTCCCGGGTGCCACCAGCCGTCTGTGGCTCCGTCGTGTCCGCGTGCTGGGGGTTTTGGTCTTTAACACTAAGTGTTTCGAGCAAGTTTTCTAAGAGCTGAGGACGCCCCCGAGCTGAGGGAAGGCGCACTGGATAGGGACGTGGGCAGACGGCCGGGTTAGGCCGGGGAGGACCAGCAGAGAGCATGGCACACAGCGTGCAGGGAGGACTGGGGACCAGGTGTGGGGGGCACACGTGGGGAGTAAACACGGCCCAGAGCTCCGCAGTCAGTGAGCACGCCTCTGCCTCTGAGGACCAGTGCTCCGCTGAGTCAGCGTGGAACATACACACACACACACACGTGTGCAAGTATTATCATGTATGGTGACCACTGAGTCAGCGTGGAACACACACACACGTGTGCATGTATTGTCATGCATGGCCACCACTGAGTCAGCGTGGAACACACACACACACACGTGTGCTTGTATTATCATGTATGGTGACCACTGAGTCAGCGTGGAACACACACACGTGTACATGTATTGTCATGCATGGCGACCACTGAGTCAGCGTGGAGGACACACACACACATGTGTGCATGTATTGTCATGCCATGGTGACCACTGAGTCAGCATGGAGGACACACACACATACGTGTGCATGTATTGTCATGCCATGGTGACCACGGAGTCAGCGTGGAGGACACACACACATACGTGTGCATGTATTGTCACGCCATGGTGACCACGGAGTCAGCGTGGAGGACACACACACATACGTGTGCATGTATTGTCATGCCATGGTGACCACTGAGTCAGCGTGGAGGACACACACACATACGTGTGCATGTATTGTCACGCCATGGTGACCACGGAGTCAGCGTGGAGGACACACACATATACATGTGTGCATGTATTGTCATGTATGGTGACCACTGAGTTAGCGTGGAACACATACACACGTGTGCATGTATTATCATGCCATGGTAACCACTGGGTTAGTGTGGGGGGCACACACACACACGTGTGCATGTATTGTAATGCATGGCTACCACTGAGTTAGCGTGGAACACACATGTGTGCATGTATTGTCATGCCATGGTGACCACTGAGTCAGTGTGGAGGACACACACACACACGTGTGCATGTATTGTCATGCATGGAGACCACTGAGTCAGCGTGGAACACACACACACACGTGTGCATGTATTGTCATGCCATGGTGACCACTGAGTCAGCGTGGAGGACACACACACACACACGTGTGCATGTATTGTCATGCATGGCGACCACTGAGTCAGCGTGGAACACACACACGTGTGCATGTATTGTCATGCATGGCGACCACTGAGTCAGCGTGGAGGACACACACACATATGTGTGCATGTATTGTCACGCCATGGTGACCACGGAGTCAGCGTGGAGGACACACACATATACATGTGTGCATGTATTGTCATGTATGGTGACCACTGAGTTAGCGTGGAACACATACACACGTGTGCATGTATTATCATGCCATGGTAACCACTGAGTTAATGTGGCATGCCACGAACACACACACATGCACACATTGTCATGCAATAGTGCTAGTAGCCACTGAGTTAGCGTGGCATGCCACGAACACACACACATGCACATATTGTCATGCAATAGTGCTAGTAGCCACTGAGTTAGCGTGGCATGCCATGAACACACACACATGCATGTATTGTCATGCAATGGTGATAGTGGCCACTGAGTTAGCGTGGCATGCCACACACACATGTGTGTGCCTGTATGATCACACCTCAGCCTCAGCAGTGCTAGGAGACTGAGCAAAGCTGAGACAGAGCAGCTGCCACGTTGCTGAACAAACACAAATACGGAGCTGTGGGTGCAGGTGCCTGGCCGCTCAGCTGGGGAACCGGTCCTGTCCACTCCTCCCACTCAGTACAGCACAAAAGAAATGGTCCCCCAGGGTGGAGGGGACTGGGCTTTGAAAACAGAGTTTCAGATAGCTTTCTTGATTTCCACGGAGATTTCATCAAACCACAGAAACCACAAGGCAGCAGCCGTTTTTTGCAACTTGGCAAAATCCAAACCAGGCTTTGCTCCTGCACCGCACACGGACAGATCCCACTCAGAACACAGCCTTCCCAAGGAGAGCGGTCGCTGACGGTGCGGTGAACAGCAGCACCCGCCCGTTCTGCACTCACAGCTCAGCGGGTGGTGGTCTGTGTGCCTGCACAAAGCGGCCTCACCGCAAAAGTCTGTGGCCCAGATTTCGTTCCTTAACGAGTGCAGAAATGCGTTATAAATTTTGAGCTTTGTTAAAAATGGATTTGCGAGGCAAAGGGAGAGACAGAGAGAGCTTCCATCTGCTGGTGCACACCCCAGATGCCCCAGTGGCTGATAGAAACAGGGTCAAGGCTGAGGCCTGAGCCCAGGTCCCCCATGAGTGACAGGACCCCAGTGTCTCCAGCGGTCACCTCCGAGGGTTTGCACCCGCGGGAAGCTGGGGTCTGGACCTGGTGGTGGTTTGATGCAGGAGGCTGGCATCTCAAGAGCTGGGCTAAATGTGTAATGAAATGGGTAAATGACAGGAGACAGCCCTGTGGGCACGTGGAAGACGCCTTCGGGAGTTAAATTCCTGTGTCCAGGGTGTGGGACAAGAACGTGTCCTTCTCCCAGCCAGAAACAGGGCGGGGACGAGGACGACAAAGAGGACGGAGATGAGGACCACGGCACACAGCACCCTGGGGGCCGCTTTTCCGGAGCTGCTCAGTCACCTTGAAGAGGTCACTAGGAACCTGGAAAAAAAGGAATGGCTGCTCCGGCTGTTTGGCGTCCTGTGTAAGTTGTTATTTAAAAAAAATAAACAGGCCGGCGCCCCAGCTCAATAGGCTAATCCTCCGCCTAGCGGCGCCAGCACACCAGGTTCTAGTCCCGGTCGGGGCACCGGATTCTGTCCCGGTTGCCCCTCTTCCAGGCCAGCTCTCTGCTATGGCCAGGGAGTGCAGTGGAGGATGGCCCAAGTTCTTGGGCCCTGCACCCCATGGGAGACCAGGATAAGCACCTGGCTCCTGCCATCGGATCCAGCGCGGTGCGCCGGCCGCAGCGCGCCTACCGTGGCGGCCATTGGAGGGTGAACCAACGGCAAAAAGGAAGACCTTTCTCTCTGTCTCTCTCTCTCTCACTGTCTACTCTGCCTGTCAAAAATAAAAAAAAATTTTTAAAAAATAAAATAAAATAAATAAACATTTATTGCATTTATCTGGAAGGCAGGATTATGGGGTGCGGTGGGGAGAGAGGGAGGGAGAGAGATCTTCCATCTGCTGGTTCACTCCCCAAATGGCCACAAAGGCGAGAGCTGGACCAGACAGAAGCCAGAAGCCAGGAGCTGCTTCCAGGTCCCCCACACTGGTTCAGGGCCCAAGCCCCCGGGCTGTCTTCTGCTGCTTTCCCAGGCCATTAGCAGGGAGCCTGGAACTTGAAACAGCACCCATAGGAGATGCTGGTGTTGCAGGTGCTGGCTTAGCCTGCTACGCCGCAACACCAGCTCCTTGTAAGTAGTCCGTAGGGGAAAAGAAGAACATGTTGTTTAAAAAAGGCTGCCCCAGAACATTTAAGGAAAAAACCACTCAGAAGGGACCACCAGTAACAGAACTTTCCCCGTGTCTTCACAGAACCTGACTTACTGGAGGTCCATCTTTGAGTTCACGAATTCACACTGCCCCGTGATTTCCACCATTTTCTCTGAGTAGAGAAGTTTCCCTTCTGCAGACATTCAGTGTGCGCCAGGGTGTTTCCCCGCGAGGGGCTGGCTTGGATAAGAGTGCTCCACGGTTGGGGCCGGCGCTGTGGCGTAGCCGGGAAAGCTGCCACCTGCAGTGCCAGCATCCCACATGGGCACCGGTTCATGTCCCGGCTGCTCCACTTCTGATCCAGCTCTCTGCTATGGCCTGGGAAAGCAATGGAAGATGGCCCAAGTCCTTAGGTCCCTGCACCCATGTGGGAGACCTGGAAGAAACTCCTGGCCCCTGGCTTTGGATCGGCGCAGCTCCAGCCGTTGTGGCCAATTGGGGAGTGAACCAGCAGATGGAGGACCTCTCTCTCTCTCTCTCTCTCTCTCTCTCTCTCTCTCTCTGCCTCTCCTCTCTCTGTGTAACTCTGCCTTTCAAATAAATAAATAAATCTTAAAATAAGAAGAGTGCCCCATGGGAAGGGTCTGTATGGCTTCAAAGAGCGTGGTGGACGCACAGGGGCACTGTGCAGGCGCCTGTGAGCACGGGGCACACAGAGGGGAAGAAAGCTCTTCAAGGCACACGCCTGCTGGACTGGCAAGCCACAGCCCGTGTGCCGGCCACAGCCGATGCTTCTCCGCGTGGAATTACAGCACGGCGTCTGCCCACCCTCGCTCGAGGGACCGTCGTGCGGACTCGGTGAGGCCGGAGCTGACGGTGCAGATGAAGCTTACCTTTGGCTGTGTTTGTCTCCAAATTGCACAGAAGGAAAGAAGGGTGTCCCGAGGGTCACAGGTGCTTTCCGGGGTCCCCGGCACGGCGATCACAGCCCCACACTCGTCCGTCTGTCTGCTGTCCCATTCACAGCAGGAACTCAGAGGGGTTCATGGCCACGGCTGCCGATTGCGCCCATCACTCAGAGTGGGCGGAGACAGAAAAGCCTCCTGCGGGATCCAAGACCCTGGTCACGCGACCGGCAGAAGCCATGATGTGACACAGCAGAAACTCCGTGGTTTGTTCCTTGTCAGAGCATCGCACGTGGTTGACTGCGAGACCTCCGGAGTGTGGCGTCCATTTCCCGCTCCTGTCTCACAACTACAGGGGGATGCCCCCAAAGCAAGGTCTTCTGCAGGAAGGCCTGGGCCCCCTCCTCGGACACAAGCTCCCGACTCCCTGCTCAGCCTTTGTGGGGGCGCTGGGTGCCCCTGTCGGACACGAGGTGGGTGTGACCGCGTGCACAGGATGGCAAGACCCTGTCAATGAACTGGGAGCGTTTGAGCCCCACTTTCAGAGGAACATTGGGCACAGCGTCCTGGGGCGCATTCACCCACAGGAAGCTCGGCGAGGGCAGAGGCCTGCAGAGACAGCCCGGCAGTGCCGTGTGCACGGGCAGGTGTGTGAGGGTCACTGTCTCGGGACACTCCCAGTCTCACCATCACTACCCATGGGCGCGGGGCACGCCGGCCCTCGCAAGCTCACTTGAAATCGGTAGCAGCCACGTGACTCGCACGGAACAGCCGTTCGCTCTCCGCCGTGTTCTCTTTCCCTGTGTCATGGTCCTCAGTGCTCCAGGCAGAGCTGCCCATAGCCTGGGTCCTGGGGCGGGGCCAGCGCGGAACACTGATGCCCACTGGGTCCAGGGCTAAGGGAGGAACCGGCCTTCGCTGCATGGCTCCTTGCCCCAAGAGTATGCAGGCACAGTTGTCAGACATAAGCCAGCCCCCGTGTCATGGGGGAGAGGCACAACATCCCAACAAGCCGACACTGAATCTTTGAGACAGCTTCTCGCGTCAGAAGTCCCAAAGCCACGGTTTCTGCTGAACAAGGAGGTCCAGCCCCCTCCACGTCACTCACAGACAAAAGCAGTGAGCCGAGGGCAGAACCATCGGGCAAGCCCGAGCCAGCGTCAGCACCTTGCAGCCGCTTCTGCGAAGCCCTCTCAGCCATCACTGGTGACTGTGGCAATGCTGGAAGGTGTAGACCCCTTTGTTCAAGACAAGCAGACACCAGGAGACACGGAAGACGAGGCCACAGGTTCTGTGGGTTCTGTTGGTCGATTCCTTCGCTGTGGAAGCTTGTCAGCTGGATGTATTCTTGCATAGCATGCATACCTACAAGGATACTTGAAAAAGTTTATGGAAAAAGGAATTAAAAGATAAGTTTATTGGGTGCAAAACCATTTCCAAGCCGATGCATAGTTTCCCTCATTATACATATTTTCCACAAAGTTTTTGAAGCCCCTTAGTGCCTGGTCCTCTTCCCGAACATCTCATTGTTGCTGTCAATGTTTGATACGCGTCCTCTGTCCTTCCAAAGGGCCCACACGAGATGCACATGTCTGCTCTCCCTCGCGGCTTCGAGCCGCTTGCTATGATGATGCCGAATGATATATCTGAACCTGAGCTCCCTACAAAGAAAGAGACCGGCTTGTCCAGCCTAGTCTGAGGTCAGGACAGCTTGGAGACCCTGCTCCCTCGTGCACAGGAAAACAACGTGATGATCCTCAGGCTGCGTGGCCAAGTTTCTAACAAGGTCAGGCAGGTGAAAATATCTAATATCTGCCATAAAAATACCCACACACCCCTTCCTTTGTATTTAAATTCAAAGGAAGCGAACCCATAGGCAAGGGAGCGTGTCGCGAGGGCAGTGCCCCTGTGGACGGGCACCAATCTGCTCCCGATTGCCTAGACCGATTGCGTGTTAACAGAGTTAAATGTAATATCTTACTCCAAATACATCTTGATGCTTTTTAAATCGTAAGAGGTTTTACCCAGCTCTGCAGAATTTGCCTTTGCAATTTTTCTAACTGCAGAGGAATCTCTAAAGGAATTTCACAATTCAAAGACGAACTCTCTTATTTCCAGTTTCATAAGGTCTCTGCCCTTACTGCCTTGGACTTTCCGACAGCTCCTAACTGACCCCTGGTGGCTCCAGCTCCCTGGACAGGGTCCCGGAGCAGCTGCTTCCGACCTACATGTCGCCTCGGCGCACCGCAACCATACTCAAAGGCGAGAGCCTGAAGGCGGGCAGAGGAGACCGGCTCTGTTTACACGCCAGGCGTCTTGCTGTTTCCTCGGGAGCTGGGTGCTGTGAGCACAGGGCCGTCCACACACGTCCACAAGGAAAGGGTCAATCCGTAGGCCAGACAAAGCCCCGTCAATCACTGGTGACAAGTCGAGCTCTCCCGGGTCAGCAAGGCTCCAAGCCCCTCTGAGCAGGCACCCAGCACTACTGCAGGAAGCAGGGAGCAGGCGCCACGTGGACCTCCCAGGCTCGCTGCCCCCACTTCTTGGGTAACAACCCCCACATGTCCCCCGGGCTCTGTGGGTGTGAGCTTCAGTCCCTGAACAGACAGATTCCTGCCCCGGCCCTGGCTGTGGTCTGGTGTGTGCCCGCCTCCACTCTCTCCACGTTGTACGCACTGAATGTGTGCAGGTCTGTGAATCAGTTGGGCCAGAAAGACAGGAGGCCCAGGGCAGATCCCAGCCCTCTCCTCAGGGGGGGGTGGGTCCAGAACAGGACTGGGATGCGTGTGTCTCCCAGGACGGGAGGCAAAACTGGGAACTTTCCAGTAGGAACCAGAACACATCAGAGGAAAGTCCTCCCTTGTCCCCTCAGCCACTCTCGACGGGGACTTCAGATGAGTGTGCATGCGAGGAGCAGAGCCCGCAGCCGGGCTCACCGGGTGGCGGGCGGAGGGGAGCAGTCCGTCAATGGGGAACAAACCAGCAGCTGACACAGTGGCCCTGAGGGGTGCCCCAGGCAGGTGCGGCTGTGACACCCGCAGAGGCAGGCTGTCCACTCTTCTCTCTGACGGGGCACAAAGACTGCCGCTGCAGGGCTCACGCACAGAGCACTCACGCCCACGGGGGCCTTCCACGGCCCAGGCCCTCCCTCTGCTGGCCGCCGGGGCAGAGTCTGGCCACGTTGCCCAGCCCCTCTGGGAGATGCGTCGGACTTGTTCAGGCAAGACAGCAGATGGGCAGGTGGATCGGGGTCAGCACAGCTGTGGGGCTTCAGGACACAGAGACAGAAGAAAGGGGAGTGGGCCAGCTTTGAGGTGCATGGGAAGAGCTCGCTTTTAACAAGGTTTTGCGGGAAGAACAAGTCACCAGTTTGAGATGGCACCTGCTGTGGGCTCACAGACGAGGGAGCAGAAATGGGAGTTTGCCGGCTTTCCTGTAAATGCTGCCCGTGGCCGGCGCGACAGGCAGACGAATGGCTCAGGTGGGGTAACCTGGGAGGAAACGGGAGAGCGGGCCCTGAGGCCTCGTGACCCCGCCCCCTCCATTTCTGTTTCCCAGGTAGGGTAATTGGGCAATGGACACAGATGGACGCACTCGCCTATACCCTACATGACAGCTTCCCTCAAGGTCACAGGAACTCTGTAAGTTGATTCTGCTCAGCGCACACCGTGGTGTTGCCGGTGTGGGAATTTAGCTTTTCAGCACAAGTACATCCATGAAGTGCCTGGGCCACACTCGTTCTAAAAGCTCATTCCTGCTTCCCCTTCAGTTCCAATCCATCTGTCTGTCCTGCGTTTCATCTGGGAATCCTGCAGACTGGTGCGTGTCCTGGGCGAACAGGGGAATCAACAGATCACAAGGAGACTGCCCACAGGTGGAGAAGCCCAGGAAATCCCGATTACATTGGAGACGCCTGGAACGGCTGCGGAGCGGTCGTTTAGAAACTTAATCAGGAGAATTTCCTTAGGCAGAAAATCTGGAGTCAGGAAAGCAATTATTTTTCTTTCCTCGAATTGCACTTCTTATTCCAGGGAGACAACAGGAAATGCTTGTTTTTGTGTGGTGGTTAAGGCCAACATCAGTAGCAAGGACGGAATTATTTAGTAATCTTTTCATAAATATTTAGGATATGCGTTTGATGGCAGTGAGGACCCCTGAACAGACGCCCACTACTTCCAAGCCAGTTCTTCGGGTTTCCCCCAGAGAGCTGTTTTATTGTCTCATCGTTGGGGAAATTAAGCAAACATTTGAAATGAAATGCAAGATCGGACCAAGATATAAATAATTCACAAGGAGTTTAATGGACTCTGAAGCCAGAGTGTTTATCAGAGCCACTACACCCTCCACGCCGCAGCTACCCCTCATTGCCTCTCGCACTGTCCCATCCAAAGACCATTCTTCTCATGTCGCAAACCTTAACACACACCTTGCTCTAGCTGCTCTGACATCCCCCAAAGGAGAAAGGAGCGAGAAGCTCAGGGCTCTAGGATCCGGATTCCTGGCTGCGCACCACGTGGGGTTAGGATGGGCTTGGGTGTCGAGGTCCCAGAGAGAAGTGACTGGGACTTCCGCGTCTGGGCCGTTGAACTTGAAACCCTGCAGGAGCTCCCTTTTGTCGTAGCCTGGTCTGCCGGCCTTCCTGGGACTCAGCAGCCTGTTAGAATCACAAGCCAGTTCTCTGTTCCTAAGAAGGACACTTAGAGGCTAGAATGTGAGGGCGACCTCCCAGTGGACAGATGGAAGACGCAGAAGTCGCCGGATGGGAAGAGGTGGAAGAGAAATGGAGACACACATCCCAGAAGACATCCTCAAGGAGAGATGAGAGCAAGAAAGAGAGGCAAACTCTCCCCGCCCCTTGTTCCTGTTTCCCAGAGCACCCTGAATTCCTGGGGTCTAGCTGAAGTGAAAGGTTGGATGTGCAGGGCTCCCAGAGGACCAGGGCTCCCCAGCCTGATGCAGTTACCAGTGATCACTGTCTTCTAGGCTCTGTGCCAAGGAGACGAGACCAGAACATGGGAACAAACAAGACACAGTTCTCACCCTCAGGGTAGAGTGTTCGAGGGTAGCCAGTGAACAGATCTGTTACAGTTGGGTTGGCGCTATGATCTGTGCAGGGTGAGGGAAATGGTCTCTCGGAGCCCCACACAACAGGCATCAGAAAAGCACATCGGCTCAGCCTGAGATCAGAGAAGACCCCCCCTGAAGGAAGCAGGTGCACCTGGAGATGGGGAAATTAACTGGGAGAAAGTCAAGCCAAAGTCTTGGGTAGATGTGAGGAGGGAGAGTGTGACAAGGACAGGGATTGGACGGGTGTGGGAGTGAAGAGTGTAACAAGGACAGGGATTGGATGGTCTTGGGGGAGGGAGCGAGTGACAAGGACAGGGATTGGATGGTCTTGGGGGTGGAGAGTGTGACAAGGACAGGGATTGGATGGGTGTGGGGGTGGAGAGTGTGACAAGGACAGGGATTGGATGGTCTTGGGGGAGGGAGAGTGTGACAAGGACAGGGATTGACAGGCATGGGGAAGGAGGGGGAGCAAGCAGGGGCATCAGCGTGTGCAGACCCCCTCAGGTGAAGCAGACTGAGACCCATCCATGGAACCTCCGAGGACCTTGGATTTGGGTTGTGGGGAGGGGACTGGAGGAGGGGGCTAAGCTGCTTACATAGCCCCGGATGCGTCAGGCTAGGTTCCAGGCTTTGCTGTGATGGTGAGGCTGTGGGAAATGGATGTGAGGATGGAGACAGAGCCAACACTGGAGATCAGTCAGAAGCCGTGGAGATGGGGGACCCCGAGGTGAGCGCCCCCAGCCAGCGCCCTGTGAGCAGGACGGGGCCTCTGATGCTGGTGGCCGTTTGCCTCCTGCCTGGGATTCTCTCCAACGGAGTCCTCTCCCTACTCCTTGGACCTCTCCGGCTGTTCTGGGTATTCTGTCTCATCTGTCAAGATGCTGCACACTGAAAAAAGTGACAAAAACCCTCCCAGCCAAGACTTCACCCACGGGGCCATGGCTCAGTTCTGCAGAGAAAACCCAGAAGGAGGCGCGTGCCAGCTTCGACCAGCCCGGGTACCAAGGGCCGTTGTCTGCGCCTCCAAGTCCCTCACAGGGAGACGGTGTCCATGAGGTCTCCCCATGGTGCCCGCCTACAGGGCTCGATGTCCACACAGGACAGCATCCAGGCTCAGAGGTGGGTGCACAGCAGGAGGCGCTCGCCTTGGGAGGTGCTTGCTTCTGGGGGACGTGGACCTTACCTGGAAGCTCCCAGTGGCCTTCCTCTTATGTCTCATGGGCCAGAACGAGGTCACATGCCCACTGTGAGACCAATCACTGGCAAAGAGAGAGAGATTGAAGACAATGACGTAATCCAATCATGATTACGTCCAAGATGCAGGCGCTAACCCCCGTGCCTGACTCAACACAAGTTAAAAAAGGGAGAGGGTTTTGGTCAGGCCACGAACAGCGTTTGCCACACTGGGCAAAATGGCAGGACCCACGGAGTGTTCCGTGGTCATCTCCAAAGAGGACCCATCCTCATCACACCCCGGGGACGGCCGCTGTTTCCAGCTTACAGTCTAATCTGGGAGACTGCACGTGCCTTCCCCAGGGGCACCCGGACAGGGACAGAGACACCGGCTGTGAAACTCCCCCTGGCTGTTTTCACTTTTTCTACCGTGAAGAGTTTGTCTCCTTTGCTGTTTGGAAGAAGCATATTCAGACCCCTTCTTCCGGAAGCAGCGGTGGAAGTGCAAGCTCACGGCCGCCAGGTGACACCAGGTGTTCTCCCAACACATCATGTGTACCAGCTCATTCCACCGCTACAGCAGCCCGGTGATAAGAGATGTGTTGTTGGGCCGGCGCTGTGGTGTAGCAGGTAAAGTTGCTGCCTGCAGTGCCAGCATCCCATATGGGCGCCAGTTCAAGTCCCGGCTGCTCCTCTTCCAATCCAGCTCCCTGCTAATGTACCTGGGAAAGCAGCAGAAGATGGCCCAAGTGCTTGGACCCCTGCACCTGCGCGGGAGACCCAGAAGCTTCTTCTGGGTCCTGGCTCTGGCCATTGTGGCCATTTAAGGAGTGAATCAGCGGATGGAAGACCTTTCTCTCTGTCTCTCCCTCTCTCTGTCTTTAACTACATCTCAAATAAATAAATCTTAAAAGACGTGTTGTTGTCTGAACCTTAGGGACGAGGGCTGTGTGACACAGAGGTGGAGTAGATTGCTCCGTGATACCCAGCTAGTGAGAGTCAGAACCAGGTCTCAGCTCAGGCAGTTTGGGTCCACATGTCGATACCATAAAAGATGCTCAATTTGCGCTGTGAATGGAGTTCAGTGCCCAGTGAGAATTTTTTTTAAAAGTCTTTTATCCAGAAAATTTATGTATCTTTGAACAAGAGAGGTAATAAAAACATAGAAGGCAGGGCCAGCACAGTGGCTTAGCAGGTAAGGCTGCCACCTGCATCCCATATAGGCGCCAGTTCAAGTCCCAGCTGCTCCACTTCTGATCCAGCTCTCTGCTGTGGCCTGGGAAAGCAGTGGAAGATGGCCCAGGTCCTTGGGCCCCTGCACCTGTGTGGGAGACCTGGAGGAAGCTCCTGGCTCCTGGCTTTGGATCGGCTCAACTCCAGCTGTTGCAGTGAACCAGTGGATAGAAAACCTCTCTCTCTCTCTCTCTCTCTCTCTATCTCTATCTCTATCTCTGCCTCTCCTCTCTCTATGTAACTCCAACCTTCAAATAAATGAATAAACAAATCTTTTTAAAATGCTGGAAAAAAAAACCTAGTAGGCAATACAGTTTCCAAACTGAATAATCAGTATGACTTTAAGTGATTAAAAAATGAAATCAGAAAGTGATCGATAGAGCCACTTTGAAGAAGTTTCAATGCTGTCTACTAAAGCTGATACCTACCAAACCTAGTCGTAGGCAGATCCTATCACCCACAAGTCCTGCCTTTAAAACATGCCCAGCAGGATTTTGTGCATCTCTGTTGCCAAAACTAATACACTAGAGCATTCAAAACAGCAGTATTTATAAGAGCCAGAGGCTGGAAACTACTCAAATATTCAAATTGCTGAGTAAATGATCAAATATATGTATGTATATAATTTATAACATAAAATAGAATGATAGACTATTCAACCACAAGCAAAGGAATCTGAAATTGCAAGAAAAAATACAAAGAGAATTAACACATATAAGGTTGAATGAAAATAGTCAGCCACAGGAATATGTATGGATTGTGTGAACCTGCTTACGTAAGGCACAAACTCAGAGAGCTAAGCCCTGTGTTGGAAGCCATGGGCGGACGCCATCAGTGGGAGGGGTGCAGGAAGGGGCCTCCTGTGCTGGGTGCGCAGGTGAGCCCCGCTGAGAGACCCACCGTGGTGCGTGGGGAGGAGCACGCTTCCAGGAGCCGCCCTGCTTTAATTAAAGGGAGGTAAAGGACCCGCCCTTGCTGCGACGCTGCCCGCCTGCCTCTGCCTATGGTGCCGCTTCTGTCCTGGGGGCAATCTGCGAAGTGTACAAATGTCTGTTTTCTTTTCCGTGTTCTTCCGTGGGAGGAAGAGGCCTTCCTGTGATAGATCATCTCACGGCGTTACTGTGTCCCCCGGCGTTAAATTGAACTGAGAGCCGCTGGAGGAAAGAGCTGTCAGCCCACAAGGACGCAGTGGGGTTCGCTCTGTTCTCGGCCTCGCCGGGACGGCCAGTTTCCTGGATGCTGCTCGCAGCACCAAGGTTGTTGCTCCTCTGAAGGTTGGGATCTCATCAAAGGCGTCGGGAGGAAAGTTCCGGGGCTGGTGAACTGCTGGTCAGCAGTTTGGGCAGCGGGGACAATGCATGAATGCATCAGTTCTGAAACCCTGACCCACGCTGTCAAAGGGAAATGGAAAACCTTGAACTCCGTGACTGTGCATTGCCGCGTGAGTTATTTGCCCGGAGTTAATGGCTTTTTGCTTCACTATTATATAAGGCGAGTGGACACCAGCTCAGCCAACCTCAGCCACTCAGCTCCTACTCAGTGTTTTAAATACAGGTCTCCTTACGAGACAGGTGGCGGCAGGTGTGCCCCCCAGCACACCGGTCTTGGGAGAGGAGCATGCTTGGCCCCGGGGCCCCTGGGAAGCACTGGGGTCCCCCGAGAGCAGAGAGTGGGGGGCATGGGTGGGCAGGTGCCTTCCTGTGGTTACCAGGAGAGGTATCAGGCGAGGCGGGGAAAGCAGGATCAGGATTGGCTACTTAGAAAGTTATTGGGGCTTTGGTGTAGGGGCTGCCTCCGGATTTCTAGTCCCTGGGCCGGAGGCTAAGGGGGGGAGAGACCTAGAGAGGAGGCTGTGGGATGTGGATCTCACACAGGAAACTTGTGGAGACCTCCATTAGCTGTGGGAATGCACTAACCCCAGGAGAGGCCATCCGCCCTGCTCAGCAAGACCCCTGAGTCAAAGCATCAGAAAACAGGACTTGTGAAAATGCAAAATTCACCCATGGGGTCACCTCGGCCCAGATGACCTGGGCGTGAGCCGGGGTCTGGCCCTTCTGAGCTCACGGTGGGCTGCGACCCTGAAAGATGAGCCCACACTGGGAATTCAGGGCTCGGAGGGTGTGCAATGGGAAGCTGTGGCCCCGGTACAGACCTCTGCACCTCCTGTCCCCGGCACCACGCCCTGTTACCTGGCGAGGGGGAGGGGTTTTACGTGCTCTGTGCCAAATGCTCAGTCTTTATCTGGCCTGAAGCACCCAGTGTGTTGTTTTTCTCAGTCCGAGGTTTGTTGGTTGAGTCAAGAAAAGAGTCCTTAAGAAAATCAGGGACATACATTCTTCCCGCGGCCTCTCCCCGGGCAGGGACTCAGAGGGCTTTTCTCAGATGTGGGCGCAGGCTACACGGAAGGTTGCACGGTGCTCCTTTGTTCCCGGCCAGAGTGGCGCAGCTCCTAGTGCACATTCTACGTGAGGTCTACGTGGAACCTTGCACCTGCTGTGGCATCCCTCTCCAGAACCTCACTCCCCGTCTGTGAGATGGGGACAATGGCAGGAGCTCCCCACACAGCCACCGGTCACACGGCAGACGTGTGCACAGTGAGCGAGCGTGAGCTCCGACCGCCACGGGCACCGTATGCGTGGAGGACTGTGTTCCCCAAACACGGTGGCACTATGTTCTTCACACAGTTTGTGCAGCTTCTGTTTATTTCATTCTGGTATTTTTTCCTCTCCCATTGGCATTGAGCAGGTTTTGCGACGTGAGGAATAGAATCTGCCAGAAGTTAAGCTGTGGGACTACCAATTTCAGTTACATAATCTGATCTCTGCATGGGCACCTCGGGACTCTTGTGGCTTGAACCCAGGCCCCAGACTCCGAGGGAAGCCGGCACCGGCCACGTGCTCCTGGGCCAGCCCCCGCTGGGCTCACGCTGAGGAGTGAGGGTGAGCAGAACCCTCCTCGCCCAGCCCAAACGGACCATCCCCGCTGAGCCTGTGCTGTTTTGTTCACAGCAATAAGTGAATCTGAAATTGTAAAAGCTCCGTAATGGTTAAGACTCTGTTAACATCCGCATCATTACTTTTTGTCAGCAAATAGCCTCAAACATCCACCCTTACCAGCTTTCAGATCAAGACAGTCCCAGGTGGACAGCAATCTTCATCCTGGAAATACGCAACCGTAGGTGTAACACCTGCACCCTTGTGAACAAAGTTCTTTCGCAGATGCACTGAAAGGTAGAATTGTCTGCCTGTGCTAATTTCTATGAAGCTGTGTGCACCTGCATTTTGTAATCTACATCTTTATGTAACTATCACTGAGAGATCTACAGATTGGCTATGAATGGAACAGGCGAGACATAGGTTCATATAATAGCTATATAGATACACCATTATAGATTAGTCATATAGTGTATTACATGTAGGTTAACAATAGATCTAAATAGACTAGCTGTAGATATACTCTGTAGAGTACACGGATGTAGATATATTCTTTTCTGACCAGGTTTTTTATTATTAGAACAATACTTTTTATGACGTGCTGTTGAAGTGCATCCCTGTATCTGACGAGGGTTAACCAGTTACATTGTGTAGATGTTTTCTCTTAGAACCAAAGGAAAAGGGAACCTGGCTGCTTCCCAGGCAATGAGCTCGCTTCCTTCTATACTAAAGGGTTGAAGAACAGAATACAAAAGGAGCTGCAGAGTGGATACAAAAATAACTGACGGGCACTTGTTACGGCATCTCGGAAAAAGGCCGTTTTAAAGAGTCTAAGTTGCTCACAAGCCCGGGAACTTTCAATTCACTCTGAAAGGATCGCTCAGCTTGGTTCGACGTTGTCAGCTAAGTCATCAACAGAATGTCCTTAAAGATGAACCAGACGGTAGTAAAGCAACCGGCTCCCTCACCAGCTCCGCGCAGACGTATCCGCCCTCTGAGTGGTTTAACCACCGCCGCCACGGCTCCTACGCCGGCTTTGTTCCCACCAAGCGCCACTGCCCTCCCCTCTGTGCCTGAAATAATCCCGGGCGATCTCCCACGTCAGTCAGCTCACGGACCCCTGCTAGCCCACGTCTGTTACCGAGAACCACGTGTTAAAACGAGTGCTTTGACTGGGCTGCATCCAGCCTGGCCAACAACTGCTGGCATCAACAGACAGACAGAGGAGAAATTCCCCAACCCTGAAGTGCTGCAATCCGTCAGCCAAGCCCGTGCCTTCCAAATCCCAGGAGCGAGTCCAGAGCGAAGTTTTCTGTCGCCCAAGCCAAAGCGCAGGCTGCTCCTTCAGAGCAGATGTTTGTAAACCCTTTCTGAACGGTCGTCAGGGTGTTCGGATCTCCCAGGGGCCCCTGGAGCCGACAGCAGGGCTGGAGGCACCTGGAGGGTGGTCATGCCTGTGAGAACTTCCTGTCTGCACACACGCTAACCGCGGCCCCATGGCTTCACTTTCCAACCACTGCCAGTAAGAACTGAAAGTCTGGTGCCCTTACTGACCTCCCACCGAGCTGTCTGGACAGTTCAAGGGGCCCCTTCCAGCCAGTCCCAGCGATGAGGTACCAAAGTCCCTGTTAGCAGAGGCACAGGGCCCCAGGGAGCTATTTCTTCAAGTACAGACAATTCTGCAGTGAGAGAGAAAGCGCTTCAGTGAGTGAACCGTCAGACGTGTGTGTGAAAACACTGACTGTTCTTCCACAACATCACAACCACCTGACTCGGCGACAGTGGGTTTGTAACTCCTTAGCTGGCTCCGTCTTCATCTGTTACAACCGATGGAGCTCATCATTGTTTGCAATCATTGGCAACCTGAACGCACGCATTGGCATCCATGCGCACGCTGGTGATCCTCCAGGGACAGGTGAAGGCGTTTGTCCTCTTCCTAGGATGTTCTGGGTTCTAGAGAATTCACTGTCCTGCTGGATGCCCATACAGATGGGGCCTTGGTCGCTCGTTCCTGAGTTCCTTCCCGATCCTGTCATGCGGTGTCAGCCCTGCTGGCTGACTGTGCTGAGTCGTCACCTCTTAACCCCTCCGTGAGAGCTTCAGCATCAGCCAACTCCGTCAACGGGGAACTCACTCTCCAGCCAACCGTAGCCACTGGGTCTCCAAATCTCGCGCTTGGAGAGACAGTGCTACGCGTGTGCACGTTTTCCCAATGAGAAGAGAAAGAAAGAAAGAACCCGAACGTGCAAACTTTGAAGTAAGCAGCTGAAAGTTTCCAAATTCATTTATAGTATTTTTAGCTCAATTAGTTGGACCTATTTATAAATGCATATTATCTAAAATGATTAAAATGTTATTTTTATCATTCTCAAATTTATAAAGTGATTAATTTATTTTTAAGATTTTTGGTGATTTTGCATTTATTTGAGAGATAGAGAGAAGTTCTGTCTGCTGGTTCATGCCCCCAAATGCCTGCAGCAGCCAGGGCTGGTTGGGGCTGGAGACAGGAGCAAGAGGTAGAATCCAGGTCTCCCCCATGGGTGGAAGGAACCCACACACCTGAGCCATCACTCCTGCCTCCCAGGGCCTTCGCTGGCAGAAAACTGGAGTCAGGAGCCAGAGCTGAAAATCCAACCTGGGCATCTGATGTGGGTCCCAGGCATCTTAACCTCCCCGCTGGACACCCGCCCCCTAACGCAATCCGTTTAAATGCACCAGGTGCGTGGCCTGCATGTATGTGACACCAGCAAGCTTTCAGCGTAGACGCACCTGTCTAATGTGGTTGTCCAGAGCACCTCTGTTGAACAGCTGGAGACAGTGCACCTTTGAAACGTGGGCTTCATGCTTGGGGTGGAAATGTTGCCTCGAGCCACCAGCGCCATTGCCTCTGCTTAGGGCACTTCTGGTTTCCCTCCCACTGCTGAAAACCGACCACAGCAGCCACTCCAGTGATGTTCACGCAGAGATTCTAGGCGGCGGGCGAAATCTAACGCTCATGGCTTCAAAGTCAGGGACCGAGGAATCTCTGCTGAGTTTTTATTGTTATTATTGTTACTGATATTGCTTCCTCCTCTTCCTTCCCCTCCCCCCTCCTCCTCATCTCCACGTTTTCATTTTCTTCTCAATCATCATTTTTTCTCTTCCACCCTCTTCTTCTCTCTCTTCTTTAATCAGTGACGTCTCCATTATCTTACACTGTCAATGATCGGAGGAAATTCACACGAATATGTTTTATTTGGTTTAGAACAAAGGGTGGATAGATGGGTAGACAGATACATAGATGGATAGATAGACAGATGGACAGAGGGATAGATAGACTGTTCCACATAGAGAGTGGAAGTTTTCTTCTCTTGGTATTTGTGAACTGTACCTTTCCAAAAATCCTTCCTATTAATATTCAAGCCACTCCATATTCATTGCACCAGAAATAAAGCATAGAGCAGTTGCTGTAAGCAGGCATCTCACTGTGTTAATTATTTATTGTTGTGTAACAGAACATCCCGAAATAGTCTCAGCAGCTGAAAGCCACAGACAATGAGCATCTCACGGCCGTGGAAGGCAAGGATCTGGAAGTGACTCCGGCATCAGGATCGGGGTTGCCATGGCGGCGTCAGCCAGGCTGCAGTCACTGTAAACTCGGCTCGGCAGTGGGCTTATTCCTCAGGCCTCAGCTCTCCGTGTGCGAAGCCCTCCACAGGGCTGCCCTCTCTAGAGAAGACAGGAGCTGCCCCCCAGTGAACGCCAGGTCTTTCTGTAACCTAATCTCAGAGCAGCCATCCGCCACCTTGGCTGTGTTCTGTGCATTGGAGCCCCCCTAAAGGTGCTGGGGGTGGGGCTGCATGAGGCTGCCGACAGCGTGTGGTGGGGACACTGACGCCCCCGGGGAATCTGTCGGCTCCCACACCTGCCGCGTGCAAAGTGATAGAAACCCAGGGTGGGGGCCAACTCAAATACCAGAGCACTGCCATCGACAAATGGGAAGCCACTTCCTCAGAGCCATTCCAGGAGCTGAAGCTAGAAACAGAGAAAGACACATGCAACCGTCACTTCCCGCACAAACCTCTGTCCACCAAAATGATGGAGGCAAAGTGTACTGGTATTTATTTATAGTCACAGGCAACTACCTACAACCACAGGTATCTATTTATAGTCACATTATAACCACAGGTATCTATTTATAGTCACAGGTATCTATTTATAGTCACATTATAACCACAGGTATCTATTTATAGTCACATTATAACCACAGGTATCTATTTATAGTCACAGGTATCTATTTATAGTCACATTATAACCACAGGTATCTATTTATAGTCACAGGCATCTACTTGCAGTCACAGGTATTCAACATATCTGAGTATCTCCTATTACAGAAGCTACAGAAATGAAATTCAGTTCCTTAAAGACACAGTCCCCCTTTAGCTTTCCTGGGAAATTTCACTTGTGATCGTTCATGTTGTTGTCAGCTGCAGTTTGACTCATCCCATTGTGTGCCGAGGTGCTGTCAGTATGTACTCATCGGGTTTGGCATTATGTTTCCGCACTCGGGATAATACCGTGCTGAGTCAAATGTACTGGTTTTGAATGAGTCTCTGTCTCAGTTATGTGGGTTATCTTTGTCTCCCAAGCCAGAATAAGAGCACTCTGGGAAGAAGACACAGGGCTTGCTCAGTTTTATAACCTTCTAGCTTTGGCTCCGCTGTTCCACGTGACATACCCCAGGCAATTTGGGGTTATTTTTAAATGAAGTTAAATTGATGAATGTTGCTGGAACATAGGCACTAGGAAACAACAGTGGTGGAGAGACACCTTCCTGGTCATTTATCTAAAAAAGACGCCAACTCTTACCTTAGAATTGGAGAATTATTAGAGAATAAACAAGGTCCACTATATTTCTACTCCCAACCAAGCTGGGCCAACAGGGATTGACCCAACTCTCTCACGGAGAGCAACTAAGCCCTGTTTAATAGACACAGACAGCCACCACCAGCTTGCGGATACTGAAGGGCTGCCCCAAGTCCAGATCGGCTCGGACAAGACCCTCTCAGGTTGCACGGTGGTCTGTGCCGCCTCCCCGTCTCGCACGTTCTCGGTGGCTGTGTACAATACCCAATTGCCTAAATGACAACCAGCATTTGCTTTGCTCATGAAGCTTTGCTTTGGGCAAGGGTTGGCCAAGAGGGGTCCTCTGAGCTCTCCTGCTGCTGGCTGTGCTGAGAGACAGCAGGCGGGGCACTCACTTCTCGAGGACATAGTCCCCTGGATGCAAGGTCCCGGGAACTGTCCCCGATGCGCAGTCCTCTCTCCAGAACCCATTGAGGCTTCCTCACAGACACTCAGGGTTACAGGCAGGTCCGAAGCCCACAGATTCCCACGTAACCAAAGGATGTGGGGAGTGTCTGCAGGTCCCATGTGTTTATTTTACATGTGATAAGCTTTTGCCTTGGTCAAGGTGAGAATGCGACCGGATTCCTTTGATGGTGTAGGTAGACTGGCTCACGTCACAGAAGCAGATCAACTATCTCTCTAGCTGTTATTCTGCCAACACCGCTTTTCTTTGTCAGTCAGTCTTTGTCTGAACCATCGAGGTCATCACAGGTTGGCATGCGCCAGTTACAAGCGCGTTGCAAGGTTTAGGCTGTGATCACCTGCATAGTGGAAGATGGGAACCAAGCCCGCTGTGCCTTGGAAATGCTGCGAGATGACAGGAAGCCCCCGCCCCGCCCCGGTGGCTGTGCCCCTGTTCCAGCTCCTGGAGCTAGAAGCTGAACGTTCACTCGCATTCTTTTAAAAGCCGAATTCGTTTCTTCCAATTCAATGATGGAACTTTCCACTAGGGTGGTAACACAATTCGATTTTTCAGGAATGCTAAGCCTGGTTCTGTCTCGATGACTGGGTTATTAGTTTGACTTCTATGGAAAACCAATCGCTGGCATGATGGAATGAGCAGCAAAGATGGATGCAATTATGGCATCTAAGTTGGTGGAAAGAAAATGGATTTTTGTAAAAGCTACCATGCCTGTGTATGGAAAGGAAAAAATGTAGCATCTACAAATGATATGTTAGAGGTTTACAAAAAGTCACAGACATGTAAGGGAACTTGGAAATTGACTAGATAGTTAAGATATAAAAGATATTTAAGATCTAAAAATATATTTTCAAATTAATATGGTATCAGTCATATTTTAAAAGATTCCTTATTTTCTTTAATTACGTAAGGGGATATTTATGTATTAGGTGTAACAAAAACTCAGAAGGGATTTTTCAGCCTTTGAAAAATTTCTGATCATGTTTTGATTCCAAATTTTTTTTTACAGGCAGAGTGGACAGTGAGAGAGAGAGACAGAAAAAAAGAAGAAGAAAACTAGCCGCGACTGGCAAGCTCTTGAATGAGAAGGTTCAAGGGTTTGCAAGTAAAGCGCAGTAGCTGTGAGCTTCTGAATCGGTCTGCCAGTTCTTCCCTCACTAGGTTTGAGTCTCACCTCCAGTGGAAGCGTCCAGTACTCCGGTCACAACGACAAAGCTTTGCCGGGAAGTCCTCCGGTGCTGTGGGTGAATAGACGGAACTCCCAGCCTCTGTGCCGTGGGAATCTGTGGCTAGCACTGCAGACGGCACAGCTCGTCTGAATCTCTGCGGGCCGCTCGCTTCGTGTTATCAATGGTCCTTTCCCAGACAAGTGGAGGCCACGACGAGGGCCGAGCTTGGGGCGGTGACGATGGCAGGCCTGCAGGCACAGGCAGTCTGCGGTCTGGCCCCACACCCTCGTGCGTGCGCGTAGGCATTCGCTTCATCTTAACTACTTTCCTCAGGACCTAGGTCGTCTCTCCTCTGCACTGAGTGTCCACCGCCACCCACGTGCTTCTCATCTTCCCCAGCACCAGCCTGCGTGTGTCCCGACAGCGGCCCTCTGATGTCCAGGAGAGCTCTCAAGGTCACTAGGAATTCGCCTCCCCAAGAACCATGTGCGGAAGGGCGTGAGATTGGAGGGAATCGAGAGAACAGTGGACTCTGTGTTTAAATCGCCTTTGTAACAAACCCACAGGAAGCGTTGCCAGGGCCCCTGGGCTCCTGCCTGCTGGGCACCCATGCGGTGAATGTTCCGGGGGGAGTTTGCTCCCTGCACCGCCCGCCACGCTGTCTCTGGCAGAGACCATGGAAGAGGGGCCTCCTGGCTTGAAATCACGCACTCCAGGGCTATCTCCGATTAACAGCAAGTGCGGTGTGTGTGTGACTGGGGAGCCTTTGTCCGGGGCACTGTCCAAACTCACCGCTGTTTATTTTCCAGGCTCAGCGGAGTGGATATTTAGCTTATTTTCCCTGTGACTGCACCTATGGATTCTGACACCTGTCCATGTCGCTGGAGAATGCAGCAGCCCTAGCCACATATAGTTACCATAGTCTGAAAATGAAACACAGCCATTGTGAGCTTCTGCACAAATAAAGACCAACAAAAATATCCCAAGGGGCAGGGGTGGGTCAAGCAGGCAGTGCTACTCTGTCTGTGATAGTGACCACCCTACAGGGCTTTTGTGGAGAACCTGTGAGTTAACTGAAGGACTGATGTGGGAACCAGGCGGCAGGAGACGGTATGACAGGCCTGCAGGTGCCTGTGGGTGGAGGGTGGGCTGGGACGGTTTCCCTGCTCCCCCAGGGGAAGTCAGGGAGCCCAGGGCTGCTTCTGGCAGCAGCGCTCCTCAAGCATGCTCGGCGCGCGGACAGGTGCGGGACATGCCACGTGCGTGGTAGGCCTCCGCTAAGGACTGCAGCTAACGGCACCTTGGAGAGCGACGGGCCGGCACCAACCAGCGTGGAGCGGAGGACGACCCGGCCCTGCTCTGAAGGAATCAGCCTTTGAAGACAGCACGTGCTGCTCTTCGCCGCCCATGCCGCATTGTCCCATGATGAAACAGTGCATGTGAACAGCGCCTGTGGGAACCTTGAGTGACAGCTCTGTCCTCGGCCCCGGAGTCCTCAGTCTGCTTCCCTTTGGGTCTTTTTGAAATGGAGAAAAAGGTGGTCAGATGACTGCACCGTGGATCACGTTGGTTTACTTCTCTCTTTTTAAACACTTATTTATTTATTTATTTATTTATTTGAAAGAGTTACGGAAAGAAAGGGAGACAGAGACAGAGAAAGATGTCTTCCATCCGCTGGTTCACTTCCCAGATGACTGCAATGGCTGGAGCTGGGCCAGGCTGACGCCAGGAGCCAGGAGCTTCCTCCAGGCCTCCCACGTGGGTGCAGGGGCCCAAGCACTTGGGTCGTCCTCCGCTGCTCCTCCCAGATCGTTAGCAGGGAGCTGGATCCGAAGTGCAGCAGCCAGGACTCGAACCGGCGCTGCATGGGACGCCTGCACCGCAGCCGTCAGCTTGACCGGCTCCACCGCAGCACCGGCCCCGGTTTGCTTCTCTTGACTCAGCTCCCACCACCCCCTGCCTCTGCAGCTCCCCTGACCCCACGAGGGGCCCAGAGTCAGTGGCCGCCTTGTGCCCTGCTTTCCTGTAGCTGGGGAGACCGCGTCGGGCCCCAAGGCGACCACATCAGTCTGAGCCGCCTGCCGAGCCTGGCCCCCCTGCCCTCAGGTCCGAGAGCAGTTGTACTGGTTACCAGCCACCCCCTCCTCCCCAGTCCTGGCACCACAGACCTCGCCCTCTCCGATTCTCCCTGTGCCTCTCTCTCTGTCTCTCGGCTTTTCCTGTTCCTCTCTGTAAGTCTGTCTCTGTGTCTCACCTCTCTCTCCATTCTCTTTTCTCCTCCTCACCACTGCCTCCCCCGACACTGACCCACAGAGTGCCCTCCCTGCACAGTGCATGGTACATGGCCATCCTGGTTTACACAGCCCTGACTGCCCGGGGGCCGCCTTCCCCTCCCCTCGCAGTGCCCAGCTCTGCTGGCTGCACCAGACACAGGGATATTGCATTTGTCTGCCCGGCAGGCACCCTCCCAAACACAAGAATGGATGAGCGGACCTCATAAAGCTTATGGAAAATGAAACTAAAAGAAACTTATTTTGGTGCAAAAAATGTTTTGAAATCCATGTGTGGATTTTTTCATAATAGGCGCTTCCCATGAGCTTCTGGAACATTCCTCCTACTAGCTTCCTAGGTGGAACTGTCACTCAAAACGCCCACTGCTGTGTCGGCTCCCCGTGGGTCAGTGAGCAGCCTGGGCTTGCTCTCGCTCCCCCCAAAAGGGTAAATCTCGGCCACAGAGTGGAACACGTTGGGGCGCCCTTGTCCATCTGTTGCCACAGCAACAGACACATCCCATTCACCACTGTTTGCTTCCTGCGTCTTCCAAAGCCCCTTTCCCTCTTGGCCTCCGGCTCTGTGACCGACCTGACGCCCTCCCAACAGCCCCCTTCTGGGCTGCGTTAACCAAGCCCCGTTTCAGAGGGAAATCGAGCTTGACCTTTCCCTCCTCCTCTGGCCTGTGCTGTCAGAGCCATCTTCGTCAGGGCACTTACCCGCCCCTGGGTTCTCTCGGGCGTCTGCTTTCCCAGCAAACCCCAGCATCTTCCAGCCTTGGACTCTGATAACCTCAGAGAGCCGGTACTGATGCCGGCACCCGATGGCGGACAGGGCTCGGGGGTGGTCCAGATCCCTTACATGGAAGGGAACTAACGACTTGAGAGAACAGTGAATAAGGAGGTAGCGAGGCAGAGTGGTGTCCAATGGTCTCCTCCGAAGAACACACTCATCAGGGCTCAAGTCCAGTGACTTCAGAGAATTAGCAAACGGCTAGTTACCACCAGTTAGTTTTCACTTGTGTGTGCTGCCTTTGTGTGTGCACACAGGTGTTCAGAAAGCAATTCTTGGAAAGGAAAAGCAGCTGACCTTCTGTCACAGGGCCGGCACACAGAGCCAGCAGACGATCGTCCACACCCACACGGAGCTCTGGAAGCGCCAGCGCGTGACCTGTGTCTATCTCCTGAGAGCTCCAGGTCACTTGGCCACTCCCTGATATTCCTGCTTTCATGTTTTTGGCTCCTGGAGGGTTGTCCCAGCATTCCCTTGCAAGGCAACAGTGTATCTTCGGCTACTTTCACCTTTTTAAAATGGAAACTTTGAAATAGGCACGAAGGTGGAGAGGAGAGTGAGGCTCTCCCTGTGCGCCTCAGAGAATGACGGCGGACGATGGCACGCTCCGTTTGCTGTACCTCTCACCATGGACTCAGACTGTGTTCCCAATTTCCAGACCTCCATCCAGCTTATCTCTAAGTGTTCCAGGGGTTCTTGGTATTCGAGACATCTCACAATCAGCCAGGGGACACTTCCCTGGATGACGGAATCATCGATAATCACCCAGTCTCACCCAGGAGCCAGCTGGGCGCGGGGCCCCACTAGCTCCAGGGTGTCTGCCTGAGTCGGGCGAGTTGGAATCGAGGTTCAGGTGAGACGGACGTTTTTCCGTTGGTGTTTTCCTAAATCCCTGTTAACCTGCCACACGTTCGCATACTTCTTTTCATCCACGTCATGAATTTGTTTCTACAAAGTTACTTTTGGGGCCAGAATTGTGGCACAGGAAGTTAACCTCTGCTTGTGACACCAGCATCCCATATTGGAGTCCTGGGTTAAGTCCCAGCTGCTCTGACCCAGCCCCCTGGGGAAGCAGAAGATGGGCCACATGCTTGGGCCCCCGATATCCGTGGGAGACCCAAATGGAGTTCTGAACTCCTGGCTTCAGCCTGGCCCATTAGGGGAGTGAACCAGCAGAAGGAAGATCTCTTTCTCTGTCTCTCCCTCTGTCATCCCGCCTTTCTAATAAATAAAATAAATCTTTATTTCACAAAGCGATGTTCTACAGAATTTTCCAGATTGCATGTTTGGCTGTGTGCAGAGAGAGGCTGACACAGCCAGACTGAGTCTGCTGTCCTTAGCTCTTGGCTGGTGTCTGGGGACTTGGACTTGGGGACATCACGTGCGAGAGAGGCCCCCGGGTCCAGAAGCTTTGCACAAACAAACCGGCTTACCTGGAACGCCTGCTTTCTTCTCGAAGCCTGGCGTCTGGCACCTGCTTGGCAGAGGTGCCTGTGTCACCAGCACCCATAAGCTCGGATGTTCAGCGTCCCATGGGCTTCCCTGGGTGGTCCAGGGTTCACTGCACTTGCACAGCTGTGAGGACTTCCCAGGCTGCATGACCCACGTGGCAGGAGAGAGCACAGGGTGTGCTCATGGCACCTTGGCTCCCCATGACCTGGCCTCATGTCCTTATCACAACATGGCCAAGAGTCTGAGCCCCGAGCCCCAAGCCCCTAGAGAAACCTGAATGTGGTATCAGGGCCCCTGACAATCTGATGACATGGGCGTGGCATCTTCAACCCATTCTCCCGCCCACGTGTGTCTTCCACTAATGTTTAAATCCTGAGTCTCGGTTCCATTCGAGCTCAGTCTGAAGGCAGGAATATATCTGCAGACTCGTGGGTTTTTTAAACTATTTTATATAAAGAGAACAAATTTCCTATATTTCATATGTACAGTTTTAAGAGCATAACGATGCTTCTCACCATAACCTTCCTCCCTCCCGCCTCCTCCTTTTCTTATTTTTCCTTTAACTTTCACAATGGCATGCTTTCACTTTTCTTTATAACCACAAGCTCAACCCCTCACTAAATGAAGACTTCAGCAAATAGTAAGTAGAAAACCACTGTGCCCCAAGAGTGTAGACAAGGGCTACATCTTAAGGCGTGGCTTGGGAGGCAGATGGCAGGATGTCCTGCCCCTACAGCTGTGACCAGGTGGGTCGGAAGGTGGAGACACAGGCTGGTTTTCCATGGTTTTAAACACGGGCAGGTGGATGTGCGAGAAGCTTGCTGGTAGAAGAAGGGGCGTGAACCGGTGACCAGGGTCCTGATTCACGGTCCCAAACCCCTCTGTGTTGCCTGCATTGTGACTGTCTTGGTGGGACCTGCAAATGTCGCTCATTTCTCATGGGAAAGAAGAGGAGCACACTCTGCCCCCTGCTTTCGGGGGGCAGCTCCAGGCTGTGGTCCAGGGAGACCTGGGCCTAGACCATTCCTGCGAGTTCTGTTGGGATGCCTGTGGGGATTTTTTTGCTTGCTAGTTCCAGCCTGTGGTGCCTCAGGGAACTTTTCCACCTCTTCCTCGATGGCCCTGGGCCTCAGAGTTGGGGTGGCCCTTCTCCAAGTCGGTTCTTTCTTGGCCACACGCTTGGCCATCGAGGCAGGGGCCACTGGCTCCCTCCCAGTACTGAGTCCCCTGTCGCCTAAGCCCTTTGTGCCAGTGACGCAAGCCGATGCCTCTCCTGAAACAGAGAGCGCCCGTCTCAGGGTCTCCGTGGCCATCGTGGCCACAGAAGTTATGCCTCCGTTTTGTCACGGTCCCTCTGGCTGTTCTGTGACCTAAATCCAAATGGTAGAATGTACTTCTCACACGGAATACTAAGAAGGAAAAGAAGAAACTGCTTGACACAATTCACACAGATGTAGAACAAGGGGAGACAAGGTGCACAGAGGCACACAGGGCTCATCTCCCTCCTGTGTGCTGAACACACGACATTGTTCTGCAATCCATTCTACCGTGCACCGTTCTGGCCCTCAACCAGGAGAGTGATCATTCCAGAGCCTTTGTCTGTAGAGCAACCCTCACCTTCATTCCTAGGGAATCCGAATCTGCAGTAAACGCGACTCTGAACGCTGCTTGGATCTTTCGATTAAGCTTTATCTTAGTCGAAGAGGCACCAAGAGGCACCAAGATGAGTCGCTGAGTTCCAGTTCCCTCGGGGTAACGCTGGGTACCGCTGGAGGCAGCAGCCGTCAGGTTGATGGAGAAGTGCCCCGGCGTCCAGGCAGCAGCCCCCTCACCCCCACAGAACCGTGGCTGCACCCCCTGGTGGGGGCGGTCTCCGTGTCTGCTTAGCCTGCCATGCCTAAGCCAGCGAGCTCACGGTTTCTGGGCCAGAGACGTTGTTTTAGCCATTTTATTGTGCGATGGAGGTTGTTTCCGGGATTTCTTCAGCGTGACCTTCTCTGCTTTATTTTATTCTGTGCGTGGATTTATTTCATTTATCGAACTGTCAGTGCAGGCACGATTGTTCTCAAGAGGAGCCCATGTTGACAGCCTTAGAAGGCCGGGCCCCTGCTCCGGGGCCAGCAGCCCCCGACCTCAGCAAGGCACATGCCAAACCAGTGTTCCCAGAGCCAGGGCTGCCTGCCAGAGCCTCTTCCCGGCCACTCTGCAGATAAAGCAGCGTACGAGGACCCTGCTGGATCAGCACCCACTTGGAGAGACGGAGCAGAGCAGCACGGAGCAGCCTCGCGACAGTGAGCGGTGCCCGGCACGCTGCAGGGCGGGGTCTGTGCACACGAGCAGGTTCTGCTTCGGTTTCGAACGTGTGCGACCACGCGCCGCGTCCTGATATAAAATGTGCTTCTCACATGGGTTGTCGTTTTTGGGGACTTCCACCTTGAAATGTCTAGTGTTTCCCCTGACAGTAAAGAACAGGGGCCGGCGCCGTGGCTCAATTGGTTAATCCTCCTATTAAAGCTCCAGCATCCCATGTGGGCGCCGGTTCTAGTCCCAGCTGCTCCTGTTCCAGTCCAGCTCTCTGCTGTGGCCCGGGAAGGCAGTGGAGGATGGCCCAGGTGTTTGGGCCCTGCATCCGCATGGGAGACCAGGAGGAAGCACCTGGCTCCTTGCTTTGGACTGGCACAACGCCGGCCATAGTGGCCATTTGGGGGGTGAACCAATGGAAGGAAGACCTTTCTCTCTCTCTCTCTCTCTCTCTCTCTCTCTCTCTCTCTCACTAACTATGCCTGTCAAATAATAAAAAAAAAAAGTAGAGAACAGTCCTGGGTGTTGATGCTGATGTAAAGGAGATATTGATCCCTCGCATGTATGTGGCTCTAAGTTAGTAAAACAAGGCAGTGTGGTCACACACACACACACACACACGATTGTACCCAGCAGGCCAGGCTCTAAGTGTGATGGCTCAGCACTCAGGGGCTCCCTCCATCACTACCTGCCACACCTGGAACGGCTCTGTGGTCACCCTCACTTTGCCCACAAGGAAACTCACACACAGCGAGGTGGCAGAATTTCCTGAAGATCGCATGGGTAGGAAGTTGTGGAGGTAGAACTAAAACACAAGTGAAGAGCTGTGTTTTCAAAACCGTCTCTCTGTTCCCCTCAGCAAAATTTCTTATTTTGTCCAAGCTGTTTGAATAACCTTGTTATCAGAAAGCCCCTCTGTTTCTAAGGCGACGGGTGCCAGGCTTTGCAGGAAGAATGACAGCCGTAGTGCTGAAGCCTTGGCAGCATCAATAAAAGGAACCCAGATGTCACGTGTGACCTTGATGGGAATGAGCTGGGAGTGATTAGCCATGTCTGCCATGGGCGCATGATGGCTCAACAGAGACTCTCAGGTCACTGATATGTGTCTGTATTATTTCATGAAGTGCTACTGAGGGCCTAGGATAGCAAGTGGAGGAAAAGAAGAAAGGGAGACAAAGCGATGGGTAATAGAATGGAAAGTGAAATGCATAATAAAGTTGCAGGCAGAGACTCTGCAAGCCAGGCAGGAGAGAGCGCGCACAGAGTGAGGGTGGCCAGCCAGGTCCCAAGCAAGCCGGGCCCGTGGAAGGGCGGTGTCACCGGGATGCAGTCAAGCAAGAGTGTGCCGGGGCTGTGCACCGGACGAGCGCCCAACAGAAGGGCCAGCAGGGGACGTGCGCCTTCCCCCTGGCTTCCTCAAGGAAGGCTCGAGACTGTCCTAACCTCTGAGCCACCTCTTTGCCGTCCATGCAGCCGGGCGTGAGAAGGCTGCCGTCCATGCAGCCGGGCGTGAGAAGGCTGGGGACATTCTCCTCAGGAGAACCGTGACGGGAGCATGGTCTTCCATTTTCTGGTTTGTGCATTTCAAGGCTCTTTGCTGATCATTTGCAAAGCACCTGGTACCTCTGTAAAAGCAGAAACCGAAAGCCTTGGTGCGTCGGGTCAACGCCGTCTCAGTCAAGCACGTGTTGAATCGTGGCTGCTTTGCTTCCTCATGCCGTGCCTCCCAAGAGACTCCCCAGCTTCCCCGCGGCCACCGAGCAAAACCTCAGAGAATAAAGTTGTTTTTGACAAGTGAGAGTGGACAGTGCTCGTTCGCGTCGGCACAGCTGGAGAAGGCTGCTGGCACTCGTGGGTGGAGCCCAGATGCTGCTCTGTGTCGTTCAGTGCACAACAACGCAGTGTGCGCCTTCACTGGTCCCTAGACCCAGGACCGAACAGCTCTGATTTAGGTCAAAAGGATCATGCACAAGTGGACCCTGAGCCTCTGTCTCTGCTCTGGTTTCCTGGTGCGTTGCCATGGAGACCAGGAGACACAGGCATGCAAACCCCAGGGGCTGTGCTCAAGTTTCAAGGTCAGCAGGAGGGAGAGAGACAGCAAAGGAAGCCTTGGGGCCCCACTAGCCAGGGAGACTGCAGCTGGGGACTTCCCATCCGTCAAACGCGGGGGCGGGCCCTGCACGAGGCCCCTCCCAGGGGCAGCAGCACTTTATTGGCTTCTCCCCCACCATGGTGAGGGAGCTGGCTGCAAACACCCTTCCCAGAGGGCTCGGCCCCCACCAGAGGTGTTTCTTACAGGCAGTGCAGGCCGAGAGGCGAGGTGGCTTGGCAGCTCCCAAAGCTGGACGGCTGGCTAATCTGATCCGCTTCTCCAGTGCCCTTTCTCCTGCTCATGGACTTGATCATGAGACAACCACCTTGGATTTCTTTTGCTGTTGTTCCTTTCTGCTTTCGGTTCCCTTTTATTTGACTTCAGTGTTACCTGGGAGAAGGCATTGTTTAAAAACCTGATATTGATCTTCTCACCAGGGAGAACGGGAGAGCGTGGCCATCTTCCCGGAGAGTTATCCACGCCATTACCGAGTGGAATGGGACAGCTGAGGCGTCGTCTGCATGGGAGACGGCTCCATGTTCCCCAGGGATGATCCATCTCTGCTTACTTCTCGCTCTTTCTCTTTCTTTCTTTATCTCGCTGTGTCTGAAAGCTAATACCACGGCCTCAGGTTGGCCGTAATTGAAACTCGGACTAATGGACGGTATCAGGCTAGCGCCTCTAGAGAAAGCCCTCGTTATCACAAATCAACTTGGTCTAGGCTGAGCATTGTTAAAGTCTTCTATCACTTTAAAACATCGCGCGAGAATGAGTGCACACGTACAGTGGCCCCGCGGAAGATAATCAGCAGTTGCATCAGAAGCCCTAAAAACAGCTGCACTCTGTGAATTCTTATCTCACGGCTGAGCTGTGTCCTTAGAAAGTAAGCTCCGTGCTCTCTGTCTCACTGGGAGCACCGTGCCTCCCACCGCCGGCATCCCAGACCTCACAGAGAATCTCCTCCCACCGCCCATCTGTGTGCTTAGCCGGGGCCAACGCCTTCCTAAGGTGTAGGAAATTATGGCATTTTATGACCTTGCCACCGGGGTCCGTTCAGAGCTCAGAGCAGGACCCAGCGCAGCCCTTGTCCAGGCTTGTCCTGCAACACTCGTGAGGCTGGACAAACAAGCAGCCCTCGTCTTAATCAAACTTGTTGCTGGGAGAATGGAATTCGGCCGTGGAGAGAACCTGCTTCAGAGACGAGCACAGCCAAGAGTGTGAACCCCGCTTGGCCCTCACGCCACGCTCCACTGGACTCTCAGCTCCACGGGAGCAGGCTGTCCATGTACACCTCGGGGTGCCAACACCAGGACTGGCGCCTGTGAGATGCTCACGGACGGCTGTGGAGTGCAGGCGTGGAGGGTGAGGTCTTGATGAGAACGCCTGAGTGGCTGGAGGAAGCCGCTTCCAAAGCCAGGCCCCTCCTGGGTTTTCCTGCATGATGCTGAGCGCATTGTGGGGGTGGCTGAAGTTCCTCTGCGAGCCCAGGTCCAGGGGAGCCTGGAGCACAGCCCTGCGGTGGCGTCTCACAACGTCCACACCCTGGGAACCCGTTAGGAAGAGTGAGGGGGCTTGAGAGAGCGCAGGGAAATTGGAATTTAAAAATGCGTTTATTTAGGTGCAAAAAAGTTTGAAATTCAGGCTTGGCTTTGTCATAATACGCATTTCCCATGAATTTTGAAGATCTGTTGTGTGTTGCTGATCTGTAACAGAAAAAGCCAAGAACCTGGTTATATTTCTCATAGAAAATTCCATCAGTATAAACAGCAGCTTTAATAAGAATGTGTATGTATTAGCTTATCATAGAGCTATTAAAACTAATTTCAATTGATGTGTCAACTTATTGAACAAACACTTGTTGTGCCCAGTGTTCGGATTCCTGAGCACACCCTGGGGATGAGGAGAAACCCACGTGCTCTGTGAGCACCTGGCTCCCCAGCAGAAGAGGGGAGTGAAAAGCGAGGCCACGACCTACGGACCCATGGGCAACAGTGCCTGCTCTGTAGAGGCAGAACACGGGCACCGAAGCAGAGCTCAGGACAGGGGAGCCCCTGGCCTGCGTGGCGACCAGGAGGGCTCCCTGGGGCAAGCTCCAGTCTGAGACAGGAAGGGAGAGGAGGAACCCGCTGGGGACATGGCCCAAGGCAGATGTGGGAGAGCACAGGTGCGGCCAGCATGTCTGGTACATCCTGCGTGAGCGGGAAGAGAATGAGACGGGGCTGAAGAGGAGGACGGGGGAGGTCCTCTCGCTGGTCCTGCCAGACCCTGCTAAGAAAACCTTAGGTCTACGTCTCATCGCGGGCAGTTGCAAGGGAAAAACGCTATGTACGCCCCCAGAAACCAATCCACCATCTTTCGTGGCTAGGAAAGCGTCCGATGTCAGTACACAGTCACGAAGAGAAGGCGTGTACAGGCGACTTCGCCATTCGTTCTCCTGCCTGTCCGTGAGGACAGAAAGACCACGCTGGCTCACCAAGGGTCCCTAAGTTCACACACAGAGGGAAACCATGGCATTGCAGAAAACCCGCCCACGCCTGGGCCAATGTGACTGGCAGACACAAAGCACAGGGGGATTCCAGCGAGCAAGGGGCTCAAGCTGCAAGGACGCTGTCCCAGAACCTTCGCTCTCCCGCACAGGTCCCCCCAGTGGCGCTCAGTGTGATGTGCTCAACACTACATGCGGTTTGCAACAGCCCAGAACCAAAAGGTCCTCTCCCCAGATTTCAGAAGTACTGGCGCCTGAAATGTTTTGATTGCGTTGGTCACTATGGAGCGCCTCGCTCCCGCCTTCCAACAGCCCTGGTGAAAAGCTTATTATTTGCACCAATCAGGGGTGTCTTGCAGATAATAACAAAAAGTCTATTGAGCAAACGAATACATTCTCTGCCTGCAACTCGCAGTGAGCGATGGAGGAAATTCTGTTGATTCAGATGTTCTTCGCTTTAAGGCGCTGGCATTAATCTTCACCCGCCTTGTCTAGGATGCGTGGTGCACACCTCTGCCCGGGACTGAATTTTGAAAGGCTCAGAGGTTTGGGATTGTGTCTAAGTAAGCCAAAAATGGCAGAAGTACACGAGACCAAAAATATGCACATTAAAGACTATTTAACAGAAAACTCGGAAGGTGGGTTTGTTTCTGGGTATAATTTCCAAGATGGTAGCCAACCAAATCCCCCAAGGAGAGGGAGTAAAACACTCGCACAACAGGTTTAACCTGTAACATCTGAAGTCCTTGGAAGCTGCTAGGAGAGACCTGGCCAGGAGGAGCAAGCCTTTGGAGGCTCCCATCGTCGGCTCTGCTCCCTGAATATGGTCTCTGTACCCCCACTTTGCAGGGCTGCCTTAGTGAAATCCTTGTCTCGGACTCACGCTGCTCTTCCCACCTCGCCGGATACATTTCCTGAAAGACAGTCATCACTCCAGCCTGGGTGGGTTTGCCTCTGCATTTGTACCGTCCCAGGATTCCAGGATTGGCCTACGAACCCTGTATGACTTCTGTGCTTCTGAAACTCCGTCTGGGACGGCCCGGGGCCCTTTGCCGCTGCAGTGCCCGCTGGTGCCTGGCCTGAGCCGCAAAAGGAGGGCGAGCAGGCAGTACTGCTCCCCCGAGGTGGGCGCCGGTGGAGCGGGCTTGGTGCACGGTGAGGCAGGTGCTGCCGTGGTTTCCTGCCTTGCTCCCAGCATCCCCGTGTGCTGTGCAGGTGGCTGGCACTGCGTGCAGGGACCCCAGCAGCCCCTCCAGCTGCTTTCCCGGTCCCCGCCTCTGAGCCAACCCCTCATTTCCCGCCTGAAACAACTCCTCCCGAAAGTTTCTAGCGGCTTGGACTGACCCAGTGCGCTGTCGTGGGTGGTGCTGGTAGGGTGGGCTTTGTTTTAAGTGGCTGAGTTTTAGGGTTTGGGGGGCGGGGATTGTGGGAGAACACAGACAGCGGTGGGTGAGCTGTCCTGACCGTGTGTAGGTGTGCAGCTCAGCAGTGCTCGGCGCATTCCCGCTGTGGACCCAGCAACCTCCAGGACCGTTTTCATTGGCAAAACTGAACTCCGTGCCCCTTACGCAGGTCCCGCGCCCCCGCCCCCAGCACAGTCCTTACAGAGATTCCCGTCTCCGCGATTCTGACTTCTCTCGGGCCCCGCCCAGGCCTGGCTTCTCCGACCGGCTCATCTCACCTAGCGAAGGTCTGAACCCGCTGGTGCTTTTTGAGTTTTATCTATTTCTCAAGCTTGTTGGCTCGAGAACTAAAGCCGGTTTAGACTGGATGGTGGGGAACAGATTCCTGTTCTAGAATTCCACATTGTGTCAGACAAAGAAGTTAATTCACGTCCTGTCAATAGCTCAGCCATGCTACCACGGGATCGCTGGGTTTAAGTAGGTCTCCATGTATGCTGTCCCTTGGCGGGATGGCAGGCTGACTCACGGTGTGGGGGTAAGGATACAGCCCCAATGCCCGTGGGCAGCACAACCACACACGGGGCCGTCGGTCCAGGAGCAAAGAGCCCTGCGGACTTCAGGGTGCCCGCATCTGTCACCATGTCCCCCCGGCTGTCGAGAAGGGAGCCATATCCACGCCCAGACCCCGAGGCGTCAGTTACAGGAGCTGTAGCTACAGCAGGGTGGGTAGGGCTGCGTCTGCTCCCCTCCCGCACAGATCAGCAGACGCACGCGAAGCCTCAAGTGCACCGGGCACTATGTAATCTGCGCATGGCCCACGGCCATGCCCACCTTCAGATGAGGGAGCTGAAGCACAGAGAAGCCGGCTGACGTGTGTGTGTGTGTCTGTGTGTGTTTCTCTGAGTGTGTGTGTCTCTGTGAGTGTGTGTCTTTGTGCGTGAGTGTGTGTCTGTATGTGTGTATCTGTGTGAGTGTGTGTGTCTGTGTGTGAGTGTGTATGTGAGTGTGTATATGTGTGTGCATGTGAGTGTATGAGTCTGTGTGTGTCTCTGTGTGTGTATGTGTCAGTGTGTGTGTCTGTGTGTATGTGTCTGTGTGTGAGTGTATGTCTGTGTGTGTGTATGTGTGTGTCTGTGTGTGTGTGACTCGCAGAGTTCTTCATGAACGGAGCCCACAGCCCGGCTCCCACTGACAGTACCCCTCAGGACACTCCCAGATGGCAGTGTTTCCTCTTCGGAAACCACTAGCCGCTCAAAGGGAAGTGAGCCAGTGTGACTCCTGGGAGCCCGGGGAGATGGCGCTAACCTCATTAAACAATGGCGTCAGTGAGTATACTGTGAAGTTTGCTAAAGGAATAGGTGTGGAAAATTAACTGGAAACAAAAGTACTCAGATGCTAAAAATGGTAGAAACAGGAGCAAGCGTTTGGTGCAGTGGGGAGGCCCCTTGGGTGCCCAGGTCCCAAATCAGGGGTCTGGCTGGAGTCCCACCCCACCTCTTCCTCCCAGCTTCCTGCAGATGGAACCTGGGCGTGTCCTTGAGCCCTGCCACCCTGTGGGAGACCTGGATGGAGCCCTGGGCTCCAGGCCGCAGCCCGGCCCTGGCTGCTGTCGGTCCCTGGGGAACCTGGATGGAGCCCTGGGCTCCAGGCCGCAGCCCGGCCCTGGCTGCTGTCGGTCCCTGGGGAACCTGGATGGAGCCCTGGGCTCCAGGCCGCAGCCCGGCCCTGGCTGCTGTCGGTCCCTGGGGAACCTGGATGGAGCCCTGGGCTCCAGGCCGCAGCCCGGCCCTGGCTGCTGTCAGTCCCTGGGGAACCTGGATGGAGCCCTGGGCTCCAGGCCGCAGCCCGGCCCTGGCTGCTGTCGGTCCCTGGGGAACCTGGATGGAGCCCTGGGCTCCAGGCCGCAGCCCGGCCCTGGCTGCTGTCAGTCCCTGGGGAACCTGGATGGAGCCCTGGGCTCCAGGCCGCAGCCTGGCCCTGGCTGCTGTCGGTCCCTGGGGAGTGGACGGGAACTCTTTCCTCATCTGTTTTCCTGTCTCTCTGCTTCCAGACAAGGACAGAAGCCGAGGCCTTGAGATCCCGCTGCCCTCGTGTCACCAGCAGGCTGCTGTCTTCCCAAGTGTACTGAGTTCCTGTGGCCAAATGGCCTCATAGGCTCGGGAAATCTCTTTGGAAAGCTACGTCCCTGCAGTTGAAGAGAAGCACCACGCTCGGAAGACTGGGCTGCTGGCTGCTGCTGGCTGGCAGGATGTGTGGCCTTCGGGTGGAGAGACCTTGACCCTGGTCAGGTGGAGAGGCTGGAGCCGGGCCTCCTGTTTGCAAGCTCTGTGATCTTGTCCAGATGACTTCCTTGAGGCCTTCATTTCCTCCTCTGGAAAGCAGGGGAAACACTGAAGCTTTCTTCAGACCGACACCGGCAAGCTCTTCTCACCGGCAAAGCTTGTTACAGGTCACGTGGACAGATTCGCACCCGCTGAGCGCCACCTTTCTGGTGGGAAAACAATGGTAGCCAACACATAGGTCGTTGAGCATGATGGTGTCCCAATAAAACTTTATTTACAAAGGCAAGAGAGGGGCCAGATTTGACCGGGGGGGCCCCAGCCCGTCACTGCTTCCCCAGGGAGACGTTGTCTGTCATCAGCAGCTCATGGCGAGGAGTCAGCGACATCATGTGGACGTCACGTGACTGGCAGTGGCGATTGCTGTGAGGCCGACATCTTAGCGTGAAACAGATGAGCTCAATATGGCTCTGCGCCGGCGAATGTGGCCGTGTGTCCTTACCTCTGAATTTTCACTGAGAAAGGGTAACAGGGATGGTTAGCGTGGCAAAGAAGCCGGGATAGACATGAGGAAATGAGGTTGCGATGTTGTAATGCCAAGACCTATGGTTCAAAACGGAGCCCAGAAAAGGTCACCAATTGTACGCGGCCCCCGATGGCCCTGTGATATCGCCCCCTGGATCTGCACCTCCTTTTGCCCTTACACGACCTTAAAGGGCACCAGCTCTCCTGGGATTAGTAACAGGTGTGTTAATTGGAAGGGAGAGTGGCAAGGGGGTGACAGGCTGGATGCCATGTGCTTCTGCCTGCCCCCAACGCGCAGCACTCAGGAAACACAGCCTCGCTTGTCGAGCTCAAGCAGCCGGTAGTTCTGCCCTGGGAACATTTGCCTCGAAGCATCGAGATAATTGAACGTTGTAACGTCCCAGCACCTCGCTTCCAGTTACAACACCAGGGCTTCTGTTATTCTTAGCCACAGGCATACTGTACACCAGCTTTAACAACCTGCTCTCCCCTGGCTCTCCTCCCACACGGGAGCTGCAGCGACTTGTCCGGCTCTTATGTAACCATTCTTGAAGCATTTAAGCTCCCACAACAGAAGCGCTGAAGCCAGAAAACACGGGCATCGGCCGGCGAAGACGAGCCTTTATTCAACAGAGCTTGAAATGACTTCAATCTAGAAAGCGCAGAGAGGGGCAGAAGTTCCACCTGCCTGCCCGGTCAGACCTGGCTCCCCACCCGATAAGGAGGGAGGCGAGGTGATGAGCTGACGAGAGGTGAGGTCTCCCCACGGAGACCCCCACGGAACTCGCCGGCCTCTGCCTGCACAGTACGACCACAGGGGCAATCATGCAATTATCTGTGTAATTACTTTTAATCAAGAGTCACACTCTCAGATTCCAAAAGCCACCAGAGAGGTGACAGCAAGGAATGAAGCCGGTCATTGTGGGCACTTTAATTAACAGGAGGGGGTGCCCGGACTTACCGTCAGCCCACTGCACCGCGCTGGAACGTTCCGCCCTGTACTGACTCTCGGCATCACCAAGAGCAGTGGGAAATGCAATTTTAATATAATTTTATTTTGGAGCAGCTCGGGGCTTACAGAGCTGCTGAAAGGCCAGAGCAGGATTCCCAGCTGTCCCTTGGGGCCATCCAGGGTGCTGTCTTACTGACCCCTGCATTTGCCACGTGCATTCCCCATTATTAACTAAAGTCTATGATGTAGTTAGGAGGAGACAAGGCAAACGTGTGGGTATTGAAATGTTGATCTCTGTCCCAGGCAGAAAAACTGCTCCCCAAAGATGCCCACGTTGTCATTCCGGGACCCAGGAACATGGTTCCTCACGTGGCAAAGGGAGAGATGGAGGTGTTATCCTGGCTTGTCTGGTTGGACCCCCTGGGATCACAAAGGTCCCTGGGTCCCCAGGAGATGGCAACAGAGAGAGAAGACGGCGGGATGAGAGCAGAGGCCAGGGCAGTGTGGCCAGCAGCCATGCAGCACAGCCTCCAAAAGCCAAAAACGACCAAGAGTTGGCGTCACCCCAAGTTTCCGAAGACGCAGCCCTCTGAGGCCACCTGGAGGTTATCCCAGGAAAAGCCACGTTAGACTCGGCTTCCAGAACAGCAGAGTGATGCTGTCCAGCCGGAGCTCGGCCGTTGTGCAGCAGCAGAGGGAGCCTACAGGGTCACCAGCTTGCATTAGAAGGAAACACGGCCAGATGCACGGTCGGCCAGCGGGGCTCCTCCGGATGACCCGGGGTGCGCACCCCACCTCTCCGACCTCTGAGGAGTGCCTGGCACACGGAAGAGACTCAATGCTACGTGAGTGCTTGTTTTTTAAAAAAAAAAGGATTTTATTTATCTATTGAGAGGTGGAGCTACAGAGAGAGGGAGAGACAGACACAAGGTCTTCCATCCGCTGGTTCACTCCCCAAATGGCTGCAATGGTCACAGCTGGGCCTATCCGAAGCCAGGAGCCAGGAGCTTCTTCCCGGTATCCCACATGGGTGCAGGGGCCCAAGGACTTGGGTCATCTGCTGCTGCTTTCCCAGACCACAGCAGAGAGCTGGATCAGAAGTGCAACAGCCAGGACACAGTCAGAACAGGCACCCATATGGGACGCCGGTGCCGCAGGTGGAGGCTTTACCTACTATGCCACAGCACCGGCCCCCATGAGTGCTTTTAAACCATTAAAAGCTCCTGTATGAATGGCTGGTATATGATAGGCTAGGAATGAGGTGTATTCTTTTTTCCTGGTGGACAGTAGTAGGAGAAACATCGACTCCTCTACCCCTGGCCACCGAGGCTCCTGCAGGACCCATCTTGCAGCATCAGCTGCTGTAAGTACACCCTCGACTCCTTACGGATCACGATGAGATGGCTGCTCCACAGTTTGTGGGTGAGGCTGCGCTTTTAAAAGTAGCGGCCGTGGCTTAACAGGCTAATCCTCCGCCTTGCAGCGCCGGCACCCCAGGTTCTAGTCCCGGTCGGGGCGCCGGATTCTATCCCGGTTGCCCCTCTTCCAGGCCAGCTCTCTGCTATGGCCCAGGAAGGCAGTGGAGGATGGCCCAGGTCCTTGGGCCCTGCACTCGCATGGGAGACCAGGAGAAGCACCTGGCTCCTGGCTTCGGATCAGCGAGATGCGCCGGCCGCAGCGGCCACTGGAGGGTGAACCAACGGCAAAAAGGAAGACCTTTCTCTCTGTCTCTCTCTCACTATCCACTCTGCCTGTCAAAAAAAAAAAAAAAAAAAGTAACTGGTGCAGAGGCGGGGCTCCAGAGAGTCCTTGTGAGTGGCATCAGTGTCTGTAGGGACACAGCCGCACGTCATGCGCATAACTGACCCTTCTGAAGGTGTAACTGTGGGTATTAGTATTATCACCTGCATGGCCCAGTTGGAATCCAGAGTCCGTTAACCGCGGCACAGCACTGCTTTCAGAATTACTGTCAGACACGAGGCGGTGATCGGATTCCGTGGCACAGATGCCACACGGGACAGCCACGTGCCGTATCGGAATGGGAATGCCTGACTTCAAGCCCCATTTCTGTTCCTGATCCAGCTTCCTGCCAAAGTGCATCCTGGGAGGCAGCAGGTGACGGCTCCAGTATTTGGGTCCCTGCCACCCACGGGGGAGACCCAGGTTGAGTTCTGGGCTCCTGTCTTCAGCCTGGTCTGAAGGGATTTAGAAAGCGAACTAGCAGGTGGATAATCTCTCTCTCTCTCTGTCTCTCTCTCTCCCCCTCTGTTTGCCATAATAAACCATCTTAAATGTACGTACTTATCCCCTACACGTATGGACATATGCAAAAATGTACCCATGTGTGTCTATGCACACACGGATGCAGGTGTAGGTGTGGGTGCTGAGAGAGATGGATGTAGATATAGACATGTGGATCTACACATAGGAATAGAGAGAGAGACATGGAGGTATTTTCCCCTTAAAAAACAAGCACTGAGGGGAAGGCAGAATTAATAAACTGGAACATAGATCTTAGGAAACTTCCCAGAACACAACACAGAGACAAAGCACCAAAAATACTCAGGAAGTGAAGAGACCTGGAGGCCGGAGCGAGCAAATGTTCTACAGGACGGGGAGGAAGAGCGAATGCAGGTGTGGCTGAAGGACCAAACCTCAGAATGGTTTGAAGTTGATGGAAAAAACTCAGCTTCCGTTTAGGAATTTGCATCAGAACCCAAGTGGTGTGTTCTAAAGTCCATCTCTAAATAGCACACGGTAGGTAAAGTTAAGCAGGCTTTAAACATAAAACAGTAAGAATTGGGATGAACTTAACCATGATGAAATTGGAGGACATTAAAGGTCAGGTGATGTCAGCATCTCAGGTAATATAGCAGTAATGATACATAACACTGGTAATTTAGTTTTTACATACACAATTTTACATAGGGGCAGAGAGAGGAGAGAGAGAGAGGACATAAGACAAGAGGGGGGGGAGAGCGAGAGAGCGAGAGAGAGTGCACACTCAGCCTCCTGTTCACTTCCCAAATGGCCTTAGTGGTCAGGAGTGGGTGGGATTGGAACCCGGAGCGCAGAGTCCAACCCAGGTCCCGCACGGCGCTGATGGAAAGCCCTCTCCTTGGGTCCTCGCTGCTGCTCCCAGCGCTGTGTCGCCTGGAAGCTGGGCTCAGGGGTCGGAGCAGGGGAGCAATCCCAGGTGCTTCCGTGTGGAACACAGGCATCTAACAGCTAGGCTAAATGCCGGCTCCTGGCGTTCTGTGCTTCGGTTGTGTGGTTAGGAGCACGCAATTTGAAATTATAGGATAGCATCCTGACGTCTACATCTATGAAATCAAACCCAGGGGTGGGTGTTTGGCCTTGCACTTAAGACTACAGTGTCTGGGTTTGATCCCACCCCTGGACCCTGCCCCCACTTCCTGCCGATGCAGAGCCTGGCCAGCAGCTCAAGGCGTTGGGTCTCGTCCACCCACCTGCAGACCTGAGCAGAATCCCTGGCACCTGGCGCCAGCCTGGCCCGGTCCTGGCTGCTGTGGGCATTTGGAGAGTAAAGAGTAGACAGAGCTTTGTCTTTGGTCTGTATGACTCTCCGTTTCTGTGTCTCCCTCTCTCTGCCTCTCTGTCTCTCTGCCTCTTGAGTAAAACTAAACGTAGCATAAAACAAAAGTCATTAAAAATACAATGGCACGGAAAATACAGGAAACATCGTGCACAGTGAATACCAACCACGGGAAACCTGGTGGAGTTTTATCCAATTCTGGAGATAATGGTTTTCAAGGCAAAAACAAAAAACAAAATAAAACAAAACAAACGCTGCAGCTGTGACGAGACTGTAAGTAATGATTGAAGAACAATCAACAGAAATGTGCAGTGAGCTGAAATCGCACGCGCTAACACACAATGTAAGTAATGCGAATATTGTCACAATTATTAGGTAAATTTGGCAAATCATTTATAAGACAGGGAGATTTAGTCAATCTCATTTGCAGATGCATGAGGCAAAAGAAGAGAATTAATAAGGACGCACACGACCTAGCTGAGTCAGCTGTAACGAAAAGATTCACGTAGAGCCCTACACCTGTAAATGAGACTACGTATTCCGGGCAAGCACAAAACAGCATTGTTTTAATTATCTCCAGAAGGTTCACGTAATTAATGTAAATTGAAGCACTTTTTAATCAGAAAACACTGAAAATGAGAATGAAAACTTTCTCATATTTGTAGTTCATAACTTTAAAAAGTAACCGCAATACACGTCATTTGGACTTAATGGCCACGGAAACCATGTGGAAGAGGTAACAGCCTGGGATTGCCTACCCAGGGGAGGGCACTAACATGACATCACAGGAAACACTAGCTCTAAGTCCGTTCTAGAAAAGAGGACGTTTAGAAATCAGAATGAATGAGAAACGGAAGGAAAGAAGTTACAGGAGAGACGGAGTCTCAGGGAAGCCAAAGGGACAGAGAAATCACCAGGGGTTCTTTGGAAAAAACTAAGACTATAAGGCGAGTATTGGGAAGACTGATGGAGAGGACTGTGTGTGTGTGTGCGCGCACAGGTGTGCATACACACAGGAGCGGCACGCTGCACACCTCTCAAAATGCAGGCTGGGACACTCGCGTCCCACGTCAGAGTTCCTGGGTTCAAGACCCGGCTCTGCTCCTGAGTCCAGCTTCCTGCCAATGTGCACCCTGAGAGACACAGACCTCACTGGATGTACCTGGGTCCCTGCCCCCGTGTGGGAGACTGCACGGAGTGCGACGCTCCCGGCTTCCTCCTGGTCCAGCCCTGGCTGTTACAGACCTTTGGGAAGTAAAGTAGTGAACAGCAAAGATATATTCCTTCTCTCTCTCTCTCTCTCTCTTGCTCTCACTCTTGCTCTCTCTCTCACTCTCGCTCTCACTCTCTCTCTGCATTTCAAATAAATACATTTTTATAATAATGAAAACAAAAGCTAAGATGTGATTGTCGATAAAGTAGCATCTTTGGAGAAAATTCGAGATAGCTCCCCCCTGTTTGCTCAACTCCTTGCTCGGTTTCAGAGGAATGAAGACGAGAAGTAAGAATGGTGATCGTTGTGTAGGACATGTGGGGAGGAGTTCAACTTTATTCACCCCCTAGGAAAAACAAGCAAGCAATCCCCTATTTGAACGACAAAGCTAACAAAACAGACGGCACTCTGGAAGGGGTGGGGTCACATGCGATGCTAGTGCAGGAATTAGTTTCTAATAGAAAAATATGCAAGCTGTGAAGTTTGCAAACATCTGTGTCTGTAAGGACTTGTGAAGATGCTGTTGAAACTGCTGAGCCAGCAGGAAAGAGTTTCTGATGAGAAACGTGTGTGGGACCAAGTCAGAGCGTGAGAGGCCTCCCTCTCGGGGAGCTCCGTGTGCTCACACAGCCTGGATCTCTGAGACCACGTTCTGTGTGGAGTGCCAGCAGGAGAGTGTTTAGGGGGGTGATACACATCAAAGAGCAAGGGATTGGCAAGAACTGGATGAGAACAATACAGTAGCAAGAACAACCTTTGAACATCAAGTCTGATCACTTTCACGGAGTTAAATCTGCTCTGTGTGTTGCTGTGAGCAGAGGATACAGAGAACAGAATGGGTTCTGAGATAATTCTATCATTTTCTGTCATTATCGATGACGATATTGGCAGTTATTGAGAGTCCCTTAGGCGAGATACCTAAAAGCAATGATTTCCACTCTAAGACCACAGCAGGAGAGTGCGTCTGTGGTCCCCACCCTACTGTACGAACACTTGAGCTCGAGCCGATCTGAGGCCCTTCTCCACCACTGTCCGGGCCCGAAGTCAAGCTGTTTCATCAACCGCTGTTACCTTTCTGATTAGAGGTAATTGATTACCTTTCTAACTTCTCATATACATTGGCAGGTGACTTCTCAGCCAAAATGACTGGAAATGCCTCAGCAAAAATACCTCTTAAATGGATGGTGGGGCTGACGCTGTGAACCTGCTGGTTAAGCCCCTGCCTGCAATACCCACATCCCACAGGAGTGCAGGTTCAAGTCCCGGCTGCTCCACTTCTGATCCAGCTCCCTGCTAATGTGCCTGGGAAACCAGCGGAAAACGGCTCAAGTTCTTGGGCCCCTGCACCCACGTGGGAGACCTGGATGGATTTCCAGTCTCCTGACTTCAGCCTGGCCCAGCCCTGGCCATTAAAGTCATTTGGGGAGTGAACCAGAGGAAGGAATCTCTCTCTCTCTCTCTCTCTCTCTCTCTCTCTCTCTCCCCCACCCAGCCACTCTGCCTTTCAAATAAAGAAGTAAATCTTTTTTAAAAAATGGTAGTGAAATATGGACTCTCCAAACAAATGGAAGCTACCGTTGTTATGAAAAGACCCACACAGGAGGAAGGAACAGCGAGAGATCTTCAGAATGAGTGGAAAAATCTCAAGGATTACAAGTGCAAATACACGAAATGAATGACAACCACACAGAAATAATAAAATAATCACCAAAAAATCACCAAGATATTGAATACATATGCACAGATACATAAATACACATGCTCACACATGTACACAGACATACGTAATAAAATGCATAGTGCATGCTATGTAATTAGAAGGAGCATCAATGAAGTCAAACAATTATGATTTCACTTTCTCCTGGATGAGAATAGTAAGAATCAATATAAAATTTCAATGTCAAATATCTGTATTGTGATATCCATGGTAATCATTTAAAAGAATCATAAAATTATAATTTCCAAATTTTAGAGGAAAATATAAGTAAGCTTTTTAAAATTTTTTTGTTTATTTTTATTTTATTTGAAAGAGAGACAGGTTCAGAGACAGACTGAAAACCTTTCATGCTCTGGTTCACTCCACAAATGCCCAGGGCAACCTGAGACTCCAGGCTGAAGCCAGGAGCCCAGAACTCAGTTCCTGTCTCCCACTGAGTGGCAGGGGTCCAAGCACTTGAGACATCCCTGCTGCCTCCCTGGATGAGCACCAGCAGGAAATGGATTTTGGACTTGGATCCAGGCACTCCAGTACAGGACATGGGAGCCCCAGGAGCCTCTGAACCACGGTGCAAATGCCCACCCAGTGATTAAACAGACAAGAAAAACAAAAAATGCAGTCTAAGTTTCTACTCGAAATGCATTAGGGATTGCATTACATGTAAAGAGATTGAATCTCCTAATTAAAAGATAAAAATAAATGTCTCTCTGGATCAAAATGAAATGATACTTATAGGAGAGTCTCTTAAAACATGATAGCATGGAAAGTTATTCTATGCAAACAGTACCAAAAGTACTTTCTAAAAAATGTCTGCCCAAGTAGTGTTTGATCACACACACCAGAGATTGAAAGGAGACTGCATTTGGTTATAGTCATTAAAAAAATATACTATTCTTAATGTATTTGTACCTAAATGCCATGGCCCAGAAGGGAGCTTACCTTGGGCAGTATACATTACATGTTTATATAGGTGGTTTTGTTTTCTTTTGTCAATCTATATTTCTATCAGCTTATAATAAAGATATTTGTGACAGTTATAAATTCAGTTGAAAAAGAAGCTACTTGCAATTTTTCAGCATGGTGATTAGCACCTGCAAAGAACTCAACAAAATTGAACTGGCATCATTACAATATACCATCACCACCACCACCATCATCACCATCACCACCACCACCATCATCGTCACAGCATCACCTTCACCACCACCTCCACCATCACCACCACCACCACAAACACCTCCACCATCACCTCCACCACCACCACCACAAACACCTCCACCATCACCCCACCACCATCATCACCATCACCACCACCACCATCATCATCACAGCATCACCTTCACCACCACCACCACAAACACCTCCACCATCACCCCACCACCATCATCACCATCACCACCACCACCATCATCATCACAGCATCACCTTCACCACCACCTCCACCATCTCCACCACCACCATCATCGCCATCACCACCACAAACACCTCCACCATCACCCCACCACCATCATCACCATCACCACCACCACTATCATCATCACAGCATCACCTTCACCACCACCTCCACCATCACCACCACCACCACAAACACCTCCACCATCTCCACCACCACCATCATCGCCATCACCACCACCACCATCATCATCACAGCATCACCTTCACCACCACCTCCACCATCATCATCATAATTACCCTCACCATCATCACCATCATCATCATCATCATCACATCATCACATCATCACCTTCACCACAAACACCTCCACCACAACCACCACCACCACCACCACTATCATCACCTTCATTACCTTCACCACCACCACCATCACCATCACTACCATTGTTATTATCATTACCACCACCACCATCATCATCATCATTATCATCATGACATCATTGTTACCACCGCTGACTTCATCACCTACATCATTACCATCTTTCTCATCATTTTTAATTAAGAAAGGATAATGACAAAGACAGGAACATAGGAGTTGGCATGCGACAGAACAGACTATTTTTTGCCATATGTATTCACTAGAGCAGCATGCAGTATTTCCATTGCAACTGTGGGCCCTGTCTTTTACCTTGCAGAATCAGGTATACCCCTGCCAGAACCATAAGCCATTTATCACACCTTTGAGTCACCTGTGGAAGACGTGGCCCTGATGACAGAAGCTTCAAAGACAAGTTATGCTTAGAACTCTCCCATGGAATTCAGTTCTGGTTGACTGAAGCCCTTTTGGAGAGTCCAAGACCAAATTCACCCGCACCTGCTGATATTTCCTCCTGGTCAGTTCACTACACCTTGAGATCCTTTGGCTGGTAACTCAGGCCAGTTCTTTGCATTAGGTGCAGTAATGTTCACAAGATTCATATTACAATTCATCTTCTAGTCTTGTGGGTCCAGAAGCTTTTATGTAAGTCACAAGGAAAAATAAGGTGATGGAACATCAAGTAGAAATGTTCGTGGGTGACCGAGCTAAGTGTTTGAACCTGGATCTTGGAGATTGTCCCACAACTATATTCAGCTCCTGGTGGCATAACAATATTCTAAATAACCCCTTACACCTCTAATACCTTGTCTGCAAGAGCAGAATGAAAATAGAACCTACATGACAGTGTTGTTATGGGATGGAATGAGTTAAGTTGTATACAATGTTGGAATAGTTTCTTGCAGAGAATAATCCCTAAATATATGAGGGTGGTTATTAACTTTAAAAGTGTGAACACATAAAATCTAATAAGGCTATTTAATCAATCTGATTTACAGCACAAGATATCACTCACGCTTATAAAACAAAATTTCTAACAGGCAACAAGGGCTATTTCCATTTTTTCTGTCTTTCCCCCAGAGTCATAGCACTACAGGCAGCTTCAGATAATTTTATAAAAGAGAAAATGTGCTTTATATATCAGCTTCTTTTACCCTCTGTGTTGATTCTAAAGCATGGGGAGGCTTGGGTGTAAATATGCCTGTAAAGTCTTTTACTGTTCCTATTAACGTGAAAATGAGCTTGCAAAATGCACTCTGATTGTGTCTAAATCATCCCTGCTCCTGCCTAGCATCACATCATCCAGGACAAAGAACGCTGGACTTCCGCAGTAATCACACATTAAAGAGCATGCATTGCTCTGGCACACAGGGCTCCTTTCGTGGATTCATGGAAAATCTCACTGTGCAGGCTCAAGGATGTCAGCTAGCGACATGGAATGTGTGCACTCACAATTAATGATAACTAATAAAAACAATAGTGTAGTAAATCTCACTGCCAACATTTTGCTAAGGAAATTCCCAGCCTGAGCCATTCTCCTTTCCAATCCTGGATCCCACAGATGGGCTACATTACACAGAAATTGAAACACGCCTCCTTAAGTAGCACAATGGGGTTTAAATTCTGGCTCTGCTAGTTATTACCTGTATGACATTGGGGAAGGAGATTGTACACTCAATGCATTGATTTCTTTATCTACAAAATAAGTAAGGTGACAACGGCCTGTATCTCATGTGATTCCATTGAAGATTAGACTGGCTTCCTGTGTGAATGCACCCAGAACAGGACCTGCTGTATCAAGAGCATGAGTTGTTAGTTACTATCATTTAGTATTACTACAGGTAAATATTTTAGGAGCCCCATAGCAAATACATGATACAGTCAGAGTAGGATGGAATCTAATAAAGGTAGTATTTTAATAGACTGGGCAAGTGAAAGAAAGAAAGAAAGAAAGAAAGAAAGAAAGAAAGAAAGAAAGAAAGAAAGAAAGAAAGGAAATGGTATGGCACCAGGGAACCAGTGACAATGGGAAGACATTGCACCGACACCATAGCCCCAACCCAAAGACAAGGCTGCAGCTGCTGAAACACTGGGGATGGGGCAATGAGAAAAAATAATTTAAAGACATGGAAGTTGTGACTTCCATGAAAGAGATGCAGACAGTGCTGAGCCATGGAAAAGCAGAGTGAAGAGGCCCATAAATTCCTTTGCTTTTCTATCCACATAACACTAACCTTCCATTGCCCACCACTGGAGAGTCATAACCAGCAGTCAGAGGTCAAAGGGGGCCCTGGAGATTGGCAGTAAAGGGTTGAGCAAAGAGCAGATTCAGCACCAAGGACAGCGACTTTGGCGCTCTCTATAGAATGCTCACAATTGAGATGAATCAACTGAGCAAATGTTTGATGGTACCAATATAGGCTCATACCCCACTGCCAAGAAATGCTAACAAGACAAAGATAACTGTGGGAATGACTCAGTGCCTTTTGCATCTGTTCTGGATTGCATACAGGAAGAGTGATAATCCCCATTGAAATAACGTGAGCCAAAATAGAAACACCCACTGGCATTTCTCTAAACTTCATAGTTTTTAAATTGCTTCCAAATACTGTGTGCACTCACATTTCAGCCTTGTCATAACTCTGCTGTGATGTGGCTATTTATCCCCATTCTGCAAGTAAGGAAATTAAAGTGTTTACTTGGTTAGAATCAAGGTCCATTGTGTGATTCACGCCTTAATTTTTTAGAGAAAGCCGAGGGAAATGATGGCCAGGAGGCATAGGATTTCAGAGGACAAGAGAAATTTGCATATTCACTTATTTTCTTCGTCTAACCTTTCTTGAGGGCCTTTGGGGATTCATCTTCTGTTCTAGACAATCCAGTGGGGACCAAAACAAAGTCCTATGGTGCATCCTTGAGCTGTTGTCACCTTGAAAGACCCTGGAAAACCCTCAGGAATTTAAGAGTTATGCCTCATGACCCAGTCACCCCAACAGATATGAACACATGGATAGATCCACACAGAATCTTGGAAATGAAGATTCAATGCCCATCAAGTGAGAGATACACAAGATTTGTATACTCACACAGTGAAATACTATCTAGCAATAAAAATGAATGAATGCAGTCATGATCCTACTGCAAAGAATGTTGAAAGTGTGACATTATGTGAAAGAGGAAAGTCATGATTCCACTGATAGGAAGAGCACAGGACAGACAAAGCTAAGAAAAAATAGAGATTACTGGCTATTTGCAATGAGGGTGGGCTAGTAGGTGAGAAACCAGGGTGTAACATCTAAGGGGTGTGCAATTTCCTGTTAGAGTAATGGAAATGTTGTCTGTCATGGGGATGGATGCACAGCTCTTGGAATATGCCAAAACTATTGCTCTGTAAATTTTAAGTGGATGAATTACATGTTGTTGTAATTTCATTTCAATAAGGCTGTTTCTAAAAACAATGCACTATGCCCTCTTAAATGACCAAGTTTTATCTACTGAGACACTGAACTTTGTAACCAAAATCCTTGTTGTAAACTTCACATATTTCATTTCATCAGAATTTAATAAGTGAATAAGTATTTTCATGTAATTGACCATCTTGGCATCTTGGATGTCCTGCAAGATTTTGGTTTTGATTGGATCTTTAGGGGGGATTTTATGGGGAAACATGGACACACACACACATTTCTAGACTTGATTTTTCCTCCAATTCTACATTAGGTTAAAATGAATAGAGTTATGACTTGCTGAGATTATTTATAAATCTTTACAGAAAACAACTTAATGGGCCGTGCACATTCCTTCAGATGCCTTCTCCTGTTTTAGCTCCAAAGAAAAGAAATATTCCTTTTATGTGCTCTCCCTTTTGCTTGATATTATTCTTTGATGTTCAAAATTAAAGTCCCTTTGATTTGGTGCCAATACCTTGGCAGATTAAGTCATCCACCTTGCTCGGTGTTGAAATAGCCAAACATCTCTTGCCTCAAGAGAATCTCAAGTCCAGCCTGCTCCAAAGCCACCCAGTGGTCCTGCAAAGCCAGACAGAGGCAGCACTGCCCTTATCATGTGAACCACATCCTAACACCTGCACACAGCTTACTGGATCCCCTGCCTTTGAGGTTGTTGGTCACGTGAAATAATCAGGGAGACACACTTTCTCTCCCTTTGCATGGAATAAAACTAAAACTCATTGCTTCCCCAAAGATAACCCACGCCAAGTTATCTTTCTTCCTCATCTCTCAGATCTTTTTGAAGTCTGAGGCAAGTAAAGGAATTTAAACATTGCAGGGAAAATAGAAAGTATTTCTTCTTAAAAACCCATATGTTACAGATTCAGCATGGCACTTCAGAATTTCCCATTTTTATTGTTACCTGCTCAGAACCAGGACTTGATGTCACTGTGTGTACCTCTTTCTGTATGTCAGTCTGTGTATCTGGGAGCAGTTAGAGACAGGCGCTGCCTTTATATGTTTGCATGTGCACAAGACTCCTAGACACTGGATGGACTTAAGAAAGGGGAAAACTGCCCCCTCCTAAATTCTGCACCAAGCAGTGATCTGTCAGCTCCAGGGGAAATAATAAACCCCATCAGGCTGGAGATGCTCCTCCAACAGTCATGGCAATGTGATGAGCTGTCTGGCAGATTCTTAGTACAATAAATCATGTATGATCTCGCTGTCCTCGCCTCACAAGCCCTGTGTCTGTCACCACACAGAGAGACCCAAGGGGAGATGATGGAGTTCTAGCTCCCTCCCATTTCCCATTCCGTGGGAGCTGGCCCATGAATAAACACACAACAGATACAGAAAATGGAGTCACAATTTTGAATGAATATTGCAGTAAAGAGAAAGTTACATCATAAATAAGCTAAATATTCATCTCACTATGTGTTTTCCCAAGGGCAACAAATTACAGAAAATGAGTTGTCTTGAAACTAGAAGATATAGAATGAAGACATTTAATAAAATTAGGGTAGAAATTTGTGAATTAGAAATAAAAGTATACAACCAACAAAATCATCAAATTCAAGAGTTACATCATTGAGAGGACTGATCAAATTGATATGTCTAGGAAGATTGATGGACAAAAACATGAGAATGAATTAATTGCAAATTCTGAGAATTAAAAAAAAAAGCATTGCTACAGACCTTGCAGACATTAAAAAGAGGAAATTCTCATATAAACACTATTTTTCAAGACGTGTTTTCAGATGAATAGCCAAAACTCTATAAAAGCACTGCAAATGTATTGGAAATTTGACAAAAGAAATTGAAACTTGAACATTTCTGTATCTTCTTTAAATTTTATTTGAGGTATACAAGTTTCATGCATTTCATACATAACAGATTTAGGATCATAGTGATTCTTCCCACCACACCTGCCCTCCAACCATGCTCCCGCCCGTCTTCCTCCTCTCTCTCTCCTACTCCCACTCTCTTTACAAAGCTCTACTTGCAGCTTACTTTATGCTCATAAGACTAACCCTACAGCAGGTAAAGGGCGCAATCAATAATATGAGGGAAAACACTGTTCCTCTGCAGAAGAGACGGGAGCTGTAACTGTTCTGTATCTTGTTAAATGAAGGGAATCAGGTAGCATTTTGGGAGCCGTATCTAATCTAGTCTTCATACCCGAAGTGTACACAATTGTATTCTCCCATTGTATTTTCTTCATAGCACTTATGACTGTCTAACATTCTGCCTTCTTCTACCTATCACCTTCTGCTTCCACAACATTGTAACTCCATGCGGAAAGAGCTCTCTCCTGGTGATCTCCCCAGCCCCAGGATCTAGGGAGAGGCTGACCCATACAAAGCGCGCAGAAACAATTTTTAAGCCAACAAAGACATAAGAAGAAACGCACTCTAATTGTACTGTAAAGAGTTTTACCAATGCAGAAAGTTGTGGCGGTAAATTTGTTGAAGAGTATAAGGGTATAAGTACAAACACTAGAACATTCCACCCAAAAGAATTACTAGCAGAGAATTGTCCCGTCCTCCCCTACCTCTGATAAATATCTTGGAAAATCTCCATGCAAAATGTCTTTTCAGTTTGAAGACCTTAGATGCCTTAACTTTCTCCTCCCCAAACTACTGCTGGTGTCCAGGCTATCGTCTCTGCCAGGGGTGTGGTGGCTCAGTGGGCTATGTCACCACCATGTCCCACATGACATGGGGACCCATAGGATTAACAGCCAGGAGAGAGGACACTGGGCGGTCTTATAACACACATGAAATGTGGCTTTCTGATCACTTCCATGTGCCTATGTGTAGCAAAGGCAGGGAAGGCTGACTTACACTGAAAAATTTTAGTTCCATTCTGAGCTGTGGCCATCAGAGCTCTAGGCACCAAATGAGCCGCAAGAAAAAAACATTCTGATGCTCAGTGAGGAAAGAAAACAGACAGTGAGGTTTTAGTGTTAACAAGTCTGTTTCCTGTCTACCAAGGTTATCTGGACACATCCAAAGAGACAGCAGAGAGCATCAAGTTGAGGCACCACTGCTCCTATCAGTTTATGAAGCTCACATCCCTACCCTTTTGTCTCTATTTTATGTTAGAAATATTTGCAATGCACAATTCATGAAGAAGAGGGGTAGGGGAGGAAAAGGCCAATGCCTCACTGTCTTCCAGTTATTGCTGGGCTCTTCCGGTTATCACTGGGTTCTGTGCAGAGAGGGCCATGAGTAACTGGATGCAACAAGCCACTCGTCAGCATCTGGACACACAATGCCTTCCAGGTTGAAGTTCCTAAACCATCCTCAACCAGAAGACCTCAAACCACCTCACAGACGCAGCCAACGTGGAGATCAAGGAGGAAGGTTGACGCAGCCTGGCCTGGGGTAGACATTGCTCAGACAGATGGTGGTGTGGCCACCACAGCAGCAGCTGCCCCAGGACCTGGGCACCCATGTCCTAGAGCTGGGCTGGCTCCCCAGGGGGATACAGCCGCCACGAGCCCACACTCCCACATCTCCACGCTGCTTTGAGTGTCTGATCTTATTTGCCTTTCATAATGAGGTCTTGAGACACAGTTATGTTTAATTTTCTGTTTCACAGATGAGGAGACAGGTTCTGCATTGCAATGGGCCTTGCACTCAGGAAGTGGAAATAGCTCCACGCGCCCCATGTTGGGCTCAGCCAGGATGCCCTGTGGCCCTGAGCTGCACTCAGCCTGGACCCGGGGGCCTGGTGTCCCTTCCCTTGGCACATTTGCACGTGGAAGTTTGTCCCTGTGAGCTCTTCCTCTGCACCCTGGAGGCATAAATCTCTAAATGCCCCGTTCCAGTCTAAGAACTTTCTCAAGGCCTCGCATTTCTCCTGCAGAAATGCAGCCACCGAGAAAGGTGGCAGCCTGGTCTGGGTGCAGCCTCTGGGAGCTGGGACCCCAGCTTCAGCAGAAGCCTGGTTCTGAGTTTCAAAACACGCTCCTGTCAGACAGTACAAGAGTGGCCACCTTTTCTCTGTGGGGGAGCCAGTTAGCGACCATGATTCCCCTATCACAGCTCTCAGAAACCTCCCCCGTCTCATTCCAGCAGTGTTGAGTTCAGACTAAATCCCTGTCTCTCCGCCCTGTTGTGAAACCTTCGAATAATCTCTCCCTAAACTTCCTAACGGGCCCGGTGCAGCTTGGCTTCTGCAGTTTGGAACAAGGAGTACACAGTAAGCTGCAAGCAGCTCCTGGAGGCCCGGGTGTTTGGGTGGACAGAGTGGGCAAGGCAAGCCTGGCCGGACGTAAGACAACAGGGGGAAAGGAGGAGTCCAGGGAGGCGGAGACCCCACTCCCATGGCAGTCCTCCCTAGGGGTCCCCCAGGAGGATGGATCCAACTCTTGACGTATGGAGCCTGTGGATTTTATAAGGAAATAGAGTTTCAGCAAGTGAATGGTCTTGGAATCAGACCACTCTTAGTTTAGGATGGACCCTAAATCCAGCCGTTGCTGTCCTTGTAAAAGAGTGATTTGGGATGCAAGGGACCAGGGAGGAAGGGTTAGGAAGACAGAGAAGGACTTGAGCACTGTGGCCACTAGCGCTGGCCGGGAGCCTGGAGCCACCAGGAGCCGCCCCAGAGGGAGGGAGTGTGGCGCTGCCTGCAGCTTTGCTGGGGCTCTGGGTGGGGGGACTTCCTGCTGCTACTGCAGCTCGGGTAACGCGCTATGTCTAGTGCAGAAGCCCACACGGCCATGTAAGAGCCCATGGATGCCGTCACTCTGAGGACACGTGGACTCTGAGCCCCCAGATCCACCAGAAACAGGCAGCCTGGCGACCTTGAACGCAGGGCTCAGCGATCTGTGTCTCACGCCTTCCCCTGCCGAAGATCGCAGCAAACCCTCGGCCCTCTGCAGGCTTCATTGTCTCACCTGCACGGGAGGCTGCGAGGTGACCGAGTGCTGCTGGGGATGGAGGACACGCGCTGCGGCTGGAGAGCACCACATCTGACACAAGTCACACCGGGAGGGGCAGGGGTGGCACAGGGCCAACTCATCGGAGTCCCTGCTAATGCACACCTGGGAGGCGGCAGGTGACGGCTCAAACACGTGGGCTCTGCCACCTTTGCAGGGGACCCGAGCTGAGTTCACCGCCCCTGGCTCCAGCCTGGCCCAGCCTTGTCTGTTGTGGGCATTTGGGGAGTGAACCACTGGAGGGAGATCTCTCTCTCTCTCTCGCTCTCATTAAATAAATAAATAAATAAATAAATAAATAAATCAATCACATGGTGAGGAATTATTGTCCATATGTCACCCACTGTATCCTTTGGGTACATGAAGGAATAGTCTTTTTGGTGACAGCAGTTTTTTCTCCTATTTATTGAGAGAGAGAGAGAGAGAACTGACCCATGCTCAGAATTTTGGCAGTGCAATTCCAGTGTGAGTGAGGCCCAAGTCAGGAGGGCGGGGCAGGGCTGTAAGGATTGACAGCACCCAAGCCACCTGTACCGCCTTGCCCCCAGCATCCACCCGGCCAATGCAGCAGGGCCGAAGGCGGACGCCCACGCCCCATGCAGCTGAGCCTCCCTCTCCGTCAAGCTCCGAAGACAGGACTGCTTCCTGGAGACCACCGCGTGCACTGGAGCCCCACCCCAAACCCCGGCTCCATTAGGCTGTGCCAGAGCACGGCCCCTAGCAAGGCAGTCCCCTGACGCCGCCTGCACTCATGTCCGAGCGGGTACCACCCCTTGGTCTCCCAGGAAATCCCGCCCTTCTCTTCCCCTCTGTCTGTGTCCCCCAGCTGTGTTCTTACACAGAGGGAGACAAGGACCTAAACCATTAGTTTTATTTCTCTTTGATCCAAATTCCAGTGGGCAGAACTCTCCACGCAGCCAGTCCCTGATCATCTGCTGCTCACCCCGGGGCTGAGGTTTATCTGGGGGGGGGGGGGGGCAGCTCCCCAGGGGCTCTGCCCTGCCCCCAGGCCTGAACCCAGCAGTCACCTGGAATGCGCTCCTGTCACTCAGAGATGCTCCACCCACTGCAGACCCCTGAGGAGCGGGTGTCCAGTGTCCTACATGAGTCCCTGGGCACCAATGGCCGCAAAACAATTTCTTATTGAAAGAATGGCGATCATATTAACATCGAACCACCCAAGTCCTTGAGTAAAATGAAAGGATTTTTTGAGCATGCTTTGTGAATCCAGGTCTTGGAGAAAAACCAGATAGAATTCCGACTCCCGCTAGGGGACACGCAGAGCCCTCACCCCACGCAGGCCCCGCACCAGCATCTTCCAGGTCGTGCAGGTCTGCAGGGCGATGGGACCTCCAGCGGCCTGGGAGGCGGCTCAGCGGCAGCAAACAGCTTTGAAATGGCCGCCCGTGCTCTCCTCACTGCTGTCAGAAACAAATATGATGAGGAGGGAGAAAACCCAGAGCGGACCCCTAGCATCCCTCAGTGCTGTTAAATCCAGCCACAGAACACAGGTCTTCGGGGACTGGCGCTGTGGTGCAGCGGGTTAAACTCCGCCCGCAACGCGAGCATCCCTTATGGGCACTGGTTCAAGTCCCGGCTGCTCCACCTGAGATCCAGCTCCCTGCTAATGTGCCTGGGAAAGCTGCACAAGGGGCCTCAGTGCTTGGGCCCCTGCACCAACGCAGGAGACCTGGATGGAGCTCCTGGCTTCTGGCTTCAGTCTGGCCCAGCCCCAGCCATTGTAGCCATTTGGGGAGTGAACCAGTGGATGGATGACTGCTCTCTCCCTCTCTCTCCGTAACTCTGACTTTCAAATAAGTAAAATAAATCTTTAAAAAAAGAAGAAAGAAAAGCAGATCTTTGCAGTCTTATAGCATCTTCAGAAAACTAAAATGATTAAAATTATAAGATAGCAATTTGGATCTCATTCTGCTACGTCTTCCACTGTGAAATAATGCTCAAAGATAAGCATCATTTTAAATGAAAGATAAATACAAACCATGCTGTCCCCCGAAAGCAAATACGAACCCCCAATGTCTCCTTCCCTTTTGTTTTCACTAGGGGTGGTAAAAACAGAGTCACAACGCTGGCTCATTTCTCCCTCAAAGACTGGATTAGCCTTCACTGGAGCCGTGCTCTTTCTCCCTCTCCCCCTCCCTCTCCCGTGTTCTTCCTCACATGTGTCCACCCACCTGCAGGAGGGCACTGCCTGGCTGGAGCCGTGTTCTTCCTCACGTGTGTCCATGCTCCTGGTGTGGGCACTGCCTCCTGGAACCATGTTCTTCCTCACGTGTGTCCATGCTCCTGGTGTGGGCACTGCCTCCTGGAGCCGTGTTCTTCCTCACGTGTGTCCATGCTCCTGGTGTGGGCACTGCCTCCTGGAGCCGTGTTCTTCCTCACGTGTGTTCATGCTCCTGGTGTGGGCACTGCCTGGCTGGAGCCGTGTTCTTCCTCACATGTGTCCATGCTCCTGGTGTGGGCACTGCCTGGCTGGAGCTGTGATCTTTCTCATGTGTGTCCATGCTCCTGGTGTGGGCACTGCCTCCTGGAGCCATGTTCTTCCTCACGTGTGTCCATGCTCCTGGTGTGGGCACTGCCTGGCTGGAGCCATGTTCTTCCTCACGTGTGTCCATGCTCCTGGTGTGGGCACTGCCTCCTGGAGCTGTGATCTTTCTCATGTGTGTCCATGCTCCTGGTGTGGGCACTGCCTGGCTGGAGCCGTGTTCTTCCTCACGTGTGTCCATGCTCCTGGTGTGGGCATTGCCTCCTGGAGCCGTGATCTTTCTCATGTGTGTCCATGCTCCTGGTGTGGGCATTGCCTCCTGGAGCCGTGTTCTTCCTCACATGTGTCCATGCTCCTGGTGTGGGCATTGCCTCCTGGAGCCGTGTTCTTCCTCACATGTGTCCATGCTCCTGGTGTGGGCATTGCCTCCTGGAGCCATGTTCTTCCTCATGTGTGTCCATGCTCCTGGTGTGGGCACTGCCTGGCTGGAGCCATGTTCTTCCTCACATGTGTCCATGCTCCTGGTGTGGGCACTGCCTTGCTGGAGCCGTGTTCTTCCTCACGTGTGTCCATGCTCCTGGTGTGGGCACTGCCTGGCTGGAGCCGTGATCTTTCTCATGTGTGTCCATGCTCCTGGTGTGGGCACTGCCTCCTGGAGCCGTGTTCTTCCTCACGTGTGTCCATGCTCCTGGTGTGGGCATTGCCTCCTGGAGCCGTGTTCTTCCTCACGTGTGTCCATGCTCCTGGTGTGGGCACTGCCTGGCTGGAGCCGTGTTCTTCCTCATGTGTGTCCGTGGTCCTGGTGTGGGCATTGCCTCCTGGAGCCGTGTTCTTCCTCACGTGTGTCCATGCTCCTGGTGTGGGCACTGCCTTGCTGGAGCCGTGTTCTTCCTCATGTGTGTCCATGCTCCTGGTGTGGGCACTGCCTCCTGGAGCCGTACTCTTCCTCACGTGTGTCCGTGGTCCTGCAGGAGGGCACTGCCTGGAGCACATTTGTGGTGAACCCTCCCAACAAAGAGAGGAGACATTGGCTTAACATGGCTGACACACGAGTCAGCAATCGCAAACAGCACAGGGGCCGAGCAAAGCTGTGGGGCCGATGAGGCGGGCAGGTTACGAGGCGACGGGGGCGGAGGGGACTGTGGTAACAGAGGACCTCAGTTTCTGCATTCAGCGGACACTGTGTGTGCGTGTGAAATGTACGTGTGTGTGCACATCACGTATGTGTACATTTAGCATGTGGCTATGTGTGTACCTGTATATGTGCATGCACATGCATCTATGGGTATGTGTGGCACACGTGTGGGTGCATATGTGTGTGCACTCACATGCATGTGCATATATGGCACACATGTATGTATGTGTGTGGGTGTGTGCACATCATGTATGTGTACATTTAGCATGTGGCTATGTGTGTACCTGTATATGTGCATGCACATGCATCTATGGGTATGTGTGGCACACGTGTGGGGGCATATGTGTGTGCACTCACATGTATGTGCATATATGGCACACATGTATGTATGTGTGTGGGTGTGTGCACATCATGTATGTGTACGTGTACATATAGTATCTGGATATCAGTGTACATGCATGAGTGTATGTGTGTATCTGTGTGTGCATGCATGTGTATATGTAGCATGTATATAATGTGTGTATGCATGTGCACACGCACGTATGTGCATGTAGCATGTGTATGTCTGAGCACATGTGTGTATGTGCATGTATTGTGCCATGTGTGCATGGGTGTAGACGTGTGTGCACGTGTGTGGCATGTATGTGCATGCATGTGCATATATGTGTGTGTGAAGTCCCCCGATTTACAGAGGAGAGTTAAAACCCTCCTTGTTTATTATTAAACACTGCCTGAAGGACAACATAAAGCCCTCTTGCAGGACCCACAGCCCACCCAGGTGTTGGCAAGGAGCTTTGGACCTCCATGCCCTCAGGAGAGAGAGAGCTGGGTGTGAGTGGAGTCAGCACCCAGGCTGCCAAACTTAACAAGACCCAGAGGTGAGCCCCGTCCTTCGAGCCCACTGCCTTCTTGGAAGTCAGCATTGGAGCTGGGCTGGGGGAAGGAGCAAATCTAAGCAGAGACGGAATGTGTTTGAGGTCACTGTTTAATTGGTGCCTGCACACAGCGCAATCCGCAGGTATCCATGCCTTCCTTCTCCTTCTCCTCCCCTGTGCCCACCCACAAACCTAAATCCAGAGGCACAGAGGCTGATGTCTGCTATCCATAGCCTATACTACAGGTGAGTTCCCCCATGCTGTGTTCTTCTGTATAAATACCCAAAACAGTGCTCATCTGTTTAGAGGACTCCACCCCTGAGTGACAGAAACTCCCAGACTGGCACAACCGTAAAGACATTTCTGATGCGGTAGGAGGATCAGAGTAGCAGTAGCTTCAGGGGCTGAGTACAGACCCAAGACCTGAGCTCTTTGCCCGGGGTCCTCCATTCCTGGGGTGACGCTGTCCTAGGTTGGCTACAGATGGCTCCAGCAGCTTCAGACGCCTCATCCAGACCTCATGGCGAGCACCGCGGGTCACAGAGAAGATTCTTCCCATGGTCCTTGCTCAGCAGTCTGCAACCTTCTCCCCAACAGAGCTCCCTCTTCATCGGCCAACACTGGGTCACGTGAGCATTACCACCCTGGGGTCAGCCCACCCCGGGGGCTGGAGCGGATTCAGATCCTCCAGGGAGCAGCTGCACGTGGGAAGAGAAGCCGTTCTCACCAGACTGACTCGGCTGTGCCACAGATTTCCACGGCTGGGCAGGTAGCAAGAGTGTGCATAGCAACAGTGCACAATCCGAGTCCATCCTTCCAACCACGGGGTCCCACCCTCACCAGCCAAGGTGCGCGCATGGGTTCATTCATTCTGGGCTTTTGGTCTCACGCACAGCTTCCAATGGAAGCCAAAGAACAGGGACCCTGAACTGATGGCTGTCCTCGTTGAGTCTTTCCCGACTTGTGAAACAAGACTGTGGGTTGATTTCGCTTCTCGGTGCCATTTTTGTAGCTGCAAGAGAGTCCTTTGTAATGTGTTCGGAGCATGGGGTTGTCCTCACCTTCGCAACTCCGTGGGAGCTTTGTGTAATTTCTCGCCATTAACTTTGCTTTGACGTGATAAGAAATGTTGGCTTAGCCTAACCCTTAGATATTAAACCAATATGGATTAATTCCTGATACTGTTGAGACCTAAAATTTGAGTAGACAAAAACAGATTCAGAAAACAAAATGGAGCTTGAGGCGGATGGTTAGCCTGGTGGTGAAGATGCCCAGGTCCCAGATCCCAGGTCCCAGATCCCAGGTCCCGGATCCAAGTATGGGGGCTGATTCCTGGCTCCAGCTCCTGACTCCAGCTGCCCAGCAACGCAGACCCTAGCAGGCAGCAATGTCAGCTCGGGCGAGGGGCTTCCTGTCACCTATGTGGGAAACCTGGGCTGAGCTCTCAGCTCATGGCTTGGCTCCTTGCTCGGCCACCGCAGACGTTCAGGGAGTGAACCAGACAAACACTCGCCGTCTCGCTGAGTATGTGTTTGTGTGTGCGAGTCTGCCCACATTTGTATTTAAAAATGGGTCTCAACACTTCTGTACATTCAGAGCTGAGACTCCTCATGGAATTACTGGAAATTCCATCAGAGCAGATGCAAAACTCACTCTAGAGGGAGGACCAGCGTGGGGTCCTTCTCTCGGTTGTCCCTGTGGGGCTCGGGCTGCCTCGTGTACGGGGACCTTGAAGTCTTGGCCCTTCCTGCTGAATGTGTGAAGTTTGCCACTGAGACCTCCTTTGCCTGCCGGACAGAAGCATCAGGCAGAGAGCCCGCAGGTGCACCCAGGAGGCGCTGGCCATCCGTGTGTGCGCAGGGAAAGGGGGGCTGCTCAGCAAAACAAGCGGCTGGAGACCACAAACCTCAAACAGCCGCCCCTCAGAATTAAAGGAAACGATCCTTGGGCTTCGTATCATGATTGACATTGCATTTTTATCTCATTTTATGTTATTAAGGGTTTATTTATTTGAAAGTAAGAGCTACAGAGAGAGAGGAAGACATACACACACACACACACAGAGAGAGAGAGAGACAGAGAGAGAGAAAGAGAGGGAGACAGAGAGAGAGAGGGATCTTTCATCTGGCTGGCTCATTCCCCGGGTGACCTCAACAGCCAGGGCTGAGCCAGGATGAAGCCAGGAGCCAGCAGCTTCTTCCAGGTCTCCCACGTAGGTGGCAGAGGCCCAAGCTCTAGGGCCATCTTCTGCTGCTTTTCCCAGGCCATAGTGGGAGTTGGATCAGAAGTGGAGCACCTGGGACTCGAACCAACACCCATATGGGAAATTGGGGTTGCAGTTGGCAGATCTGCCCGCTATACAACCACGCCAGCCCCCACATTGCATGTTTAAAGGCAGCATTTGTTTAACAAATAGCTTTAGGCTTCCAGAGAGACACGCAGGATTAAACCACACCCGGACATGAGCCGTGTGGGTAGAAATCTGCTCCCTTAGGCAGGATGGAGGCAGCTCAGAGCTGAGTCGTCAGCCGGCTCAGAGCTTAGAAGATCAGCACACAGTAAATCCTGCCCGCTCTGTATTTTTGTTAATACTGCGTTTGCTGGAATAGGGACGCCCTCGCCCATTTTCAAACCTCCCTGGCTCCCTCTGTGCTCTGAGTGGCAGCCAGCAGTGGCCGCAGAGCCTGTGGCCAAGCCCCCCATCCTTCTTACTCCTCTGCAGAGGTCCTGGCACCGCGCACGAAGGCCACGGCTCCTCCCCTAAGTAAAGTTCCTGTGAGTAGGGGGCAGTGCAGGCTGTAGGGCGGGCCTCCCCTCCCCTCCCTTCCCTCCCCTCCCTCCCCTCTCCTCCCCTCCCCTCCCCTTCTTCTCTCCCCTCCCCTCCCTCCCCTCCCCTCCCCTCTCTTCCCCTCCCCTCCCCTCCTCTCCTTCTCTCCCCTCCCCTCCTTCTCTCCCCTCCCTCCCCTCTCCTCCCCTCCCCTCCTTCTCTCCCCTCCCCTCCTTCTCTCCCCTCCCTCCCCTCCTCCCCTCCCCTCCTCCCCTCCCCTCCTCCCCTCCCCTCCCCTCCCCTCCTCTCCTCCCCTCCCCTCCCCTCCCCTCCCTCTCTCCCCTCTACTTCCCTCCCTCCCCTCCCCTCCCCTCCTGTCGGAGGTCCTCACATCCCAGCGTCCCTGTGCCTCAGAGACCAGGCTGTGGTGAACAGGGCCCCTCTCACAACTGCCGGCCTGGCGGCTCTTGCTTAGCACCCTGCAGCGGGCTCCCTGCCGCTCGTTAGCCCCGCGCATGCTTTGCACACACAGCCAGAGCTGCTTCCCACAGGACAGGAGGCGGAGGTGGGTGCGGGCGCGGCTCACCCACCTGCACAGGGCTCATGGTGCCGCCGCGTCCTGCGTGGCCTCTGTCCAAACTGGGCGGTGTCCGCCAGTGGCGCGATGTATTTCACATCATCGCTCAGCTTACAAAGGAAGGAATCTTGCAGTGTGCGGTGCACCCGCGCGGTCTCGCAGTGTGCTGTGTACGCCCGAGTCTCGAAGTGGAGACAGGCACTCCAGGACAAAAGCCCTACTCACACCAAGTGAAACTCTGTAGATGCCCCAGAGCGACTCCGTAGATGAAGTTTAAGGCCAGCATTGTTTTACCTGGAGGGAAATGGAGTCTCCTGGTTTTAGCTCCTCACCCCGCTGCCTCCTGCCCGTGTCCGGTGGAGGAGGTGGTGCAGGCGAGGGCTCCGTGCCCTGCCCCTGGCCAGGTGGGCGCAGTTACCCAGAAATCCCACTGAAGCGGCTTGGACAGGTTTCCTCTGCCCAGCCCATTTCTGGGATGATGCGAGTCCATTCATTTTTTCAAAACAAATCAGAAACTTTCAAGAGCTGTGCACAAAAGGACAGCGTGCGCTTCCTGTGCCCAGCCTGTTTCCGTATGCAACGCACCGACGTCCAGCCCGGTCCCGAGAAGCAGCGGCGTTCTCCGGCCCCGGGGAAGCACCTGAGGAGCAGGTGGGCCCCGCGCAAACGCAGTGAATGAGCGCTGTTTGAAAATCCTAACTGGGAAAAAAACACAATCAGCGTCGCGCCCCCGTCACTGTCCACGGCCCACAGCGGCGCCAAGCCAGAATTACATTTACAAACTAAATTTTCAGAAAACGCTTTGCGTGAACAAAAGGAATAAAAATTGCTAGGATTTAGATGGACAAAGACAGCTGAATTAAAAAAGCTCATCTTTTATTAACCAATGCATTTTGCATAAGAAGTTTATTTTACTGGCTTAGGCAAACATAATCAAGCATTTTGCATAATCACGGAAATGATTGGGCTATGACAATTTAATGTGATTTTGTAAAACCATAATTTTGCTGGGGCTCAGAGGAGACTTGTTGTCTTAACTTCTTAATCTCATCGACAGTTTCTGAGAGCAGTTTCCAGAGACCAAGGTCGCACAGCGACTACGAGTGCCCCAGCTCCCGCCTGGCAATCTTCCAGAAGCCAGGGCCCTCGCGGGCGGGGCCGGATCAGGAAGCCAGGAGCCGGCCCGCAGGCTGCTCCCTGAGCAGGAGCAGGTGGAAGCTGCGCTCACGAGCTGTCTGCAGACTGGAGGACCACCATCACACGCGGCAGGGGCCAGGTCTCTCTGTTGTTCTTGATTTTCATGGTAAACATGACTCCACAAACACAAATCCAAAGAAATGGGGCTGGCATTTGGCAAATCAGAGCGCCTGGGTTCAAGTGCTGCTTCCAACCCCAGTTTCCTGCGACCGTGCACCTGGAAGGCAGCAGGTATGGCTCAGGTACCGGGACCTTGCAGCATGAATGGGTGACCAGGACTGAGTTCTGGGCGCTTGGCTTTGGCCAGATCCAGCCCTGCCTCTGGCTCTGGTGGGCATTTGGAGAGCAAATCAGTGGATTACAGACTCGCCCATTGCTCTCTCTCTCTTTCTCTCTGCCTTTCAAATAAATAGAAATAGGAAAATAAATATTTTTAAAGAAAGAAAGAAATGAAATAACCTATACAACACTCACAAATTCTTCCAGAAAACCACAGAGCAGAGACTCCGCTTTGACCAGAAGCAACAGATCCAGGATCTGCCCGCAACTGTGGTTTCCTGTTACCTGGCTGCCTCCAGTGTTACAGCTGGACGTGGATTCCTTCCGTTAAAATGGGGAAGTTTGTGGGGAAAACGTCTGTGACTTTAGGAGCTGCTTTATCGAGAGCTAAACCAAAGGGGTTACAATCTGTAAGCGCGGGTATCGTCCCACATTGTGTTTAGCTGAAAAGGATCCTTGTCTGGGGCAGGGGCGGGGCTGTGCGGGTGAGCTTCAGGCCGTGTCCACCGTGTGCGGCTGCTCCTGGCCAGCACTGCCATCAGCCTAGTTCCCTGAGCTGAGAAATCACAGGAGGTGGCCCAGGAAGAAACAGGGCAGCAGAGTTCAGGGAGAGGGGTACCCAGAGGGGAGGGCACCCCGAGATCTGGGAAGGGCTCCCAGAGCACCGAACAAGGGCAGGATCAGCACCCAGAGCGGGCAGGCCTCATAGGGCCGGAGAATGCAAGGTGCAGCTGCTGCAGCTCCCCCGTCCCACCCCTGCCCCACAAGACCACAGAACCATGACCATGGACCGCCGGGAAGAGCACTCACAGAGGCCTTGCTCCCCAGTGCAGAGGAACCCGGTGTAGACCACGTGCCTACACACATCATAAAGGCAAGACCAGAAGGAGCAATTGAGTCCCAAGCACTTGAACGGCTTCCCCACAGGACCCTGAGGTTGTACAGGACCGCGGAAGTATCTAGCTTCCGGCAAGACAGCACTGGCAGCGGCAGCTACGGAGACTGAATAAACGGGGCGGGGAACACAGTGAGGAAGAGCGGGGTGACGGCTCAGAGCAGACCTGGGTCCAGCTGAACGGCTGCTCTGGGTCTGCAGGCACAAGGAGAGAGTAGAGCCATGGAAGACGTTCAAGGAGATAAAAATCCAACTCCTTCTTAAGGTACATCTACTTATTCTTATTTATTTGAGAGGCAGAGAGAAACAGAAAACAACGAGGAGAGAGAGAGAGAGGTCTCCCATCCGCTGGTTCACTCCCCAAATGCCCACACCATCCAGGGACAGGCTGACGCTGGGAGCCAGGAGCTCCATCCGGGTCCCTGCGTGGGTGGCAGGGGACCAACACTCAGCCTGTCACTGCTGCCTCCCAGGCAGTGTGTTAGCAGGAAGCTGGGTGGGGGGCAGAGGTGGGACTTGAACCCAGGCACTCAGTTCTGGGGTGTGGGCATTGCAAGCGGGGGCCTAACCCTCTTGATGCCACAACGCCTGTCCCAACGGTTGAACTTTTAAGGACGGAATTCCAGGTGCCGGAGGTGCAAACGCTGTTGAAGGAGATTCAGGAATGGCACACGGCTAAGGAGGGCGTTGACCTTCAGCGTGCAGCGTTGCACCGGAATGAAACGCAGCGCAGAGAGAGAAGGGGGAAGCTCTGGGAGCTGTGGGGCGGCTGCCGGCAGCATGGTGTGAGCGGGGTGGGGGGTGGGGGGCAGAGAGAGGAGAAAACACTGAGACAGCTTCCGAGGGGTGGGTGGGCATTTGGGGTTGTCTTGCGGCCTGTGGCGCCCGCACTCACAGCCCCTGGGGTTCAGTCCCACTGTGCTTCTGATGCAGCTTCTCGTCGGGGAGGCAGCAGGGGCGCGGTGAGCACTCAGGTCCCTGCTGCCCGCGTGGGAGACGGGGACGGAGGTCTGGGCTCCTGGCTGTGTCCCGGCCCAGCCCCAGCCCTTGTGGCCATTCGGGGTGTGGACCAGCGGATGAAATGCTTCTCTCTCTCTCTCTCTCTCTCTCTCTCACTCTCTCTTTATCTCTCTCTCTCTCTCACTCTCTCTTTCTCTCTCTCTCTCTCTCTCTCTCTTCCCCCTCCCTTTCCTCTCTCCCTTGCTCCTTCTCTCTCTTTCTGTCTCTTGGTCTCTCTCCCCCCCCCCAATAAAATCAATAAAAATTTTAAAATAATGTCCAAATGAAAGCAGTCAACTCACCAATCCAAGAAATGTGTGCAGAGTAGGTGCGGGTTTTCCTCCCCGCCGTCACAGTGGGACACATCTTGGGCAATCGCTCAGAATCGATCCACTCCTGCCGAGTGGAACTAACCGGTTTCTAATGGAATATGCACAGGGCTCCCGGCTTATGACGGCTCATTGCAGATAAACTATCTTTCATTGTTACTAAATTTGCTCTTATTTACAAAGTTGCTCCATGTTTTAGCAACAAATATTGCAATACACAGGCACTCAGGTGAGACCATTTTCCTGTTCATGTAAGAGACTCCCCATCAGGCTTCCGCAAGCCCCTGAGAGGATGGTGGCTCTCTGGGGTGTGGACGTCCCAGATGGTGTCACCTCTGGGCGGCTCATCCCTCACTTCTGACTCCATGCACACGTCACTAGCACATTGTTAACAGTGTCTTCACATAAAGCTAGGCGTGGAGGGGGCTGGTGCTGTGGTGTAGTGGGTAAAGCCGCCTCCTGCAGTGCCAGCATCCCACATGGGCGCTGGTTCAAGACCCGGCTGCTCCACTTTCAATCCAGCTCTCTGCTGTGGCCTGGGAAAGCAGCAGAAGATGGTCCAAGTTTTTGGGTCCCTGACACCCATGTGGGAGACCCAGAAGAAGCTCCTGGCTCCTGGCTTCAGATCAGTTGCAGCCATTTGGGGAGTGAACCAGAGGATGGAAGAACTCTCTCTGTCTCTCTGTCTCTGCCTCTCTGTAACTCTGCCTTTCAAGTAAATAAATAAATCTTTTTTTTAAAAAGTCGGGTTATAAGAAGAGACTGTGTCAGCTGTCACATGAAGTCGATCCCTTGTTGGTCGCGTGGATCTTCCCCCTTCTCACAGAAGCTTCGAGGGCAGGACGAGGTCGCGTCTCCTCTCGCACTGAGACAGTTGCTGGAAAAGACAACTAACCCCCAGCCCATCTGAAAATGGGGCCACTGACTCAGGCGCCACTCTGTCAGCGACGCGGTTCCCACCCGATGGGCTCTGTTCCTGCGAGGTGTCCGCTCTTGGTCCTTCCAGAAGAGTGCCGGCCCCCTGTGTTGGGGTGTAACTCACACGCACCCCGTTCCCTGGGCATGCCCGAGGTGTGACAAACACATGTGGTCGTGCGATCACACCACATCCAGAACACGGGAGCCGCCCACCGTCACACACACACACAATACCCTAGCGTGGACATGGTGAGATTTACTCCTGGCTCCTGGTGGCAGGGTCCCAGGGGCTGGGGTCTCCACTGCCTCTGCCCTGCTGGACACCCAGGTGGCACCTGCTGCAGGACCTCTGTGTCCCACACGGAAGGGAGTGGCTTAGGGAGCAGGCAAGAGACCCCGTGCCCTCGAAAGAGAAAGGACACAGTTCTACCGCCCTGACGTGATGGCAGCAGCTTGTCCAAGAACCAGTTATTGAAATAAAAGCTTGCTGAAATGATTTAGAAAAGCGAGACAGCAAAGTGCATGAGCATAAACAACGGTGAAAAGCGATTCAGTGCCTGAATTTCACACGCGACACGGTGTAAGCTCTGCCTTATTTATTTATTTCCTTTTTTAAAAAAAAAGAACTTAGGTGTTCATTTTGAGAGTCAGAGTTACAGAGAGAGAGGGAGAGACAGAGAGAGACAGAGAGACAGAGACAGAGAGAGACAGAGAGAGAGAGATCTTCACTCCCCACGTGGCCACAATGGCTAGCGCTGGGCCAAGCCAAAGGCAAGGAGCCAGGAGCTTCTTCCAGGTCTCCCCATGGGTGGCAGGGGCCCAAGCACTAGGGCCACCCTCTGCTGCCTTCCCAGGCATGTTAGCAGGGAACCGGGTAGAAAGTGGAGCAGCCAGGACACAAACCGGTACCCGGGGAAGGCGGCGGCTTTGCCAGCCACACCACAGTGTAGGCCCCCTTATTTATTGAGTTGTCTCTGCTCGTGAAGTTTGTTTGTGGCCAAGAGTACCCCGTGAGTTCATTCTACTAATTTTCTTTTCAATGGGATCTACAGGCTTCACCTTTTGACACTTGTGTTCTATTTATTCTTTCAACCAACGATGAAAGGCGTCTTAGTTCATAGACAGAGTCCTCCTTGCAGTGAGCGCTGCCTCTGGGCGGCGTGATTTCACACGCACGGTGTGCAGATGCAAGACAGGCCCTGGGAGACGCTCCCTGCTTGTCTCAACCCTCCGTACATCGTGTTCTCCTGGGCCATCAGCCTTTGCAAGCAGACTGAGGGCTGCTTGGTGTGGGCAGAAACACCGTCACACAGGGCTTGCAAATGCGGGGCCCATAAAAGAAGCCAAATATTGAAAACTGGTCGTGAAATAGAGGAGGGCTGAGAAAATGAAGCTGAACCCACGCCAGTGTCGCAAGCCACAAGAAACCCGTTCCTGGCCATGTGTGTGGCCCCTGAGCTTGGTGCGCTCTGCTTCCAGGGTCCTCTGGCTGGGGGAGGAGGAGGAGGGAGGAGGAGGAAGGACAGAGAGCAGAGTCGGGAGCAGCATTGCCGCTGTCTCACGGGCTCCCGGCCATTCCAGCGGACAGAACTGTGTGCCAGGCTGGAGGATGCTCCGATGTCTTTCCCCTGACCTTCGCTGAGACCAGACATGCGAGCCACACCTGCAGCAAGCCAGAGAATCACATTTGTATTTGAAAGGAGCTGTTAGCGCACTCTGCAGTTAGGTGCACGGGGGCCACGCTGAGTGGCGGATCCACCTCCACCGGGCTTGGGCACCTGCCTGGCGGCTCTGCCCCTGGTCCCTGTTCTCTGCCTGTTCACGGAGGAACAACAGACTCTCCCTGCAGCGGCAGCAGAGGTTAACTGGTCACAGCTGCGTGGTTTGTCCCGAGCCCGTCACTGAGGAAGCGCAGGATGCGTGGTGCTGATCACGGCTGCGGTTTCAGGAACACGGAATCTGCTTAACGTGGTGTCTGAGATGGGTTTGAGGATCTTGAGCTGTTTTGGCCCTAACAGGCACCTGTAAGTCTCCCAGTCTGCAGACTTAGGGACCTAGAGCAGAGCCACCCCCAGCTTTTCTGGCCTGAAGTCCCCACCTGTCCCCGCCGCGGAAGCCGACTTGTGTGGACAGATCGAGGGTACTCACAGGCACGCAGGATTTAAGGAGAAATCAGTGGAGAGTCTTCCTGGAGAGCCTGGACTCAACACCCTTACACCCTCGGCTGAGCCCAGAGCCATCTTCCTCTCGCCTTCTCTCTTCGGACTCTTATGCAGAGACCTCTGTGAGAGCCACAGAAGTGTGGCCCTGGTTTGGGTACAGAGGGTGGAGATGTTTTGTTTGGTGCAAGTAGGACTTCTGAATGTTCTAGCACAGGACATTCTACACATACTCGAAAGTGGGGACACAGTGGTAATGACCTCCAGGGCACCCACCTGCCATTCTCAATAATTGTCAGCTGCTGACCAAACCCTCACAGCGCGGTTTAAGATGTGCCATTGCCAATGTTTCGGTGAGAAGCAGTAGGGGGCCTGTGCGGCGGTTTCATGCATTGGGATCACCCTTTGGTGGCCCAGGACATCAAACACTCAGGGCTTCAGACTTCAAATGCCCCGGAGACCTAAGACGCGGGGGTTAGGACACCCCTTGGGGTGCCCTGTCCCATACCAGGGAGCATGGCTCTGTCCACACTTCTAGCTTCCTGCACACCCTGCGACACAGCAAGTGATGGCTCAAGTAGTTGGGTTCCAGCCACCCAAGGTGAGACTTGATTGAGGTCACAGCTCGTGGCTTTCTCTCTGTGTCTTTTAACTAAACGACTAAAAATGTTTAAAACAGAAATGGCTCCAAGCCCTGCGAAGCCTATTAGCCACTGGCTTCCTGATGCAAAAGGTGGAAACAGTGGCCTGCACTTGTAGCTGACATATGCACCTGCTCAGTCACAGAAGGGAGTGCCCACTGATGGCCTGGGATGCTGGGTGACTCAGTGGAACAGAAACCTCACGCCAGCACGCGAAGAAACAGAGCTTGGAAGTGAGGGGGAGAACAGGGGCTCTGGTTCTCATCTAGAGGGGGGAGCATCATCTGGGGGGCAGTGGCTCCCACCTGGGGGGCAGTGGCTCTCATCTGGGGGGCAGTGGCTCTCAGCTAGAGGGGGCAGTGGCTCTCACCTGGGGAGCAGTGGCTCTCATCTGGGGGGCAGTGGCTCTCATCTGGGGGGCAGTGGCTCTCACCTGGGGGGCAGTGGCTGTCAGCTAGAGAGGGGGCAGTGGCTCTCATCTGGGGGGCAGTGGCTCTCACCTGGGGGGAAGTGGCTCTCATCTAGAGAGGGGGCAGTGGCTCTCATCTGGGGGGCAGTGGCTCTCACCTGGGGGGCAGTGGCTCTCATCTGGGGAGGCTGCACGTGGGAGAAAGCTGTATAGAAACAGAATCATGGGTGCACAATGCTCATGAGTTTGATTCCGTTGCATTGCAGATTGGCCACTTTCCTCCTTGTTAACCAGCAGTCATTGCTGATGCAATCACCATCTTATGGATTTTCCCTCAGTAAGGTTTACTGACTCTGGGGCAGAGTGGGCTACACCGCCTCTTCAGACACCAACACCCCACATCCGTTGGCTGGTTCAAGTCACAGCTGCTCTGCTTCTGATTGGCTTCCTGCCAACGCAAAGATGTTAGAAGATGGCCCAAGGGCTTGGGCCCTGCCACCAGGGTGGGAGGCCTGGGTGGAGCTTCTGGCTCCTTGGTTCAGCCTGGCCCAGAATTGGCTATTGTGGCCCTGCAGGGAGTGAACCAGCTGATGGAAGATATCTCTCTTCCTCTCTCTCTCTTCCCCTCCCCCCCTTCTATGTCTCTGTCTCTCTATCTCCCCCTCCCTCTCTCTCTCTCCCTCTTTCTCTCTCTCTGCATCTCTCTCTCTCCCTCTCCCTCTCCCCCATCTCTCCCTCTCTCTCTCCCTCTCTCTGTCTCTCTTCCTGTCTCTCTCTCTCTCTCTCTATCCCTCTCTCTCTCCTCCCCTCCCCTTGTTGCTTTGCCTTTCAAATAAATAAGTAAATCTTGTTCTAAAAAAGTACTTATTCTCAAATGTATATGAAACTTACAAGGCTAAGAATTTCAAATCCATTTTGAAGTATGGAGTTAGAAGAAATTATTTCCCTCAATGAAGACTTCGTCAATGTGATGGCAATGAGATGGCGTGTCCTCGGTGACGAGACGGCGTGTCCTCGGTGATGAGACCCTTGGTGATGAGACCCTCGGTGATGAGACCTTCGGTGACGAGATGGTGTGTCCTCGGTGATGAAGAGCCCGATGTCCTATAAATTATGCAGAAATGCTCTCGTTCTCACTCATTACCAGAATTGCCAGGGCGTGGAAGTTACCCACCGCACACCCATCTAATTCCAAAGCTTGACAACACCGTGTGTTAGCAACATGCTGTGGAACTAGGACACACGCATGAGCTGCCGGGTGGGATAGAAACCACTTGAACCATTGTGGACAACTGCTTACCCCTGCCCGCTCAGGCTGAACCCAGTCACACCCCACGCCCAAGCCACTTCACTCTCAGCCAAGCCAAGGACACACGGCCACGGAAACACAAGCCCACCTGCCTGGGTGTCCACAGCAGCTCGAGTTCCCAAGTCCCCACACTGGGGTCAGCGTAGGTGTCCGTGAGCGGCCGATGACACGGGGCCGGCTCCGTGTCCTCACACAACGGCAGGCGCACACAGTAGAAAGAGTGGGTTAAGGTCGACCGCACCGGGTTCTGCCTGGGATAACACCCGGAAGGCACCAGTCCAGGGCCGGGGAGCTTGTTCCTGAATAATTCTGCGTTTCTCTCACTGTGAAGGAAGCACCCAGCTGTGGCTGGGACAGGGCTTCCTCTGGGGAGGGTGAGGTCGGCAGCTGGGAGGGGGCCACACGGCGACTTCCGGATGCTCCTAGCCACCTGTTTCCTGACTTCACTGGCGTTACACGTGTGCTCCCTCCACGGTCGCATACGAGTTCCCTTCATGATGCTCGAAAGCGCGAAGTTAGCAAGTACACACTGCGACGATGGGTGAGTTCTTCTGTGTTAATGCAAAAGCAGAGAAATGAGAAGCACATTATCCACCCACGGTGCAAAACAAAGACTAAAACGAATCGGGAGGAAAACCCAGGACCGCTCTGTAAACCCCAAAGTCTCGTGGCACTCATTCCGAACGGAGGACGGGGTTTGTTCCAGATACACGCGCGAGGCTCAGATACAGTCTCACCGGCCACGGCGGCACGCTTCCACGGCACCAGCGGCAACCTGAGCCTCGCCTGTGAAACCCACGTGGCCACCTCCCTGGCCTAGTTCTGTGCATGAGAGTGAGGCCGGGAGAGCGTGTGTCTAACTAGGATCCGCGACTAGCGGGGCTTCAAAAAGTTCGTGGACAATTCCCCTTATGTAAAACAGGACCTACCTATAGATTTCAAGGATCTTGCACAGAAATAAACTTGCTATTTATTTATTTTTCATTTGATTTTTGTTTGAAAGACATAGAGACACACAGAGAGGCAGAGGAAGACAAACACACTAACTCACTCCCCAAATGCCCGGAACAGCTAGGCCGAGGCCAGGCAGAAGCCATGAGCGGGGAACCCTCTCGGGGTCTCCCCCAGGAGTGGCAGGAGCCCAAGCACTTCAGCCCTCACCAGTGCACACAGGCTGCACACCAGCAGGAAGCTGGAAGACTGGAATTGGTAAGCAGAGCCGGGGCTGGAACCAGGCGCTCTGATACAGTGTGCGGGCATCTTAATCTCAACGCCAAAGCTGTGCCCTGGAACTCGTCTTTTAATTCAAGTTCCACACATATCTGGAAGTGTCCTTGTATGACAAATGATTGTGTAACACACACGAGTCTGCTGGCGCGGGGGTTTAGCCGTTGTCAGGGACACTGGTTAAGAGGCCCACGCCCCGTGTTGGGGTGCCTGGGCTGATACCCAGCTCTGCTCCCAACTCCAGCCTCCTGCCAGTGCAGACCCTGGCCGGCGGGCCGTGTGGGAGACCGGGGTAGAGTTCCCGGGTTCCAGCTCCAGCCTGGTCCAACCCTGACCACTGTGGGCATGTGAGGGGTGAACCAGTAGATGGGAGTGCACTCGCTGTCTCTCTCTCTCTCCCTCCTCCTCCCCTCCCCTTCCCAGCCCCCCTCCCCTCCCCTTCCTCCTCCTCTCCCTCCCCCCTTCTTCTCATCTTTGCATCTCTGCCTCTCCAATACATGACAGAGAAAAGGAAATCTGCCAGAGGAGAGTTAGATTGGTGGAAAACCCTTTGCCATTGAGCCTTCAAAATGCAGGCCCTGCTACGTTTAGGCATCCATTCTACCTTCCAGGACCAACTGTGCCTCTCTCCTGGGTGGGGGAGGGGTGCTCAGCACCAGCCTGAGCCCTGGTGACACAGCCGCTGTGGTGGATGGGTTCTCCCCGGCCGAGCCCACGATGGGGGCCATTCCCCTGCCTTGAAATAAATGTCCCAGGACCCTGAGGCACAAGCCGGCGAGCCTCTCTGTGCGTTTCTATTATAAGTTTGTTTGCTTATTGGAAAAAAAAAAAGAAAAGATGGCATTTATGGAAGAGACTGCTCAGCATAAAAATGAATGTTTTTCTAAGTCTTGCATTTCTTTGAGAAAAAGAGGTGTTTGTCCTAGGCCTGAGAGGGCCACACAGATCAGCTCGCGTCAAGAATGTCCTGCACAGATGTTCAGAATTCATCCCCGTGATGGGCGCGGGGAGCAGAGAACGGCGCGCACGATGGGTGCCAATGCTCCCACGTTACACATGGAGACGGCGCGTTCCCTTCCCCATTAACCATGAAAAATCACAGCGCAAAGGCCAAGCTGTGGCCGGGAGAAAACCAGCACTTGGGAAGTGGAGAGAGGGCATTCACGCCCGTCTTCATTGAACTGTGCACCTGTTTGTTGTCTAAGTGACTGCGCTTACGACCCTCAGAGCTCCCATTGGTTTCTCAACTGCAAACCTGTATTCAGATCGGCAAGGCAAACCTAACGGACTCCGATCCTCTCGGCTTCCTTCTCCAACGCACCCCACAGGGCAGAGCTGGGTCAGAACCCAGCATTGCTCCAGCCGCCCCCGGCCACCCGGAGCTTCTCCAGAAAGCGGGTCCTCCGGGCTGTGCCGCGAGTGAGCCCTCTGCTGCCGCGTCCCGGGGGGGTCCCTCACTCGGTCTCATTCCCACCGTGTGGGGCAGGGCAGGATTCTCAGACCTGGAGACCCCGGCTCCCTCCCGACTGTGTTCCAGGATCCGGAACGTGGAGATGGAGGGGGATCCCACAAAAGCACCCTGAATGCTGAGGGGCCGAGTGCAGTTACCCCGATTCGCACATCTTGCAAAGCACACAGGGGTTGAAACACCACACGTTTCTCCATAATCAGGTACAGTTTGTGTCTGCAAATTTGTTTATTAATTTTTAAAACGTAAGAGGAATCTGGAACTATATATATATGTTATATGATTTTTTTACTGCAACAACTTTAAAAATTCCAAGATAACACACAGGGAAAAGTCCCAGTGACTAGAGAGAAGCCAGCACTGGCTGCTCATCTTCTCAAAGCACTGCGCTGAGTGAGGAGCTGCATTTGTCCTAGGCTGTGGGCTTCCCAAGCAGCGGCTGAACCGTGTGCGGCAATCAGGAGGAAGGTTCAGTCTTCTCTCTGTCTCTTCTCCTCCGCGTGCATAGGAAGGCCGAGTGCTGACGGTCGGCATTGCAGCCAGGTGAGAAATGCAAGGACCCCGAGGAGGGAGGGAGGAGTGTCTGGACCCGAGCCAGGGGGCGGTGCTGAGGGACTCCAGGAGCCCAGGCTGAAAGCACGCTGGGACATTCCTGGGAAGGGGCGGCAAACCCCGGGTGCTCCTCTTGGAGTGAGCGGCGCTCAGCCGGTCGCAGGCACTGTCTTGAGAAAGACACAGGCACAGAGGAACCCCCTCTGCTCTCTCCCGCAGGGTGACGATGGCGTCACAAGGAGAGCAGGGCGACGCAGTCCAGTGACACTGTGTCTGAGGGGAGGAACGGGACCGAGGGCTGCTACAAACCAGAGAGCTTCAGACTGTCCTGCTGCAGGATGCCAGCCCACGGCCACAGGGCCTCAGGAAATGCAGGCCTGGGTGCCAGCTCAGTATGCCAGGCTCGTATGCCAGGTCAGTGTGCCAGGCCCTTTGTGCCAGGTCAGTGTACCAGGTCCATGTGCCAGGTCCGTGTGCCAGGTCTGTGTACCAGGTCAGTATGCCAGCTCCGTGTGACAGGCCTGTGTACCAGGCCTGTGTGCCAGCCCGTGTACCAGGTCAGTGTACCAGGTCCATGTGCCAGGTCAGTGTGCCAGGCCCCTGTGCCAGGCCTGTGTGCCAGGTCAGTGTGCCAGGTCCATGTGCCAGGTCAGTGTGCCAGGCCCTTGTGCCAGGTCAGTGTGCCAGGCCTGTGTACCAGGTCAGTGTGCCAGGCCTGTGTGCCAGCTCCATGTGCCAGGTCAGTGTGCCAGACCCCTGTGCCAGGTCCGTGTGCCAGGCCCATGTACCAGGTCAGTATGCCAGCTCCGTGTGCCAGCTCCATGTGCCAGGCCTGTGTACCAGGTCAGTGTGCCAGGCCTGTGTACCAGCCCGTGTACCAGGGTGTAGAAGATGCCGAGGGTTTTATGAAATCTGCAGAGGCTGCAGTGCCGGCTTGGAGCTACTTGAAACTGCAACCCAAGCAGCAAGTGCACGCAGCTGCCAGTGAATCCCGCTGCCTCTCTCTTCAAGCCCCACCCTGTGAGCCTGTGTCACTCAGCTGGGCCTGCGGCCCGGGGGCTGAGTTCATTGAGAAGTCAAAGTAAACTCACGCATAGGCAGGTGTCCTCGGCCCAGGGCTCCCCCAGAGGGAAAGAGAGAGAAGCCCTGGGCACACAGGTACACAGGTTCCTGTGTGGTGGGGAGACCCAGGGCTCACTCCCACGAGGCTCTCTCTTGTGGACGCTTTTGAGGTTAAACACGCACACACAGACTGGCACAGAGACACAGAAACACACACAGACACACACAGACACAGAGACACACACACAGGCATGCACACACACAGTGACACACACAAACACAGAGGCACAGAGACACAGACCCACACACAAACACACAGAGAAACACCACGCACAGACACACACATGGACACACACATGGATACATGTAAACAGACGCACACAGACATGCACACATAGGCATACACACAGAAACATACACACACATATACAAACATGCCCCACACATACGCACACACACACACACAGACATGCATACCCTGAGTTTATTTTGTGGATTATATCATATTACCCTGTATTTTACTGGATTAAAAACACTTTTAAAATATTTCTATTTATACAAGGTGAACAGATGTCACGCATGTCATATGCACAGGTTTAGGAGCATGGTGACATAAAAATTAGGAGAAAGAATGAGGAAGACAGGAGGAGGGAGCGTGGGCGGGAGGAGGGCAGGTGGGAGGGATCAGTGCTGCTGGAACAGTTTTTGGATTTGCATTCATTTGAGAGGCAGAGAGACATGGGGGAGGGCCCAGAGGAGAGGGTTTAGAAAGAGAGAAAGAGATCTTCCGTCTGCAGGTTCATTCCCTGGAAATCCCCCACTGAGTCCAGGTCTGGCTGAAGCTGAGGTCCAGGGACTCACGGCCGGTCTTCCCCGTGGGTCACAGGGGCCGTCACCTGCTGCTGCATGCTGAAACCAAGCGCAGAGCCAGGACTCACTGCAGGCTTTCTGACAGGGGGTTCGCGGGATTCAGCATCCCAAACGGCACCTCAACGGCGACGCCAAATGGCCACCCTTACAATATAGAAATCCGAAACACGCTACATTGCTTTTGCCATCTCCTTCGGCATCCCCGCATGTTAAACAAGAGGCTCGTGGATGTGTCACACTGTGGCTGTCCTGGGACGACGGACAGGCCTGGTGCTTTGTTGTGCCATCGCTCAGGTGGGAACCGTGCAGCCCCCACCCCGAGCTGTGGCAGGTGGTGGACACACGCGTGTCACTGTCACGGAGAGAGAACTCATACTGCACACGTGAACAGTGTTGATAATGTGCTCGGATCCAAGACGGGAAGCGGGCGCTCTCTCCTTCCACCAGGGTGAGCGAATGCACAAGACGTAACTACCATTGTTCTATTCGGGTAACGGAACCCTGCCCGAGAGAAGAGAGCCGTAACTCAACTCTTTATTCTTTCAGGAATTCCTTCAATTGCTTATAATTAGTTTAAAGGTTAATGTTTGCATAATGCATGATTTCTTTATTAAAAGGCCATGGAGGAAGCACGCATTACCCTATTTGGAAAAAGCCTCAGGAAAACTCTCCTGCCGCCTGGCTTGATTTAAAATTGATCTCCTGTAGCTCGTCCCACTTTCCTGTTCTCCGCGGCAGACAGCCCGGTTCCTCTCAACTCTGAGTCACACTGCGTTGAGGACAGAGGGATGAGCTCCTTCGCTATTTTCAGAGTGGGCTCCAGGGTTGATTTCATCGTCCCTGGGCGGTCCCACTGCAGAGCGGGGAGCAGGCTCTGCAGCGCAGACTTCAGACCCGTGTGAGCGAGCTCCAAGCCGCGATTCTTCCAAGGCTCTGACCTGGACCCTAAGTGGATGGGTGTGCCGTGGCCCGCGTCTTGTGGGCTGGAGAATCCACAGCTGTGAGGAGGACCGGGCACACCCTGGAAGGGAAGCCCCTGGAAGCTGCTCCCCCAGGAAGCGTTTCCTGGCCGCTTGCTGCTGAGCCTGTGAGGCCGAGGCTGGGGCAAGCCCAGTGCCAGCCACAGCCCCACGCTGGGCCCCAACACAGGGGGGAATGTGGGGCGGGGAGCAACAGCTGCTGCCCAAGGTGGGCACGGGCATGATGGAGCCGTGGCCGGGGTGCAGCCTCCACCGTCCCGCGGAGACCCAGGTCTGAGGATGTGGGGGCGGACGATGCTCTTGTCCCGAAGAGGATGAGATTTCCCGAGAGGGTGAAGACCACCCACCACAGACACGCCAGCCTCTTTCACAGCAATGCTTAGCCCTGGCATCCGTCACGGATGGGGCGGGGGAGGGGCCGCCTCTGCTGTGCCCTCGGGACCAGGGAAGCCTGAGCCCAGATGCACGCGACAGAACCCCCGTGCCCGACGTGAGCTGCACCCAGGTCTCATCCACAGAGGGTCAGGAAGTGTATACCATGATGATGTTTTTAGATACTTGGAATTTTTCTAAAGATTTGTTTACTGGGGCTGGCTCCGTGTCATAGTAGGTTAATCCTCCGTCTGCAGCTCCGGCATCCCATATGGGTGCCGGTTCTAGTCCTGGCTGCTCCACTTCTGATCCAGCTCTCTGCTATGTCCTGGGAAAGTAGCAGAAGATGGCCCAAGTGCTTGGGCCCCTGCACCCACGAGGGAGAGCAGGAAGAAGCTCCTGGCTCCTGGCTTCAGACTGGTGAAGATCCAGCTATTGTGGCCATTTGGGGAGTGAACCAATGGAAGGTTCACTTCCACTGGAAGTGAAATGGAAGACCTTTCTCTCTGTCTCTCCCTCTCACTGCCTGTAACTCTACCTCTCAAATAAATAAACAAAAATCTTCAAATAAAAAAATATTTATTTATTTATTTATTTGAGAGGCAAAGTTACAGAGAGAGGGAGAGATAGAGAGAAGAGACAGACGGCGAGACACAGAGGGAGAGAATCTTCCAGCTGCTGGACCACTCCCCAAATGGCCACAATGGCTGGAGCTGGGACGATCTGAATCCAGGAGCCAGGAGCTTCTTCTGGGTCTCCCATGTGGGTGCAGGGGCCCAAGCACTTGGGCCATCTCCCACTGCTTTCTCATGCCATAGCAGAGAGCTGGATCAGAAGTGGAGCAACCGGGACATGAACCGGCACCCATATAGGGTGCTGGTCTCACAGGCAGAGGCTCAGCCTGCTAAGCCACAGCGCCGGCCCTGGTAGTCATCCATTTACAGAGAGAAGAAACTGGTGGAGTAAAGGCACATGTATCCGTGTCCCTGGGCGTGCTGAGTTTACGAGGGTCACATAATCCAGTTGTGACAGCCAGAGGGCAAAACTGTTCCACGCCACTGGGACTAACAGACAGCATCCTGTCCACACCAGTGGTAGGTTTCCAATGGAGGACCACACGCCCTGTGAGGCTCACTTGACAGCTAAGGTGGGAGCCCCTCCCCCGAGCAGGCTTCCGGTCTCTTCTCTGTATCTGCTCCCTGCGTGACGTCGCCCAGCCTGATGACTTTTAACCTAGTGTGTACGCCGACAGCTGCCAGCTAGATACCCCCAAAGCCCATTACCCAGCTGTGCGCCCGGCACCCTCTAAATGCTAACACTGTCCCAAGTCTACCGCCCGATCCGCTGCCCCTGGTTGCCAGCCCAGCCGTCCACTCTGGACTCACACGGCCCGGTCTTTAGGGCCGTGATTCTCGGACTTGACTGGACATCAGGATCAGCTAGCAGGCGTTCCAGACAGGCTGCTGGGCACGTCCCAGGACTCTGCCACTCAGTTCCGGGGTTAATGTGCATTGCTTGTGGTCCCCACGTCAATCACATTTTAGAGCGACCGTCCCAGAGTTCCTCACGCCATCCTTCCCCTCGCATTCTGCCCATGATCTGTGAAGCAATCTTTTAGTCCCTGTGCTCACAGAACTCCCAGAACCCCGCCGTCTCTCACACCTGCACTGCTGAGCCACGCTCTGCCTTCTCCATGGCCTGGCAGGTGCACCATGCCCCCATGGTCCTCCTCTAACTCATCCCGTACAGCGGACAGCCCCTGGTATCAACTCTCACATCACAGGTCTCCAGTGTGTTCCTACCACGTGCAGAACAGACCTCAGTGCCCGGCAGCTTCCCCAAGCCCTGCCAGTGGAGGATCCGACCAAGAAAATGGGCGCAGAGTCTCGGGCCCCGTCACCCAAGGCAGGCTGCAGAGTCACCACGCTTCATCCGAGCGCTGGGGGTGACTGAGGCGTCGCCCTCTTGGGAAGCTCCTCCAGAAAGACCTGCGGCGGCATTTCCGTGGTTTCTCCACTTCCGCAGAACACACCACGAAGGGGACGGAGGTCCAGGCTTCGGGTTTTGTTTGGCTTTTCTTTCTTTCCTGGGATGGGGAAGGTGGGGGGGAGGGCGTGGGGGTGTGGACTGGGAAGTGCTAGCGCTCAGAGTCTCACATGCACAGAGGAATTTCATGGCAGAGTTGGCCCCATTCCGCCAGCGGCCATATTAACTCTGTCTCCTTGGGGAGGTCTCAGGGCTGGATTCACTGTGCAAACACTCAGGGCCACACACACACACACACACACACACTCCCCTCCTCCGGGTGCCTCAGAATCCAGGAAATGACGAAGTTAGCTTGTGGTTCAAATACGTGACCTTGTGACCTTGATCCTGGCTGAGAACCCGAGCTCCCAGCAGCCCCGTATGCTGAGCCCGTGCTGGGTGTGTGCATGTGTGTGCTTGGGAGGTGGGGTTTTCTCTTTCACTTACTTTCCAGAGTTAAATTCTTGACGTTCGGAAGATGTGTCGACAGCAGACTTTAATCCTGTGCATTTAACACAGGAGAAGGAGTGGCTGGCGGGCACAGAGGGGACAGACATGGGTCACTGGGACTGATGGTGGCTGCGCACTTGCACCTGGGCCACCCGGCTGGTCCCGGGATTCTGAGGATGCCATAGACCCTGACTTGAGCCCTGGGGGCTCACATGACTGGATTCCTGCCAGCTTCCTGGGACCAGGATTGGGTTCCCAGCTCCCAGCTGCAGCCTGGCCCAGCCCTGGCCATTGCCGGTACTTGGGAGGTGTACAAGAAAACAGGAACGATCTATCTGTCACTCTTTCAAATAAGTAAAATAAAGTTTAAGCAGTAGATGGCCTGTCTCTCCTACACTGTCCCTGGGGTGAATCCACGAGTCTACACATTTGTCCTGTGGGTAGTTAGTGGGAGGTGAAGGGAGCTGGCACCGGGACCCTCGTTAGACAGAGACTGACTCCGTGGTGACGGACGGGAGCTGATCAGAGCAGTGGCACCAGCACAGAGTCCACGGGGGCTGCCTGGTGGGTGACAACTCCTCCGAATTTCAATTTCTCGATTCTCAGAATGGGGTCAGTTGTGGTGCTGTGCGATCAGGTTTTGATGGGTAACTCGGGTTGATGTCTGCAACGCGCCCGATGTCCGCACGCAGAAAACGCTTGCCATGGCGGTGACGCAGAAGCGCTGCTCGTGACAAGGCAGAGGCTGGGACACAGAGGCCTCGGGGGGGGGGGGGGGGGGGTTCAGGACCACCTGGGGTTCGGTGCAGCTCTGCTTTTAGACTTCTGAGAGCTCCAGTGTACGATGTTTAAAGTGAAGCTGTTGTGAGAAGGGCGCGGAAAGTTCCAAGGGAAGTCACGGCCCGAAGGTGGAATGTGAGAGAAGGAAGGTCAAGGCCAAGACGCCGGGAGCAGAGAGCTCTGGAAAGACGGCCGGCTGCCAGGCCGGGGGGCGTGGTTAGTGACCAGCAGAGGCACAAGGGGTTTCTGTGTACCGGACAGCGAGTCCCTGTCCTGTCCCTGCCCCAGGACTCGGCCTGTGGTGGGCACTCGGGGTGAGTTCGGGATAAGGCCCTGTTACCTCGCATGGACAGGGAGGGTGCTCAGCGTGCCTCTCCCGCAGGGATAGCATGAATCAGAGCTGAGAGCAGATCCAGGGCTGTGAAACGCCTGCCGCTTCTGCCTCCCGCCTTCCAGTTTAGCGTCTGGGCCGTGTGGTCAGGGCGGTCTCTGTTCTCAGAACGGCGGCCGTGTCCTTCTGTTTACCTTCCTCAAGTTGGCTCCGCTGGGAAGCAGTGCGTTAGACAGGTCTGCAGCTCACTCGGCCAGCTAGCTGAACAGCGGTACCACGGGCAGGTGTTTTTCAATCAGGAAAAATATTCCTTGTCTCTCTTTTTTCAAGCAGGGGACAGTTCAGGACAAGCCTCGAGTCTTGGGATTTGCTGGAAGGACCCACAAGACCAGGTAGGAGGCCACGCTCATGTTTAAACTGTATTGTAGCAGGGAGATAGAGATGTAGCAGGAGGAGTGCTGGGCGGGTCTGGGGCAGTCGACCCATCCTCCAGGTCTGTCGGCCGGGGCCACATAGGAAGCCCTTTTCTACCCAGCAGAGAGCCAAGGGGGCCTGCGTGACAAGTCTCTGCCCAGAGAAACTCATTCAGGTCTCAGTCTAAATCTCTTACGGCCGACTAGTCAGCTGTGGCGCTATCTGAGCTTAAGAGCACGGGGACAGGCGTGTGGCACGGTGGTGAGGTCGCTGCTTGGATATCGGACTTAAGAGCACGGGGACAGGCGTGTGGCACGGTGGCAAGGTCGCTGCTTGGATATCGGACTTAAGAGCACGGGGACAGGCATGTGGCACGGTGGCGAGGTCGCTGCTTGGATATTGGACTTAAGAGCACGGGGACAGGCGTGTGGCACGGTGGCGAGGTCGCTGCTTGGATATCGGAGTGCCTGGTTCCAGCTTTCTGCTGACACACAGCCCGGGGGGCAGCAGGTTGCTGACTTGAGTGACCAGGTCCCGGTCACCCACGTAAAAGACCTGGATGGAGTCTTTGGCTCCTGACCTCAGCCTGCAGCCCCTGCTGTTGCAGGCATTTGTGGGAGCGGGCCAGCAGGGGACGATCTCTCTATGGCTCTGTGTCTGTCTCTCTTCCTTTCCAATAAAATGGAAATAAATAAAAATTAAAGCATAGGACCCCACGTGTATCATCAGTCTGGATGTTGATCTTGGAAAACAGGGCCTCCTTGGGGGAGAAAGTCATCACTCTCCGTACTCAACCTCAGTCTCACTCAGAAACCCCAAGCCTTTAGCGAAAGCAAAGCCCTTAGCTGTGCCGGTGCTGGCTCATCGAGCGCTGGCCTGAGATGAAAAGGAGGCGAAACGCACAGGACGATGGTGACTCGTCCCCGCAGGCCGGTCCGGCCCCGCTGCCCCAGGCTTACCGACCAGACCATCAATCGCTAACACAAAGGACATCCGAGGCCACGCTGGCCGGCCCTGACCAGGGCTCACTGAAGGCTCGGGCTCCTCCAAAGACTGGCATGGATTCAACAGCTGGGCGAGCAGTGCTGTTGTGTTGATATTCAGCATCACACCACTTTAACAGTGCGTGTATCGGATCTGTGTGAAACAGCCCCCGTCTGCCCCGAATGCGGCTTTTGCTGGCATTGCTCCTGGACAGTTCCCGTTCTTGGAAAGAGCTTTGCCGGGGTAAATCCTGGCAGTCTCTGCAGGACCTGGACACGAGCTCCGGGCGGAGCCTCGGGAGCAGGCAGGGCTCCCTCGGCACAAGACACGGCAAGGCACCAGTGTCACCCGGGGAGAAGGCAGAACGTTGAGGGCACCGAGCAGTGGGGTGCGGGGGATGGGGAGCTAGAGAGGGGAGAGGCAGCAACACAGCTGGAGCCTGTGGCCTGAGTGGCTCCACCCTTCCCGGAGAAGCGCTTGTCGGGAGTGGAGGTCGTATGGAATCAGAACGGACTCAGTTTGTCATCCAATGGCCCGGGGACAGCGTCCACAGGACAAGTGGTCAGAGAGGAAGTGAGAGCTCAGGAACCCGGGGCCCCTTACCAGGCACTGTGAACGGCATGGGGCCCCAGCTCGCTGTGCGGTGCCATTGCAGCCAGACGGGCTGTGGGCTGCACAGCTCTGCACGGTGTCACTCACATTCTCCGTCCTCCCAGAATTCCACACCCCCGGGCAATCTTGCCGCAGACGGCAGCCGAGGGCCTTTGGAAAGGAGTGATTTCCCCTAACTCATACCTCCAAGTGCCCTGTGGGATGGTGACAGCGCCTTAAATGGGAAATCAGAGGTTTGATGATGAGTTTATGAGTAAGTCTACCTAATTTAAAACAAACATTTTAAGCGCAGAGCAGTTTTGTTGGACAGAACAAGAGAAATTCGGTAGAACATTTGCAAGCTGTTAACAGGTTTTTCCCTCCGGGAGTGGACTCTGGAGGGGCTGCTCGGTCCGTGGTTTTCATCGCACTCACTTTTGTGTGAAAGCCATTTGAGCTCATCACCACGCGCAGCAGCCCGCAAGCTGGCCAGGCGCTGACTGCCCACAGCACACAGGGCTGCGCCCACGTGTGAAGGCACAGCTTGTGTTTGGCATGGCACGAATGAGCTCACGGGTCACGGCGTTCGGGGACGTTCTGAGCGCCTCCACCTGCAGCAGGCTTGCTCTGCCTCCACAAAGCCACATCCACGCCTCCCTGCCGAACAGTTTCCTTGGAATCTCCTTGTCCATGGGCCCCAAGGAGCTGCCCTCGCTCGCTCTGTCCACCTCCAGCTGATGCTGGATGCAAGGTTAAACCGTGCAGAGTAAATGACGCTGGCTAATGATGAAGCCGGTGCGGTGTTTCAAATCCACATCCTCTTGGGAATTGGCTTTTACCAGCTGGGAACAGGAAGCCCCTTGCATGGCGAAGCCCCGCCCTGCTTTCCCATCAGGATGCAGCCAGCGGAGTCCGGTGAAATGATTTGCTACCTGGGCTGCTGCAAGGACGCGTGTACGCTGAATTTTGCCATTGATTTCCCAGACCTTTGCAGAGGCCACCTTGAGAGAAAGACGGTGGAAACAAATTATCGTAAGCCCCACTTCCGAGTGCTGGTCAGGGCTGGCCTTGGGCACCTGTGGCCCGGAAGTGCTCGCCATGTCTGGGAGTTCTTGGCTAAGATGCTCAGCACTCCCAAAGAGCCTCCAGCGGTTGCCCGGGAGGAAGGGAGGAAGGCAGGCGGCGCCCAGCGGTTGCCCGGGAGGAAGGCAGGCGGCGCCCAGCGGTTGCCCGGGAGGAAGGCAGGCAGCGCCCAGCGGTTGCTACAGTGGGGCCTCTTGTGCTGAGAATGTGGTTCTGTCCTGCAGGGGCCCCGCCCTTTGTGTGTCCCAGCAAACCAGGAGCTGGGGTGGGAATCTCTCCTCCAGCCCTCCAGCCGGGAGTGCTCGCAGGGGAGGGGAGAGCGCTCCTGCCTGCCATTGCTTCTCGGTGCAAGCAGCTTCACCAAGGGCTCCAGACAGATCTTGAAGGCAGCTGCTGAACCTGCTCCACAGGCCCCGCCCCACTGGGCATGGCCGCATGGCCAAGGGCACCACCCCAGGCACCTGCCTCAGTGCCATCAGCCCCTTCCAGGGGGACGGTGCTGGATCTCATGTCCAGGTAACAAACGGAGACAGCCAGCCGCTTGTGGACGGGTTTTCTAGCTCAAACTCCGGGAGAACAAAGGCAGCCAGAGATGCTGATAAGACCACACACTGATGCCCTGTGGGACTTGAACTCAGGACCAGGGGAGCTTGAACAATGTCCCTAGAGAGGGCTCAGGCTCCCAATCTCCTCCCTCGGTGTCGCAGGGGCACTTCAGCCTTCCCATACGATGCTTGTGTGGCAGGGAGACAGCCCAGGTGAGGGAGGCCACACGCCCCCGGCCCCGGGGCTCCCTAGCCACTGCAGCAGTTTCTGTCCTATCTCGGAGCAGCGGCGGATTTGGTAGGTGGGAGTGACGTGGTTGGAAGCAGACGTGAGAACGCCACCCAGGGCGGACGTGGTGGGCGGCTCAGGGCAGCGAGGCCCTCGGTTCTGGGGCTGGGAGACAGCACGGTGGAGAAGGCGCTTGCTTCCATTCCAGTTCCTGCAGCTTGACTCCCTGGCGGCGCTGCAGAGATGGGAGCAGCCCCTGCAGAGGTGGTGGGAAACCCGAGTGGATGCCGTCACTTCTTGCAGTTCAGCTTCATCTTTGCCAAGCGAACCTTAGGTTTCTCTAAATCACGCTGGCTGCAGCCCAGAGGCTGAGGCGCCCCCGTTCACGCAGGGTCGTGGTCCTGTCTCCTCCCTGAGCGCCAATGGTGCTTCCCATCCGACCCCAGCCGTTCTGATGGCGAATTTGCTGGTGACGAGGCTGAGTTTGTGTCATCCAGGGACTCAAAGCATGAACTAATGCAAATAGAGGTGTCTTTCTTTTCTCTGTAGCCAGGTGGTGACGTCACTTCCAGGCTGCAATGGGCAAGCTTGGGTTCCTACACACGTAAATGGGCCCAGTGACCCCACGGATGGATCATTGTCACTGTCATTTTTACACGTGCACTGCGCCTTGGGCAGCTTTGGACTCGCACACCAGGACATAACTCTGGGGGTGAGGCAGGGGCTGGGCATCACATGTGCCCCTCCCACAGTCTGCACGTCAGATCCCACCCAGGCACGGCTGAAGACATGTGCTTATGCACAGCCCCAGGGAAGGCTCCGTCATCTAGAGATTGGTGGCTGTGGTGCACTGGATTTCTGTTCATACTGTCTTTTTTTTTTTTTTTTTTGAAAGGCAGAGTTACAGAGAGAGGGGAGAGAGAAAGAGGTCTTCCATTCCCTGGTTCACTCCCCAAATGGCCGCAATGGCCAGGGCTGGGCCAGGCTGAAGCTGGGAGCCAGGATCCAAGAGCTTCTTCTGGTTATAGAGACCCAAGCACTTGGATCATCTCCCACTGCTTTCCCAGGAAGAACATTAGGAAGCTGGATTGGAAGTGGAGCAGCCGGGACTTGAACCAACACCCATAAGGGTGCCGGCGCTGCAGGTGGTGGCTTTATCCGCTGCACCACAGCGCCGGCCCCACATCCAGTCCTTGATTCTTGCTCACCTGAGACCTGCAGTCACTGCGGAGTTTCTGTGGGACCGGCGGGTGGTGGAACGGACGGGATAACGACCGGCCCCGCAGACGGGCACTCAGACGGCAGTCGGAATAACTGACAGGGAACCGCCTGGCACATGGCACCCAGGAAAGGCCGGCTTTGGACCATGCCCCTGTCCCCACGTTGCAATCATCTTTCTACAGCTTCCCCACCACATGGCCCTTCTCACTCGGGTGTAGATCTGCAGTTTTTGCAGGTGGAATTCTTGACCCAACGTTATTTTTCACTCCAACATCAGTGATCGGTCTCTTGTCTCACCTGTGGTTGGCGGTGACGATGCCAGCTAGCCAGCGGATTTTCTGATGCAGGAGTCCGGGCTGTTTGCTCCTGCATCTGCTTCCGGCGCTGCGTCAGTTACCGGGGGGCGTGGTACCAAAATACCGTCTGCGGCTAGCTGGCAGCAGCAGGTGCTTGTTCTGGCACAGTTCTGGAGTTTGGACGTCCACAGTCAAGGTGCTGGCGGGTGGTTCCTTCCCAGAGCTTGGAGGGAGGCTGCTCGACGACCATCTCTCTCGGCTCTTGTGCCGTCAGCCACACTTGGCCCCCGGGGCTGGAAGCTGCCTCTCTCCCGTCCCCGTCTCTGTCATCTCCCGTGTGTATCTCCCTGTGGGCTCTTTTCTTTTTATGAGGATCGTTTGCTAGATTCGGGGCCCTACCAAACCCAGCGTGAACTCATCTGAGCTGAGCGCCTGCTGAGACCACATGAAGTTGCTTGGGAGGTTCCGGGGGAGCGGGGATCGGGCTGGGAGGCCGTGCAGCCCCCTGAAGGCCCCGGCGGTCTTGGGCTGGGAGTGCTGTCGTCCTGACCGAGCCTTCAGCCAGACCTCTCTCCGGGCAAGGAGGGCAGCGTCTCTGGTGCTGCCTGTGAGCTTTCCTCTTAGTTAACGCCTCGCTCACTGACGAGCGAGGGAGGGAAGACAGGAGTCCAGGACAAGATGAGCCGGCTGATGGACTCCAGCCGCTCCTCTGAAGGCCCCTTTCTCCAGAGTATTTAAAACTGAAAGCCGACAGCAGCGGCCGCCGTAATTACCCAGGCCCATTACAGCGCCGGGGCGGTAGCACTTACAGAAATTGTGCAGACGCTGGAACCGGTCTTCAAGAGCCCTCGGAGTAGCCCCGATCCGAACTCCATTGAAAACACATCCTAAAATAGATCAGACCCAAATCACACAGCCTGCAGCTGACGGGGGGGTTTGCAGAATGAGATTGACCGGCGAGTCCAGAGCAGGGAGGAAGTGGTTTCCTCTGACTGCAGCGCCCTCGCCTGAAGGCGGACGTCTTTGCTCCTATTTTGCAGCCTGGTCTACAGCGTCACCATCGTCAGTCACCCTCAGCTCGTCCTCGTCACCATCACCATCATCATCGTCACCCCATCATCCTCCTCCTCCCTGTGCGCGGTGCTCCCATGCGCCATCGAGACCCCCTGCAAGGAGAGGCTTGGGCTCAGCGTGGAGGGCTTCCAGCAGGGTCTTCGCTGTGAGAACGTCAAGGACGGGGCAGCTGCCTCTGCCAGGGCTGAGCCCCCCGCCGGAAGCAAGGATCCAGTGGCTGACGCATGGGTAGAAATGCGTGGCCCACTCAGATTCACTGACAAGGCTGGACCGCAGCTTGCCTGTGAGGTCCGCTGCGGCTTTCGTTGGGCTGGACAGAGGATCGGCGGTGCCCCCTGCCCAGGCCTGCTTCCTTCCCTGCCCTTCCGCATGGTGGTCCTAACGGTCATTCAACGTGCACTCTTCGTGCAGAACCTCATCTTGGAGACGTATTCCCAGGTGGCCCAACCTGGAGCAGTCACGCCCCAGGCACTTCCCAGCGTTTAGCTCCAACAACAGCGAGGTCTAAGACATGCATTGTCTCGTTGCACACACAAGTCCACACGGTGCGCACTTCACAGACGGGAAAACTGAGCACGAGGGAGTCCCAGTGGCCACCTTGTGAGTACCGGATCTGGGATGCTGAGCCCCGCCCACCGGCACCAACACGAGTCATTTTTGCAGGCAGTGTTGATTTGCTGTGGAGCGCGCAGACACAGCCGGAGCACAGAAATGCGACGCCCCGGAGGACTGTCTGCACGGAAGCAGACGCACGCTCTAGGATCTGTGACGGGGCATGTGTGGCTCTCCCGGCTGCCATGTTTACTGTGAAAGGGTACAAAGCAATCAGCACGTGGGACAGCGTCCAGAGGAAGCCAGGGGCTTGCATGGGCTTCCCGCAGGGGAGTCACACAGGTGGACCAAACTCGTCCAGCAAGGGGCTGGAACGGCCACGAGAACTGAACTGTCGTCTGTCGTCTGTTGGGGGTGCTCGTGGGGACCCCAGGGCTGGGCGCACAGTGGCAGCTGCTCACCTGCCCACTGCAGAAATTCCAGGTTCCCAAGAGGGAAGCTGGCATGCAGCGTGAGCCCACTGCTGGCATGAGCAGTGTGGGTCAGGGAGCCCATCTTGCCGGGCACGGCAGGGAACCCTCCTGAAACTCAGGTTACCAGGTGCTAGCCCAGGGCCAACCTGGCAAGATCCTTTCTGGGGGTGGCGGTCTCGGGACTGCTCTGTTAACTCGGCTCTGCACAGGACCAAGGCGGCTAAGTGGGTGACTGTGTCCAAAAAGGCACCATGGGCCCCTGAGCAAGGTGACAGGTGACCTGGACTCCACCAGGCGTGGCAAGGAAATGCTGGCTGTCTGCCGTGCCATGGGGAGGGGCCGCTGGAAGGCTGAGTGGGTGCTTGGGACAGAGTGTGCGCTGATCAGCCAGTGATGTCCCAGCGTGTGCTGTGGGCAGTTAGTGACACTTGCTGTGGTCCCACCATGGGGAGGGTGACGCGGCCCCCCGATCCAGCACCATCGCAAAGCTCTTCTGTCTGAATGACGTGTGCTTCCTTTTCTTCAATGTTGATGTATCGTGGTCGGCCGGCTCCTCGCAGAGATGAAACCCAGGCACACCGGCCGCTTCTCGGGTCAGTGAGGTCGGTTATGGGTGCTGCGAACAGGGATTGAACCCTGCAGTCTCCTGAGCCAACGATGGCCAAGGAACTGGTGCCTTGGGCCACGTTGTCTTCCTGGATTGTGACTTCACATAAAAACAGACTTCAGGCTTCCCTTGAAAAATCAGCAATATATGACTATGACAACAAAGACTGTTGTGTCACGGTGGGTGACTGTGGAAGGTGGGCATGTAAGAGAACTTCTGCGGCAAGGTCCACTTGTTAGAGTGGGGTCCATTTTTTTTAAGGTGGAGCTTAGAATGTTCTAGCCAAGGGGACATTTTGAATTGGTTCCCCAAAATCTGCAAGTTTCCACTTAAAAACCCACATTTTCTCATCCTCTTGAGACTGAGGGAACGGGCTCCACTGGGGTGACTCGCCTCACCGGGCTGTCATTTCTGGAACCTTCTATGTGGCTGGGACGTGTGCTCTCCACCTCGGCCCATCCCGCCAGCCTCTGCTCCTGTGGCTTGGAGTCTGGGACCCCGGGAAAGCCCACTGCTGATCTGAATGGTCCCCGAAGCGCTCAGCACGCTCACTGTGGCTGACAATGCACTGTGGCACCAGCCTTGGGTTCCGGCAGGGCTGTCAGTGCTGCATGCAGGGTTCCAGAGCACTTCCTGGCCAGATGTGTCTCAGCATCACGTCCTTCAGGGTCCCCTCTGGCCAGCAGTCTCCCAGCGTCCTCACCCCGGGTCCCCTCTGGTCAGCAATCTCCCAGTGTCCTCACCCCGGGTCCCCTCTGGTCAGCAGTGTCCCAATGTCCTCACCCCCGGGTCCCCTCTGGCCAGCAGTCTCCTAGTGTCCTCACCCCCTGGGTCCCTGCTGGCCAGCAGTCTCCCAGCGTCCTCTCCCCTAGTCCCTCTGGCCAGCAGTGTCCCAGCATCCTCACCCCGGGTCCCCTCTGGTCAGCAGTGTCCCAATGTCCTCACCCCCTGGTCCCTCTGGCCAGAAGCATTCCAGCGTCCTCACCCCCGGGTCCCCTCTAGTCAGAAGTGTCCTAGCGTCCTCACCCCCTGGGTCCCCTCTGGCCTCAGTCTCCCAGCGTCCTCACTCCCCTGGGTCTCCTCTGGCCAGCAGTTTCTCAGTGTCCTCATCCCTGGGTCCCCTCTGGCCAGCAGTGTCCCAGCGTCCTCACCCCCAGGTCCCCTCTGGCTGGAACTGCCCCCTTTTCGTCAGTAATCCCCTCCCTTACCCTGCGTGGCTCAGGTTAACACAAAATCCCTGAACATCTGTCAGATTAATCTATTTACAATCGCCTCGCATTTTGAGCCAAACCAAAATTATGTAGTAATATTTGATTTACAGCAAAGCAGTGGAGCCTGACTTTCATTAAACCATGTGAGACTGGAGGCAGGTTTTATTTTAACCCAAAATGGATTCTGTACAGCATGCTGATATTTTTGTGTCTTCCATGAGTTCCATAAAAATTAGCCATGCTCTCTGCTGCCTGGGGTATTAAGCTGGATGGAGCCTTAAAATCCATCATTTGCTCCCGATTTTTACTTGAGAAAACTTTTTTATCTCAAAAAGAAATATCTGTCCCCTCACTACAGTGCCGTGTGCTCTGAAAACGTGCAGACCTGCTCGCGGCTTCTGCTCTGCTGCTATGCGGTCGGATCCCGTTTACTCTGCAGTAACAGCAGGGTGACGGGAATGAGAGTCAATGCCACACACACAGATTTTTTAAAGATTTGTTTTATTTCTTTGAAAGGCAGAGTTGCAGAGAGAGCAAGAGAGAGAGAGAGAGAGAGAGAGCGAGAGAGAGCATCTGCCATCTGTTGGTTCACTCCCCAAACGGCCACAATGGCCAGGGCTGGGCCAGCCTGAAGCCAGGAGCCTGGAGCGTCTTCTGGGTCTCCCATGTGGGTGCAGGGACCCAAGGATTTCATCCCAGGTGCATCCACAGGCAGCTGAATTGGAAGTGAAGCAGCCAGGACACGAACCAGCCCCCAGACCCACCCATACAGCATACAAATCCCATATCCTGTACCATATATCACATGCCACATGTCACTGTCACCCATCACATCTTATAGCACATATTGCCTGTCACCCATGACATAGCGTATCATATATCATATGTATGTTCCATGTTACAGATTGTATATCACACATGTATCACGTATCCCATGTCGTAAAGCACATGGCCCATGGCCCATATCCTATACCACGTATTACAATAGGCTCCTCATATCTGCAGATTCAACTAACTGGGCTGGAAATATTTTTTAATTACCTCTGCTCTGACCGTGAATAGACCTTCTTCCTGTCATCACTTCCTACGTGATACACCGCATGAACGCTGTGTTAGGCACTAGGAGGAATCTGGCGATGATTTAAAGAACACAGGAGGATGTGGGTGGGCTCAGTGCAAGGAGCGCCTCACTCTGCAGGAGGCCCTGGTGCGCCCCCAGATCTTAGCAACTGCGGAGGCCCTGGACCCTTCGCTGAGACACCAAGCAGGATTGCCGTACGTTGTATTACATTATATTATGTCACTTTGTGATAGATTGTGCTCCATTGTGTATGGTTATATCACATTATTTTTATTATGTTACGTTATGTTATATGACATTGCATTTTCTTATATTACATTATATTGCTTTGTATTGTGTTGGATTAGATTAGACGCCCATTGGCCTGCGCTGCCACACCAGGTGTGAGCGTGGACTCGTAGAGATGTTTCGCTGGAAAACATCCATGGCCTCCAAGCCAGAGAGGGCAGCAATCACGGAACTCAGCCACCGCATCCCCCTCGGGGGCCTGTGGATGAGCAGACGGTGACAAGAACGCTCCAGGCTGGCGCAGCAGCAGCTGGAGCCGAGCACAGCCAGGCCCGGGCAGGTGCAGCCAGCCTGCTGCAGGGGTGACCCTGCCATTGTGCGATGACCAGGCTGAGTGTCCTCTCCCAGTACCACGGGCGCCGGACACGGGAGCCCTTTGGGAGGCACTGTTTTTAGCAACCACTTTTACCAAAGCTGCATGGCTTCCTGGGTGGCGGCCAGGCAGGGGTGGGGGACACGGCTTCCTCACGTACATTCCCTGGGACAAACAGGTGCCACGTGTGGTCCAGGAGCCCACCCTCAGCTGGGGCTGCTCAGTAAAAGTCACAGCAACCAAACCGGCCAAGTAATTATCTTCGTGGCTTGCTTCTAAAATAGTAGTTCCCGATCAAGGTAATTTTCTCAGTGGAAAAAAGGAAGAAAAAAAAAAAAAAAACAGCAAACACACGTAATGAAAAATCCACTCTAAACTGATCTGCTTTGTGCAGCTGCCCTCTTGAAGGAAATCCGACGTTGAAGGCTGAACTCCAGTAATTGAGGTTTAAATATTTTAATCAGGAACCGTTTGCTCCCGGGAAAGACATCTACAGGATGTGAGTTTTCCCTGCTGGGGACAGCTGTCCCTGTCACCTAGCCAGAGAGCTTTCAGGTTTCCACCAGGGCAGGCCGACCCCTCCACAGCTTTCTCTAAACGGCAGCAGCTGAGTGGCCGGTGCTGTGGCCGAGCAGGTAAAGCTGTCTGTCCTCTGCCACTCCAGCATCCCACATGGGCACCAGTTTGAATCCTGGCTGCTCCATTTCCAATCCGGCCCTCTGCTAATACCCTGGGAAAGCAGTGGAGGATGGCCCAAGTTCTTGGACCCCTGCACCCACGTGGGAGACCCAATTGGAGCTTCTGGCTTTAGCCTGGCCCAGCTCCAGCTTTTGTAGCCGACTGGGAAGAGAACCAGTGGATGGCAGACCACTCTCACAAACGCTGTAACTCTGACTTCCCAACAAATAAATCTTGGGGGAAAATGGAGGCTGCCAAGCAGGGCATGAAGGGCAAGGAGGAGGCAGAACGAATGTCCTGCGATCTGAGCTGACCCCCGGACGAATGTTCTGGAATCTGAGCTGACCCCCGGACGAATGTCCTGAGATCTGAGCTGACCCCCGGAAGAATGTTCTGGAATCTGAGCTGACCCCCGGACGAATGTCCTGCGATCTGAGCTGACCCCCGGACGAATGTTCTAGAATCTGAGCTGACCCCTGGACGAATGTTCTAGAATCTGAGCTGACCCCCGGACGAATGTTCTGGAATCTGAGCTGACCCCCGGAAGAATGTTCTGGAATCTGAGCTGACCCCCGGAAGAATGTCCTGAGATATGAGCCCACAGGAGCTCCGGCTCCAGCAGAGGGGACAAAGCTGCAGCCACTCCTGCTTCCTGGGGAGGGTCAGTGCCACCAGTGCTGCCCTCCATCAGGAGGGCTGGCTTCCCTGTAATAAAACAAACAAAACCGGCCGGCGCCGCGGCTCACTAGGCTAATCCTCCGCCTTGCGGCGCCGGCACACCGGGTTCTAGTCCCGGTCGGGGCACCAATCCTGTCCCGGTTGCCCCTCTTCCAGGCCAGCTCTCTGCTGTGGCCAGGGAGTGCAGTGGAGGATGGCCCAAGTCCTTGGGCCCTGCACCCCATGGGAGACCAGGATAAGTACCTGGCTCCTGCCATCGGATCAGCGCGGTGCGCCGGCCGCAGTGCGCCTACCGCGGCGGCCATTGGAGGGTGAACCAACGGCAAAAAAGGAAGACCTTTCTCTCTGTCTCTCTCTCACTGTCCACTCTGCCTGTCAAAAAAAAAAAAAAAACAAACAAACAAAACCACAGCCAACCCACATTCCAGGAGGGCCCCGCATGGCACAGCAGCCACGACTGGCGGCCCAGGCTTCGCTGTGTGTCAGGAATGAGCGAAAGAGTCCGCAGGAGCCATTTTAGCCTGGGACTGGCATCCTCCAGTTGGGGAGGGCCCCAGGCTCTGTGCTTCAGCCACTCGCCACAGTGCATGGGTGAGAGGGCAGGGATGGGGGAGGGGAAATGAATGAATGAATGATCAGTGGGGCAATCAGGGGTGTGAGCAGGACCCGCTGTCCTGGGCCCACAGTCTTGTCCTGGCCAAAGGCAGCTTCTCAAACTCATCCTGCCTCGGTGACCTCAAGAACTGGACAGAGCAAGGGCGAGGTCGCAGTGAGGCGATGGCCACACCGATGCTGGACGCTGAGTAACGCGGTGACACCTGGGGAACGAGTGTGACTGTCCTCCTACACGCTGACACCGAGTCAAGACACGTGAACCACTCTGAGCAGAGATTCGTCTTTGCAGTGGGAGTGGTGGTGCCTCGCCCCTCGCTGTGTGCGGGGCTAATAAGTGAGGGTCACAGTGCCCACCCCGCAGCGTGCAAAGGATGATGGGAGCATGTGGGTGGACCAAGAGCTCTGGGCAGGAGGGGCTGGGGCCTGCATCCCAGCCCTCCACTCACCTGCTGCATGTCCCTGGCCATTTGGTCCCCTGTCTGTGAAATGCGGATGATATCATTCCCACCGTGCTGGGCTGACGTGGGGGCGCGGTGTGCTTGGGCGAGAACCCTCCACGGAGGGCCTGCTGGGAGCCTGGTGCCCCCTGCTAGCTGGTTATTCCACATCCCTGTCTCCAGCTGTCCGTGCTGGGCCTGGTGTCGCGAGCTCACGCTGGTGGCTCTCCTTTGGGATCCTTCATCCTCCCATGTCACCCTTCTTGTAGCCCCCTCATCTGATTCTACAGTCACCAGCTAACACAGCGACCATTCAGACAGAAACCCACATGTCTGCTGCAAAGAAGTGTCGAGGGCTCTGTCCCTTCAGGGGCTGTGGGTCAGGGGGATGCGCCCCAGCGGAAGGGGAGGGGTCTGTTGTGCACGAAAGAAAGAACTGGCCAGAATTCAGTCACGTGATCCAACCAACCTGCAAGGGATTCTGGGAAACCTGTGCCAGCCGTGAGACCCCAGAGAGCAGAAAAGGGCTCTGGAGAATCTGTGACTTCTGCCGTAGCCCAGACTGACGGCCTTGTGCTTGTTGGGTCTCTTCTCCCCCGGGGAGTCACAAGGGCCCCCTGGCCCCAGCCAAGCGCCTGCTCTCAGAGCTCCCGCTGCCGGGTGTGGCGCTCTCCCTGCAGGCCAGGGAAGCGTTCTCTCCTGATTGCCAGGTAGATTGCCCTGGAGAGAAGTCAGAGCTGTCAAAATATCCACAGGAAACACTCCGTAGGCCTCTGCCTTGCAAACCCCAACACCCCTTCATGTCTTCAACCGACAGGGGAGCCGGGGATCCAAGAAGTAATTGCTCAGGTTAATGAGGGGATGGCTGCTGCCTATCATTCCACATTAGACCTCAAGGCGATAACCGCAGGTGGAAACGTTCGCAGAATGGGAAAGTCAGTCCGATCTACAGAGAAGCACCAGGAAATCCAGACTGCGTCCTTCTTGGCCATTGTCACTGTTGCTCGGCGACTGTCAGGAGCTGACGGAAGCGCAGGCCTGAGACGGGAGTCACAGGGGGCTGTGCACCTGGCCAGAAGCTTAGTCAATCTCCTTTGAGTCGGAATAGTCTGGAACTTCACCCCAAACGTTAGCCTCTTGCTATCAGACTCCCCCAGCCCGGCACACTCCCCTTGGCAATGCTCCGTGGCCGACCGTGGATGGAGCACCGGGGATGGGTGCAGATGTGGGTGCTTCCGAGTGACCTGAACATCGTTCACCTGCTTCCTGGAGCACCCAGGAGTGTGTTCTAGAACGCTCTGCAGGCTGCCCGCGGCTCCTCTGTTGTCCCCGCTGGGCCTCTGTCTCACCACCCTGCCCCACACGGCAGTGCAGAGGCCACCACTCAGCCCCTCTGAGCTGCTCAGTGCCCTGAGCGCCGGATGCCTTCGGGCATCTTCCAAGCAGGAGAGAGGCTCTGCACAGCGCCTCGTTCTCACTGTTGAATATTCTACATATTAAAATAAACACGGCACAAGCTCTGTTCTTACTGATGACTTACTGTTCAGGTGAAAAATTTTAATACTCTAATCATAAATCCAGAGTTTTAATACAATTTTAGGAAGTTTTTGTTTTTTTTTTTTTTTGGCAGGACCTCGCCAAGGCTGCCGGGCACCGCTGCAGGGACCGACCCAATGGGAGTCAGCGGGCGCAGGCGGCTGCCCTCCGCTTTCTTCAGCCCTCACTTCCCAGGAGCTGAGCCACTGTGCTCTCTGGCTGTCAGCCTGGGGTCACCAAGGCAGCAGGGATCCTGCGAGCCCTGCCATGGCGTCGCCGCCACTGTGTCGGTCGCCGCCGCAGCCTCCCTCCACCTCAGCTCGCCGCCGACGCCGCAGTAAGAAGTGGTTTTAATAAACTTGTGAGTTACATCCCTTTAAATATTTCAAAATAAACTCATAAACTGAACAGAGCAGCCTCATTGCGAACGATGAATGTGCCTAATTAGCAGAGAACGCTCTCTCGGACACTCAAGCCCACTAAGAAATCTCACAGGCGTCGCGGACAGCGAGGGCTCGAGTTCTCCCTGCAGCTGGGTAAAGTCCCTTACGCTTCTTCAACTCCAACTCACACGTCGAGAGCTAATTTCTAAACGCCGTGTTTCAGCCGGGACCACAAGGCTAACCTCCAACCTAACGCGATGCATGGCCTTAGATATTGTAAATCGTTTACGTATCTCTCCAAGGACTGTGCTCACTTGGTTATCAGCGATTCTTAACACTTCTGGATCCTAGACTCATTAAAGAAATAAACTGTAAACATCTTTATTCATTTTCAACTTATTTGAAAGGCAGAGAAGCAGAGGGGCGGGGAGAGGGACAGAAAGATCTTCCATCTTCTGGTTGATTCCCTCAAATGCCTGCAACCCAGGGCTGGGCCAGGCTGAGCCAGGAGCTCAGCACTCAGTCCAGGTCTCCCCAGGGGTCAGGACCCACACATATTCGAGCCATCACCGCTGCCTCCCAGGTGTGCATCAGCAAGAAGCTAGCACGAGCAGAGCCCTTTCCCCAGCGCAGTCCTCGGCTCTGCCCAGGCACCTGCTCCACCAAGGAAGTGAGTTTGCTCACTGAGATGAAGTCTACAGCAGAGCAGGGCCACATCCTGCGACCCGGGGACTGTGCCTCAGCAGCCTGAGGCTACCGCTGCTCAGAACAGCCCGTCCGCACCCAGACACCCAGGGCTCCCCCGGAGGTCTCCCGCAGGTCACCTGCCCTGGAGCCGAGCCTCACGTTAGCCGATGCGAGCTTGAGAGCGAGGCCTCCCTCAGCTCGCCCCAGCCCTGCCTGAATGCACGCGGAGCCTGCTCTTCCACCCTGCCTGAACGCCTTCCGCCGTCCCCCCGGCTGCAGCAGTGCCCAGCAGACTCTGGCGTGGAACAGGTGTCCCAGAGACACCTGCACCTGGGGCTCTTCCAGCCCCACTGCTCCAGGAGCTGCTCTGGCAAAGAAGCTCCCCAGGGCACTCCTCGCTGAGGACCCAGGCACACGAGCCGTCCCCAGGGTACAGGGGCCGTCCCCAGGGCACACGAACCATCCCCAGGACACAGGAGCCATCCCCCAGGGCACATGGGCTGTCCCCCAGCACACACAAGCCATCCCCCAGGCACAGGAGATGTCCCCAGGGCACATGAGCCTCCCCAGCACACATGAGCAGTCCCCCAGGGCACAGAAGCTGTCCCCAGGGCACACGAGCCATCCCCGGGGCACAGGAGCCGGTGTGGTTTTGCCTCCGCGGCTCTCACCTTGCTGGCTCCTGGGCTTCCATTCTCCCAGTAAGTGGCATCATTCTTCGGGATGATTTTATTTTAATTTTATTCATTTTCTTTAATGTTCAAATGGGAATTTGAGTGCATAAAAGATATATTTCCCACTATTACATGTGGAATAATTTATAAGTTCCTATGCCCTTAAATAACCACTCGTGACATCTGTAAATACTCTTAACTGGGTAGCTCTCCCTGAGTCCTAGCAGACTTTTGGTAACAGAATGCACAAAAACGCAGGCATTATAAAAACTTCTTATTGTAACCCACGGTGACCAGCCGGCTCAGTCTGCCGGGGGCTGGTGGAGGGGGGACTCCCAGGGAAGGGGGTGTCCAGTGCCCAAATGAGGGGCGTTCCCAGCAGACAGGGATGAGTTACCCACCCCTCACTATTTAGACCTCCTCTTACTCCCAGACTTCTTTGGCATGAATTCATTTCATCATTTTCAGTCTTAACTTTAAGAAAAAAAAATTTATAAAATTGCCATAAGATTAATAGGAGAAAGGACAATCCACGAATTAACGCCCACGGCTTATTAACACAAGCAGGATTATGGCGAAATGAGACACAAGCATTCTCTCCCCTACAGGTGAACTTTCCTCCATCGAATAGCCTGATCTTGTCATCTTTTATGAACTCAATGTACTCGACGATGAGTTTGATGCTGTCACTCCAGATGCTCACAGCTGGATCAGCGGGAGCTGGGGAGGTCTGAAGCAGGTTCATGAACCACTGGACACCCTCCGTTTCCAGGAGGCACCTACCTCACTCCTCGTCCCACTGGAAGCCCAGTGAAACTCGTGATTTGCTTGAACAACCCGGCTTGTGAGGCCGGCTTTGAAAAGGGCGCGGCTTCCCCGAGCTCACCAGAGCAACCGCACTGGAGCCCTGGGTCACCTGGCAGGAAAATCACTTTACCTGGGGTGGCCCTACTGTGGGGAAGAAGCCCCCTTTGCATTGATGTCCCTTGCGAGGTGCCACCAATGGTGACCGGCAGCCACCTGACATGGAGTGCTTTGATGGGTTAGATTCCGGTCCCTGGCCATTGAGTCTTCCCACTGAAGTCCCCGCCCCCTGCAGGGCCAGCCTCGGGTTTGGGCCGTTCGTAAGGGAATATAGCCTGCAGCTGACACTGGTCTCTGTCATTCTATCGGTTCAAGGCCCCATAGGTGTCTTCCAGGCTCACCCACTTTCTTGTTCCTCCCCAAGGCACAAAGTCAGCTGTTCTCCAAATGACCTTGGGTCCCGCAGCCGAGACGTGCAGCAGGGACCGATGGAGGCAGCAGGGGTCCTGGGCTCGCTTCCTGCCTGGCAGGGGTCAGCAGCTGGGGCTCCACCATGCTGGGAGACAAATGGCAGAAAACAACACAGCGGTGAGACCACAGCTTTGCTTTGGGACATGAAACACCGACAATGGACACCACAGGGCCCCACCCACCCCACCATGCTCTCCCACCAGCCCAGCCTTGCTCCTGAGCCTGGCGCGGCCTCGCTGGGCCTCCTCAGCTTCTCCACGGGTCACCTGCTTCTCCCTGGGGACCTCCTCTGCTCTCAAGAGTCCAGCCCGGCTGACGCTACTACGGACCAGAGTTGTTTACATAAATGAATACGTTTTGGAAGGATTATAGAGGCACAGAACATGGGGACAGCAACGCAGAGAAGGTGGCGTGGGCTGGCCGGCTGCTTCCGACGGCTTCTTCGTGCCCGTGTGACGCCCAGCCTCAGCCGGGAAGCCGAGCTGGGTGCTCGTCTCTGCCGTCGGTGCCCGAGCTGCACTCTGTCCTTGGGCAGTGCCCCAGGTTCTGCTCACCCAGGGGCTCCTTGCTGCTGATTCTTCCCCCCAGCTCACCCCAGCTCCCTGCACCTGACCCGGCGCCCGGAGGCTCCGTTCAGCCATTGCCTCCGTCCGCTGGCTGGGGGTTCCATGACACGGGAGCACCGTCTGCATCTTGCTGGCTTGGTGCCTCCGTGTCTCCAACTCTATGGGAGCAGCTTGTGGAGTAAGCACAGGGCTGGGCCCCGCCCCGCTCCTCCCCGGCACAGGACCAGGGACCCCACGCCCGCTTCTCCTTTGTCTGAAGACAGAAGAACAGTGTCCGAGATGAACCCAAGCGAATCGCAGCGTCCTCCTCTGTAGACTTCTGGAGAGTGGCCCCACGGGCTGGACACGGCCATGGAGAAAACGCCGGGCTCTCGGATGAGAGGTCCCCTGAGGGTTAGATCTGAGCGAGCAGCATGAGGAAGCCAGGAAGACGATCAGGAAACAGTACAGCCAGGAACACAGGAGGAGAGCAGAAGGTCTCCACCTGGCATGGTGGCGGGGAGGATAGGGTCTCCACCCGGCACGGTGGCGGGAGGGAGAGGGTGGTAGCTTTGGGATCCGCAAGGAGGGAAGGCCTACACTTCCGGGAGTGGAGAGTCTCTACCCGCACTTCTGGGAACGAAAAGTCCTTGTCAAGGTCCCAGCGGGTGCCTGAAGGTCAACCAGTGAGGATCAGACCCGCCTCAACCTTTAACCCCCATGCCCTGTGTCTATAAAAGGAGCCCTCCCAGCCTCTGACTTGTGACTTCCCTGGGCCCTGCTCTGTTGGGACCGGGGAACCTCACCCAGGAATGGAATCCCAATAAAAGCTTGTGAATTAATTGATTTGTCTGCCTGGGAAGATTTGTTACGCACCGGACACCTTGCAGATGGTGCCGAAACCCAGGAGCTGAGGGTACGCGCCTCCCCTTTCTGGGTTCGAGGCCCTCTCGCTCCTTGAACCTGTCTGGTGCCCCAGGCTGACTACGGACCACACTCAACCAACTGTAAGTAACTCCTCCCCTGTTGTCTCTCCCTCCTCTGGGTTGGCCCAGTCTCTGCAATCTCTGGCTAGCTCTCCGTCCGGACAGAGACCTCCAAATCGTGCGCACGTGGGCTCTGTTCTCTGCTGATTAGCCCCCCAGTGGCTGTGGAGAGGACTGACCTCTTATCTGTCTACTGAAGTCCGGGACAGGGGACGCCTTGCCCGAATTCCAGTAGATCCCGGCTGCAGGGGAGACCATGGGATCTGGCCAATCCCGAGGGTGGGACTCAACATGCCCCCTGGCCTGCCTCCTGAAGAACTTGAGGCACTGGCCCAGGACCTACGTAAACGCCTAATCTTCTACTCCACCCAGGCATGGCCTAATTATGTACTTGACAACGGATCTAAGTGGCCCCTGAGGGAACCTTCGATCCCAAGGTCCTCACCGACCTTGAGAATTTCTGCTGCAGGAAGAGAAAATGGTCAGAGGTCTCGCATGTCCAGGCTTTCTGGGACTTCCTGCCCTACTCTCCTCTCCTCCTGTTCCACGGCCCAGGTCTTGCTGGCCAGGACCACGGCCTCACCTCCTAACGCCTCTTCTGTGTTACTGCCAAACTCTCCACCCTCCACCTTTTCGGACCCTCCTGAGTTCCTGGGGACCCCACAGGTAGCCAGGAACCTCCCGCCCCCATATGTGCATTCTTCCACCCCACCACCATGTCCTGCCCCTCCCTCTGGCTCCTGGCTGCCATGTTCTGCTCTGCCCCTTGCCGCCCGGCCAGGTTCTGCTCCACCCCCTGAAACCTGCCCTTCATCTAATCTGTACCTCCTGCTCTCCGGCCCAGGTCCTATTGGCCTCCGAAGTTTCCACTAGAGGTCAAGGGCCCAAGCCAAAACACCCCCACCTTCCACGTTTGCAGCCCCAACTCTTCACTATCTCACTGTACCTCCCCCTCCCACCTAGGAATTCGGACTTTATCTTAGAACCAGGCCTGGCCCAAAGTCTGCTCTCTCTGTCTTATCAGTTTGGGAATGACTGTCTCCATGCTTTCACTCTCCAGCCCCTGTCCTCCAACTCCCTCTCTTGTTCCAGTGTTACCATAAGAATAGCAAGGGAGTGGTAATCCCACCCTTTTGGGCTCCCTGCTTATTGGGAAACAAATTAGGTGTCCCACCTTCTGATGGCTCTTTGTTTTATCGTGAGCAAGCCAGACAGGAACATCAGGTCTTCTGACCTCCACCCCTAGTCTCTGGAATGCTGACCTCTGGCCCACGGGCACCTTTGGGAACTGTCTGGCAGCTGCCTGAACTCTGGCTGAAGCCCCACGTGGCCGCTGACTAGGACATCATGGGCCCAAGATGTTCTTAGGAAAAAGGCAACTGTAACTAGACACTGAGTTTGAAGGAATTTCTCTTTGAATCTAGGAAGATCACTACCTTTAAAAATATTGCTTTGTAACTTGCTGAACTTATTTTGCAATTTATTTTAACAGGTTTCCAGGCAATCAGTACTCAATGAAACAGCAATGGGTAGTTAGTACTTGTTTTAGATGAATGCAATTTTAATTTTAATTGAATTCAGATAGATATATAATATGAGCATCTTAAGTCATTTAGGTGTAACTGCTAATTGAAATTGGGTAAAAGCAAATGAAATAAATATGTCTAAATGTAAACTTTGGTATACTCAGCATGTTATATTCTATAAAAAACTATTTGGGTTAGTTTATAAACTGTCTATGAAAATAGTTCGACATTGCTTGGAGTAACTCAGGCTGAAATTTGATGTATTACCTTAATCTGGAGATTTTTAACAGGTTATTTTAAGATGTAAATCAAGGACATTGGCAGAGGGAAACACCACAAACAGATGAAGCCAATAATGTATTATAGGTTCCAACTGAGAGAAAGTATGGTTAACTGAGGCTACTAAGAGCAGAAAGTAATTCGAATCAATTGGCAAATTAAAAAACAGCTAAAGAGTTTAAAAGCTATTATTGAATCTGCTATTCTATTAGGTTATATGTGTATACATACTGTATGTCTACATGGGAAAATTTATTAAGATTTTTATTTTAATTGGCTTATAGATAAAAGATTGCTCAAATTTAAACTGCTAAAATTAATTAAAGTTTTATTTGATTCATGTGACCTGAATCTCTGTATCAGATGTTTTAAATTTGTTGGTGGAAAGAAACTAAAAACATTTTATATGTTTGTGCTTAAGTTTACTGGTTAAACAAGCTACACCATGTTAGATATTTAAGAGATGTTTCCAAATACATGTATCTTAAAGTTTATAGAAGGCATTGGACCTTCTGGCAAATGTTTTCTTAAGTTGTTATCTAATGGTTGAAACTGTTTGCTAAGTTTTCACTTGATATTGCTATTGTCAGCAAGCGATCTGGGACTGGCTCCCTCATTTCTCTATTCTAAGTCCAACTTGTTCTCTCATTTCTCTATTCTAAGTCCAACTTGTTCTCTCATTTCTCTATTCTAAGTCCAATTTGTTCTCTCATTTCTCTATTCTCTTTGAGGTAGAAAACTGCTTCTATTCTGAAGGACTCTCCAAGATGCACAATTTGATTTTTAGATCTTATAAAAGGGATGGCTAACATTTTTCTGTAATAGCATAGCCAAAATAAGAGCTTAAATTATAATTTCACAGCTAGACATACATCGCCATGGGCACAGTAGACAGGCAAGACCTCCCTTTCACACCAAACAAAGGGAAAGAAAGTTTTAAAGCGAGGACACAGCTTTCCTCATGGTCATTATCTACCTCAGAAAAACTACAGAACACGCCTGTGACTACAGACTTCTAGTTCAGGCCACGAAGATTAGAGATGGGACTTGCATCCTCTGGTCTGCTTTAACAAAAACCAGGAGGAAAAGAAAGCTAGGCATCAGAAATGTAAAGATAGGTGGCAGGTCCATTAGTGGCTGATCTGCACAGTGATCTGCCCTCCAGGAGACCCAACAGGTCAGTCCACTGCAGCGGCTTTCAATGAGGTAAGCCTGGGCTTCAGCAGAAGTCAGCTTGTGAAGAGCCCTGGCAGCTCTGCCAGCCAAGAGTTGGGTCACTGGAAATGGACCTGCCCTGGAGTCGAAGGACTTCAGGTCAGAGCCACAGATCTTATCGGCTCTAAGCTGAAAAGCCCAGCCTCCAAAGTGACCACCACTGCTGAGGGGACGGCCAAGCAGGGTCAGCAACATTGCAGGCAGAACTGTAAATTTCCTGTTAGAGATGCCACCTGCCTTTACCTGGCCAGCTCCCTCCCAGGCCAGGTAGGTAATGGAAGTCAACAGGGTGCCTTCCCCAAGGAGGTTCACACCTCCCCTAGGATGTACCCTATGAAGAGATAGGTCTGAGCCTCTTAACTTACAAGGCCTAAAGCCCAACAGATTATTATCAAGCCCCTCCTGTCAGGTTCTATTTGCCTCTCAATTGGAGAACTTATTCGTGGCTTAGACAGCACCTTTCTTAGCTCCTCTAATAATGACTCTGTCCTTTGTTCTAGACCCTGTCTAGCCCACTTGGGCCTCATTCCTTTGTTATCATAGCCTCTAACATCAATGACTCTGCTCCCAACCTGTATGTATTGATGGTCCTCTCCTCCACTTAGTTTGTATGATTATTCAGAATTTCTCTACAAACCCTTCTACCTGCAAAAGTTGAGTGGCCTTTCTCCCGGTCTTGGCTAGGATCAGATTTAAACCACGTCCATCAAACAATCCTCACAAGGGTCCAGAGACCCCCCTCATTTTCTCTCCTCTGAAATCCTTTCATTACCTGGTTAATGCCACTCTTAGGATCATTGGTTGCTATTCTCACCCTGACCTGTATACTACAGTGTCTGCTTAAGTGTTCACAGCAGGTGATAATGGAATGAACCAAGGCCTTCAGCAACCAGGCAGTCAACCAGATGCTTCTCCATCCATACACGCCTGTCCCTGCAGAACCCCAAGATACCCCCAGCGGGCCCCTGTAGACGATGTCCCCAGTCAGCAGGAAGTAGTGAGAGACTCATCGTCGCCCCCTCTCCTATCATCAAAAGATCGGGATGGTAGCTTTGGGATCCGCAAGGAGGGAAGGCCTACACTTCAGGGAATGGAGAGTCCCTACCCGCACTTCTGGGGAAGAAAAGTCCTTGTCAAGGTCCCTGTGGGTGCCTGAAGGTCAACCAATGAGGATCAGACCTACCTCAACATTGAACCCCCACACCCTGTGTCTATAAAAGGAGCCCTCCCAACCTCTGACATGCGACTTCCCTGGACCCTGCTCTGTGGGGACCGGGGAAACTCGCCCGGGAGCGGAATCCCAATAAAAGCTTGTGAATTAGTTGATTCGTCTACCTGGGAAGATTTGTTATGCACCGGACACCTTGCAGAGGGCCTCCGTCCTGCCCGGTGGCGGGCTCTCAGGACGCAGCGCTCACGTGACAACCCAATGGGGCCCTCTTCTCAGAGTGAGCCGCTGCTCACAACCAGGTGACTCTTGTTTTCTGGCTGCTGAGCTATTAAAAAAAAAAAAAAAAAGACTTTGACAACTAGAAAGAAAAAGATGCTCCACGCTCGGCTTCCAAGTAGGTGAAAGATCCACTTGAAAGAAACTGTTTGTACAACTCAAGGGCAACTAGGACAGCGGCAGCAGCTACGGAGGCAGGAATTCCATCCGGCTCCGAGGGGCTACCTCGTCCTCCGGCCTAAACAGTGGAAGACGTGTTGTTAGGGAAGGGGCGGGGTCACAGGAAGGACGTGGAGGAAGGGGAGGGTGGGGAGAGGGAGACGCCAGCAGCAGGCATCAGGGCTCTTCTCGCAGAGAGCAGAGAGAAAAATCGAAGAACGATTTTCTCCTGGGTATACTAATTATATGAATCTCATTCTCTTTCGCGTCTGTGCCACTAGAGTTAGAAATAGACTCAAGAGGAGTTTAGATAAATATGTGGATAATTGCCAGGAAGTTTAAATTAAATTACTTCCAATGCATTGCATAAAAGCCTCTCTAATACTGTGGGTTCCAAGGGCGTTGTGCTGGGAATCCCACAGGAACCCATCTCTGGCTCACTCCAGTGCGTCTGCCTTGCAGAACCGGTGCACAGGGAGGAATGGTGCCTCCCCCACATCCCTGCCCCCCAGGCCCCCAGGACGTGGCCTCAGCTGAACATGGAGTCTGCACGGATGCACGTGGTGAAGACAATGTCACACGGGATGAGGGTGCCCCCAAATCTAACATGCGGGGTGTCCTCTCGAGAAGAGGGGGGTGAGCTCAGATGACGGGCAGAGCGAGATGGCCGCCAGCCAAGGGAGTCTGGAGAGGGCAGGAAAGGGTCTCCCCTGGGGCTCTCAGCGGGAGCCCCGTCTTGCTCACGTCTCGATCCTGATCCCCAGGGATACAGAACCGAGAAGAACCAAAGCTGGGGGCTGAGTTTATCCCCTGAAAAGATGAGCCCCCAAGATGGCTGCACCAGGAGAGAGGGCCTTCCAGAGGGACTCTGAGTGAAATGCCGCCCTCAGGGTGGGTCCCTAGAATGAACCGGTGGGTGGCCTCCTTGGAAGACGCCCCAGCCATGAGAGGAGGCAATGAGAAGGCCCCGAGCCCATGCAGAGACGGGAGCTCCCTGCAGAACCTGGCCGTGCAGAGCCCTGATCTTGCACTTCCAACCAGGAGCAGGAGCAAACACGTTTTTATTTGCACCACTGCTCTTTGGAACGTGGCCAAGGCCGCCGCCCTGCTGGTGGCCACTTGCTACTGCAGCCACAGGAAGTCACTGGAATCAGACCATAGAAGCTTCTGGATGCCTGAGTGCAGGCAGTCAGCTGATCTCCAAGCCTCATCCCCTGGCGCACGAGATAGGAGAGAACACTTCTCTAGCAAGTCAGAGGGACCTGTGACCTCTGTGTGGAAAACACAGGGGCCCAGGGCAGTCCCTGGTCTGCGTGCGGTGGGCAGTTCCATTCTGTGTCCTCGTGCAGGGGAGGGAGACGGGGGTCATCTCCCTTGCCTGCCTCGTGCAGGGGTGCTAATCCCATTCATGGTTCTGCCCTCAGGACCCCATCACCCTGCCGAGGCCACACCCTGCGCTGCCGTCACGTCGAGAATTTAGGGCTTCAACACGTGAATTTGGGGGATGCAGCCACGCCATCCACAGCACCTGCCATAAGGCCACGGCCGCAGGTGCTGCAGACCAAGAGCTCAGCAGACACACACTTCCTTCTATTTTTGCAGACGTGTGTCTCTGCGTTGCCTTCACCATGCAGCACACTGGTGCTCGGTTAGGCTACTTAGATGGAGAACTGCGTTCGCCCCAAGCCTGGGCGTTAGGAGGAACCCTAATTGGAACGGAGTGAGGGGGCGGGCTGGGGAGCTGGGTGGCTGCGAGTCTCGGCTCCCTGTGTGGCCTCAGACAGCTCAGAAACTCTCCCCGAGCCTCCCCCTCACGGCGTGAGAAATGGGAATGACGAGCCAATGTCAGAGCCGGGAAGACGAAATTGAAATGGGCAGGACCCACCCCGAAGACGGGCGGCATGGCGGCCCCCAGGGAGAAAGCCCAGCTGTCTCTGGTACTGCTGATCTGTACCCCATTCGCGCTGATGCTCCTGGGGGTACTGGGATGCGAGATAAGAGGACAGGAGCTATGGGGGGCCTTGGGCGGCCTTGCAGCCTGATGAAGGCGTTGAACGCCACCTGGTGGCAGCGTGCAGTAACATCCATTCTGTTCTCTCCAAGGAAATCAGCCTTGAGATTGCTTGGCTTCCTCTTTAAAAAAAAAAAAAAAAAAAAAGACAGAGAGAGACAGAGAGGGAGGTCTTCCATCCACTGGTTCACCCCCTAGATGGCTGCAATGGCCAGAGCTGCGCTGCTCCGAAGCCAGGAGCCAGGAGCTTCTTCCAGGTCTCCCACGTGGGTGCAGGGGCCCAAGGACCTGGGCCATCTTCCACTGCTTTCCCAGGCCACAGCAGAGAGCTGGATTGGTAGAGGAGCAGCCGGGATGAGAACCGGTGCCCATATGGGATGCTGGCACTTCAGGCCAGGGCTTTAACCTGCTGTGCCACAGCGCCGGCTTGGCTTCCTCTTACAAAGAAAGACACAAGGATCAAGTAATGGCATGTGACTGCACAGGCCAAACCATGCGAGGGCGTTCTGGACGCCGTGTGCCGAGGCCCGGGGGGAGCTTTCCTACCGCTCCCTGAAGCGTCGTTACACGCTGCTGTGGGTGGCGACACCTGCTGCACCCAGCCTCGGGCGGAACGAGCTGCTTTGCCCCCTCGTTTGCGGGACTGGACGTCGCCTGGGTTGTCCACAGATGTTGGCAGCGTGAGGTGACGAGGGACGGACCTTCACCACTCGTAGTAATACCCGGGCACTCGGCACGGCCGGTGTCGGACTGGGTTACCCAGGTGTGTGGATCCCTTGTCACCCGGACGGGGTGGGGGGGGGGGGTGTGTAACAGGGAAAGACCCCCCCCTCTCACAGGGCTTAACAACGAGTCAGAAATCAACATAGAGGGGGCTGCCCAGGTGCACCACCGACCACAAATGCTTGGGTGTTGCATTAAAACGGCATCGCCAGCACGCCAGGACATCTGGTAGAAATGAGTAGCAATCAAATGCACACGAGGAGCAAAGTGTGGGCCCGGTGCAGGGGTCCACACCCTCGGGGCTCCTGAGATGCAAGCTACAATGTAGCCCGGATACTCCCTGGAAACACGCAGGTCTCAGAGCCCGGGGTGCCGTCAGTGCCGGAGCCTCCACCACGGGTATCCTGCCGCTGAAGTCCCGGGAGCTCCCTGCACTCTGTGTCTTTGGAGGATGCTAACGTCCAGAGCTACAGCAGCCATTTTGTGACCACAAGGAAGGAAACCCAGAGGTGTGATGATCTGAGAACAACCGAGCAAATGGCCGGGCGCAGGCTCGGTCCACAGCGACCGTCTCCTCCCCAGCTTCTCATCACATGGAATCCCGCAGCCCCGTTGTGTGGAGTCTGTTCCCAGGAGTGCTTCCCTGTCTGCTTTTGAACCCCCTGCAATTGCAGCAACGTGCGCCTTTATCTTCAGGCTTCTTATCTCTCACAGGGAGGCCATGGCCCACCAAGTCCTGGGGGCAGCGCTGGCCCTGCCGGCCAAGTCCTGGGGGCAGCGCTGGTCCCGTCGGCCAAGTCCTGGGGGCAGCGCTGGTCCCGTCGGCCATGTTCTGAGGGCAGAGCTGGTCCGGTCGGTGCCGAGGGGGCCATGTGTTAGGAAAATGGCGCAGTTTTATCTATGGCGTGATCTACACCCTGATTTACATCCTAGGCCCTAGCCCATGCTGCCATTGCTGGAAGCCAGGCGGCCGCATGGCCCAACCTCTGTTGTCAAGCTCCACCCCCATCCTAATGGGATTCGCTGCTCCTGTTTCCCTGCCCGCCCTCCGGCAAAGTTTTTAAAGGACCTGTTCCTGAACACGCGGCTCTCTTGGCTCCTCTCATCTGTTCTCCTCTCCCCTCTCGTCTCTCTTCTCTTCTCTCCCCGCTAGCTCCTCTCCTCTCTCTCTCTTATACTCTCCTTCTCTCTCTTTTGCCCTCTTCGCCCCTTCCCTCCGGCCTGCTGGTTTTTCCCAATGAACCCTTTCCTTTACTCTGGTGTTCGGTGTGTTTGGTGACGGCCTAACAGAAATACATAACACCATGTGTCCTCAGCTTCGTCTTCGTCTTTGAGGGCGGGGCTGGCTGTCCAAGCACACGTCCTTGGGCACATTCAGTCAGGATGGACCTGACGCCGCCTGCCCAGCAAACTCTCCGCACCTCCCTTCCCGGCCTTGTCAAGGGGCTCAGGCGCACCTGTCAATCATGGCCAGCGAGACAGGAACCCAAGGCTATTGTGCAATGATGGCGGCTAAGGCAGAACTGGTCGTCTCATCCTGGGCTCACTGAGTTTGTAGCCAAGGATTTTAAGAGGCGATCACGGGGCCGGCGCTGGGGCGCAGCGGGTTAATGCCCTGGCCTGAAGCACCAGCATCCCACATGGGCACCGGTTTGAGACCCTGCTGCTCCACTTCCTGTCTAGCTCTCTGCTGTGGCCTGGGAAAGCAGTAGAAGATGGCCCAGGTCCTTGAGCCCCTGCACCCACGTGGGAGACCGGGAAGAAGTTCCTGGCTCCTGGCTTCAAATCGGCGCAGCTCTGGCCATTACAGCCATCTTGGGAGTGAACCAGCAGACAGAATACCTCTCTCTCTCTCTCTCTCCGTGTGTAACTCTGACTTTCAAATAACTAAATAAATCTTAAAAAAAAAAAAAAAAAAGAGGTGATGGCAAGAAGAGGGACTGAGAGCAAAAGGAGCCCACGGAGCGGAGCAGAGTCCGGCTGTCCAGGGAGGGGAGCAGCACAGAGCCGGCAACCCCGGCTCCCGACAGCGCCGTCGGCAGTCCGCGGCTCTCACCTGTCCCTTTGGCCCCTCCAGAGCCCTCACCCTGCTCCTCTGCAGCTCTCCCTTTGCTCGATACAGCTTTCCTGCATGTTCCCTGCTTAAAATGTGGACATCACGTAGGCTGGCGTTTAGCACCTGTTACTGAAGAGAAGTCAAAAAATATTCCAAGCAGAACCCCACAGGTGTCCGGCAACTCACGGCAGCCGAACGCGTCAAACTTGACCAAGAGCTCGAGGTGACCCGGCACTGCTGCCCGGGGTCGAGGACGCACACCGGAGAATCTGGGTCATTTCTGTGGGGGAGCTGCTGAGGTAGGAGCGGCGTGCTGAGCTCCAGCCCCACAAAACCTGGGGAGGGGACAGGCGCCACCCGTCTCAGATCAGCCTGGGAGTGGACAAAACTCGGGCCCCAACGGGAAAGTGTAAAATTTGAAAATCTCCCGTCCGTTCTGCTCCCGAAGACCTAGAAACATCCGACCTCCCCCACCCCCCGACTCCGTTTCTCCACAAGCTGTCCTGGCTTTGCCTCTGCTGGGAGACCCAGAGCACCCACGAGCCGCTGTCACACTGCGGGTCTGCTCTGCACAGCCCCTGGAGCTCCTACCCGTGCAATTATTTAAGAAAGGAGTCTGCTTTTCACATCCATCGTCCTCTGCTGGGTCCGGGGCCCTGCGGCACCGGGAGCAAGCGCCTTCCCACCGCAGCCAAAGCTCTGCTCCGGGAGAAAGCCGCGGAGAAGGCGCCTCTGGGGGCAGAACACGGGCAGGGCAGGAGCCAGGGAGACAGCAGCAAGGGGCTGCTATTTGGAGCAGTGCGCTCCTCTCTCCCCGGGACCCACGTGCGGAGAGGCAGAGTCACGCCGGGAGCGGGTCCTTACTGCCAGTGAAGATCTGGAAATGGGAATCTATTTTTGATGAGAGCTAAGCACAAAGCGGGCTTTGGGGACGAGAGCGCCGTGACTGGCACCGCTTTGTCTGTGTTTTCCACGCCCTTGTCTCGGGCAGAACCAGGAGCTTGTTTGCTTGTTTATTTAATTAGAGTTCCCTCTCTCCCTCGCTTTGCCAGGGTCCAGAGCTAAACGAGAGGCGGCACCTGCTTCCCAGTGGGAGAAATGAGAGCCGTTCCTGAGCCCTCAGAGCTGCGCCCTGGGCCCCGCCGCGGGACTCATCTGTTGGACGCGGCCGTCCACCTGCGGGCTTAGCGTCTAAGCACGGCCGCCGGAGCTCTTTAGGAGCTCTGGGGACATCAGAGCCCCCGCCAGAATCCTAGGCCGCCAGGAAAGGGTCCCCTCTGCCCAGGGCCCTCAGGTGGGGCCCGCACTCCGTGAATGGTCGATGCTGCAAAGGAAGCGTCACCTAACGGGGGTAGGGGACCCCCACCCCGCCCCGGCCCCGGTCCCCGCATTGGGTGATGAAGCCGGGGGTGGGGGTAGGATAATGCCCAACAGGGACCCCCCCCCCACCCTGCCCTGGCCCCAGTCCCCACGTTGGGTGATGAAGCTGGGGGTGGGGTAGGATAACGCCCGACAGGGACCCCCACCCCGCCCCGGCCCGGTCCCCATGTTGGGTGATGAAGCCGGAGGTGGGGGTAGGATAACGCCTGACAGGGACCCCCACCCCGCCCCGGCCCCGGTCCCCACATTGGGTGATGAAGCTGGGGGTGGGGTAGGATAACGCCCGACAGGGACCCCCCCACCCCGCCCCGGCCCCGGTCCCCACATTGGGTGATGAAGCTGGGGGTAGGGTAGGATAACGCCCGACAGGGACCCCCACCCCGCCCCGGCCCTGGTCCCCATGTTGGGTGATGAAGCCAGGGGTGGGGGTAGGATAACGCCCGACAGGGACCCCCACCCCGCCCTGGCCCGGTCCCCGTGTTGGGTGATGAAGCCGGAGGTGGGGGTAGGATAACGCCCGACAGGGACCCCCACCCCGGCCCCGGTCCCCATGTTGGTTGATGAACCCGGGGGTGGGGTAGGATAACGCCCGACAGGGACCCCCCCCCTGCCCTGGCCCCGGTCCCCGCGTTGGGTGATGAAGCCGGGGGTGGGGTAGGATAACGCCCGACAGGGACCCCCACCCCGCCCCGGCCAGGTCCCTGCGACACTCCTCCTGGTGACAGCACCGGCAAAGACGTCGCCCAGGAGCCATCTCCTGTCCTTGCTGGTTGTCCCGAGGACAGCTTGCCGGCCCACCCTGGGCGCCCGTGTGCGTCCTCAGAGGGCTGCGGAGTTGATCCTCTCCCCGACAGGCAGACCCACCCGCTGTGAGGCCCTCGGCAAGGCACTGGCCACTCAGCTGTAATGCAGGAATTGCAATGCCTCCCTCCTCCTGGGGGCTGGGAGGACCTGAGAGAGGACACCGGCCCTGCAGTGGCAGCTGGGCTGCGTGAGCACTGAGCACGGCTGGCTCCGAGGGCGCCGGCAGGGGCTCTGCACAGGAATCCGTTGAAAGGGGGTCAGAGGCAGCCAGCGCAGGGCAGCCCTCAGCAGCCTCCCTGATGACAGTGATGATGTGTCCGTCACACACCCGGCTCCGGGCCCTCAGTGTGTGTTCACATGGGCCAGGCAGGATCAGTGACCCCCATTAGCTGGAGCCAGACTATTGGATGGAGGAGGCCAGCAGGATTTAGAAGGCTGACAGAGGTCCTTGTGCCTGACCTCCGAGAATAACCTCCGGGGGAGACGGGACATGCGGGAGCCTGGGCACTGTGTGGGGAGTCACAGAGCACTGCCCAAGCAGCCACAATGCCTCCCGAGACCCAGGGACCCCCCAGGGGCTCACCGGCTCCTGCAGGTCATTGCGGAGGGCTGTGGCGTAGCCGCTGTGCACATCTGCTCAAAGCTCGCCCCTTCCTTATTCCCCGGAGGAGGGGGCACACTGGGCGGCCCCAGCTCCTGCTGTTACAAATACAGCTGCCACACTCTGGTTCTCTTCAGAGCACACACATCTTCCACCTTTCACAGATAAAGCGGCTCTGATTCACCCACAGGCTATGCTGTAGTCAGCCTGTGTCTCATTAGTATTTGTCTGCAGGCAGATCTGAGACAGAGTGCGACCTAGTGTCTCTGTGCTGTGATGACTGGTGACAAGGACGGGGACGTGACGGCTGGCTGTGGAGTGTGAGGTCACAGGTGACAAGGACGGGGACGTGACGGCTGGTTGTGGAGTGTGAGGTCACAGGTGACCAGGACGGGGACGTGATGGCTGTCTATGCAGTGTGGGGTCACAGGTGACAAGGACGGGGACGTGATGGCTGTCTATGCAGTGTGGGGTCACAGGTGACCAGGACAGGGACGTGATGGTGGCTGGGGTGTGTGAGGTCACAGGTGACCAGGACGGGGACGTGATGGCTGGCTGGGGTGTGTGAGGTCACAGGTGACAAGGACAGGGACGTGATGGCTGGCTGAGGTGTGTGGGGTCACAGGTGACAAGGACGGGGACCTGATGGCTGTCTATGCAGTGTGAGGTCACAGGTGACCAGGATGGAGGACATGACGGCTGTCTATGGAGTGTGAGGTCACAGGTGACAGGGATGGGGACATGATGGTGGCTGTGGTGTTTGGTGTCACAGGTGACCAGGACGGGGACGTGATGGTGGCTGTGGTGTGTGGGGAGCCTGTTGGCAGCCCTGGCAGGTGTCCTGAGTCCCCTGGCGGCTGGACAACCTAATCCAACCTGGGTGTCCTTCAACAGTGACCAACTGGGTGCACTGGTGAAGCCCTACCAGCATAGGAAGGACTGGGTTGGGGCACAACTCGAAGGCAGCCCCAGCTCTGCTGCTGTGCGACTGAAGCCCGTCCCCCAAGGGTCTCATCTGGACCGACACTCACACACTGTCCGGATGACAACGGGGCAGACCCCGGGCCAGGTTAGGAGTGGTGGGAGCAGGAGGGCCTGTGACCGCGAGGGAGCGACGTGGAGCTCATGGTACTCTGTGTGGCTCTGACACGGAGCTGCGCTTGTCTGGCGTTTGGGATAAAAATGACTGAACCGCGCGCACACTTTGCACCCACGCCATCTTCCTGGCTCAGCTTTGTGCTCGGACTAGAGACGACGCAGCCCCCGGGGCAGTCGAGCGAAGGGTGCCCTGGGCCTCGCTGCTCCAGCTCTGCAGCTTCCAGTGGCTCGTAATTATGTTTTAAAAGATTTATCTATTTATTTATTTGAAAGTCAGAGTTACACAGAGAGAAGGAGAGGCAGAGAGAGACAGAAAGAGAGAGAGAGAGGTCTTCCACCCACTAGTTCACTCCCCAGTCAGCCACAATGGCCGGAGCTGTGCTGATCTGAAGCCAGGAGCCAGAAGCTTCTTCCGGGTCTCCCACATGGGTGCAGGGGCCCAAGCACTTGGGCCATCTTCTGCTGCTTTCCCAAGCCATAGCAAAGAGCCGGACCGGAAGTAGAGCAGCCGGGACTCGAACTGGTGACCACATGGAATGCCGGCACGTCAGGCAGCAGCTTTACCCACTATGCCACAGCACTGGCCCCAGTTCTGTAATTATTTTTTAAGATAAGCTTGCAAAAGAACATATCGAACTACACAAAATATATTCAATCACATTTCTTTGGAATCGAAGGACCACAGACTCTCTTTAAAAAGTGTGTGTGTGTTGGGGACAATTTAGCAAAGTGTCAGTTCCAACATCCACGGAGGGCCCTCACATAACATAAATGAGCGACGTGGCATGTTGATGAAGTAGCTTTCCGCCCTTATGAAATAGCTTTACCCCGTTCTCGGCAGCCCACGGTACAGTCCTGAGGATCCTGACATCTCTGTTGTTCAAGTTGATATACAAATCCTATCTGAATAGAAAACATTCCATGATAAACAATTCCTGTGTGCGTGTAAAGGAACACACCTCGGCTTGGTCAGCAGCACCTGTCGGAGCAGGCAGCATAAGGTCTGGGGTTCCCGTGGGCAAGAGGAGAGCTCGCTCCCTGCCAGAGGTGGGAGTCATTGGGCAAACCTTCAGAACGGTGCTGGCCAAGGGGCGTGTCTTCGCCGCACGGGCCAGCCCTGGCCTGCTGAGAACCCGAGAGACGGAGGCAAGGGAAGACCCCATTCCCCGGAAGTAGCAGCAGAGACCCCGGGACCCCGCGTTCTGCAGTGGGGTTCGCTGGGTGAAGGCAGCTCATGTGCTCAGTGGGATTTCAAGTTTGCCTGCCTTCAGGTGTTAGGTGTTGGGATTAGGCGTGGTTCAGGGTAAGAATCTCTTCCTCCCATGCACACACACAGGCACACACATGTACACACACGCATACACATGTACACACACGCACACACATGTACACACATGCACACATATGCACACACTCGCACTGTGAGCAGGATGGCTGTGTATGATCGTAGATTTGTCTGGGCCACAGCTCACCTGGACGTGGTCTGTTCCCGAGATGCTGGCTTTGTGTGGCAGGTTGAAGCCGTCTGGGTACGTGGGGAGCTCACTGGACCGTGCACAGGGTCCCTGGAGATCGGGTCGGGAGTACCTCACAGCTCTGTGGAACTGGCTCCGTGTGTGATGGACTCCGTGTCCCACAATACCCACAGAGTCCTGGGCAGATCAGGCTCGACAGCAGGGACCACAGTCCCGCCCGGCAAGTCCGCCTCTTCCTCTCCTTTCTAGAACACTGAGACGCTCGGCCCCGCCCACCTCCCACCTGTCCCCGGCTTCATTCGCCCGGGCAGAATTCAATGGCGTTGCTCAGTGCCTGCCTTCCACTGAGTAGATTCTTTCCTTAGAATAAAATATCAGAAACAACAAAACTAAATAAAACATTTTTTAGAAACCCTCTTTTCTCCCCTGAGGTGGGGGAGTGAAGTTTTGCCTAGAATTCACTTGTCCCATTAACCAGGCGGGCTCCAGACTTCTGGTCCCATGGCAGCCATTTGCAGCACTAAATTAATGAAAACCTTCAATGCCCGTGTTAGATGGGCTTCCAAAAACCTTCATTTCTTAAAATGTTTTATGTTAATCACAAAGCAACTGCATTTTAAAAAGTCACTTAACTGGCACCTAATTTGCAATAGCAAGTTACTCCCTCACAGGTTAATCTGCACATGTGCCGGCGCGTCTGACCCGCGTTTTATTTATGGATTTATTTCCAGACAAAACTGAGCATGAACCCAAATGCAAAGCTCGCACCTGGAAGACTCCCAGGAGCAGGCAGCTCTAGTTTTGTGCGTTCTGGGTCCGATACATTTCTAATAAAATCTGCGAAGAAGATGGTCAGCAGCCGAGCACGTCCTGTGTTAGCGACGTTGTGGATCGACCGGCATGGCCGATGCTTCCTGTTCTGTCACCCACAATGACCCCATTGGAATAAGTGACCGAGGGGGACACCTGTCTGAGGTCGCTCACGGCGGTCAAAGGATTGGGGGGCGTGGCTCCACTGCTGCTAAGCATGCGTGTGCCCGGAGAGATCCGGCAGGAGGGTTACACGCTTCTGGGCTATGGAGCAAACCCAATGCTGCTTTTTTTTTTTTTTTTGACAGGCAGAGTGGACAGTGAGAGAGAGAGAGACAGAGAGAAAGGTCTTCCTTTGCCGTTGGTTCACCCTCCAATGGCTGCCGAGGCTGGCGCACTGCGGCTGACGCACCTAGCTGATCCGAAGGCAGGAGCCAGGTGCTTCTCCTGCAGGGTCTCCCATGGGGTGCAGGGCCCAAGCACTTGGGCCATCCTCCACTGCACTCCCTGACCACAGCAGAGAGCTGGCCTGGAAGAGGAGCAACCAGGACAGAATCCGGTGCCCTGACCGGGACTAGAACCCAGTGTGCCGGCGCCGCAAGGTGGAGGATTAGCCTAGTGAGCCATGGCGCCAGCCAACCCAATGCTTCTGAGCTCCTAGGATGAGTACATTCCTTGTGTAAGCAAAATGCCCTTCCCGGATTCGGCAGGACGCCGGCCGTGGTCGCTACGAGGGGCGGAGCACGGTCCCCTTCCTGCTGGCTAACTGGGGGTCTTCCTGCTTCCTCCAGTCATCCCGGTGTAGTTAAGTAAATGTATTTGTATTTTGTGTTCCTGAAAAGTAATAGTAAAATGTCCATCACTTCTGTGCAAGCTCTTGATGCTGTGGCTGGGGCAGAAGCCAGGTTCACAGAATCCCACGGTACACGGACTTCTCCCTGGGAACTCACCAGGGAGGGCAGACGAGCACCGGATCAAACCAAGCAGCCACCACGACGTCGCTGTGAGACAGGGAAGTGAAACGACAAGGCACGGGCAGCCGTGGCCGCCTGTGGCATCCAGGGCCTCAGGCAAACCCCACATCAAAGTCCCGATAGTGCCACTGGGCTGGCTGCAGCTCGGGGAGAGAAGTCGGCCGGTGGACCCAGTCATCCACAGCTGTCTGCTGATCGCTGATGAGGAAATAATCAGAAATAGATCTATCGACAATCCAGTAAGACCTCTCCAATGAGGAGAGGGAGGGCACAGCTCACAACTTCATTGTCGAAGAAGCCGTGACGCGGATTCCCGTGGGATCCCAGGCAAAGACAGGAGACCTCACCCTTTCATATGGCCAGACAGACGCAACCCAGCACCTCATGTCAACTGCCTTGGTCCAAAGAACACATAAAACTTGTCATGTGTGTGACAGGCAGGGAGTTACACCTGGAACCAAGCTCCTCTCCCAAACACCTGCAGAGACAGGGCATAGGTGAACAGAGACTGGAACACAGGTGAGCAGAGTCAGGGCATAGGTGAACAGAGACTGGAACACAGGTGAGCAGAGACAGGGCCTAGGTGAACAGAGACTGGAACACAGGGGAGCAGAGCCGGGGACACAGGTGAGCAGAGATGGGGACACAGGGGAGCAGAGTCAGGCACACAGGGGAGCAGAGCCGGGGACACAGTGTCTGCCTGTCTCCCGGGTCCTCCTCTCCCACGCCCCGGAAGCCGTCCACTCTGAGTGACCCCCAGGCCTTCGCTCCTCAGCCCTGTCTCAGCTGGCCCCTGCGTGGCGCTGTGTTCCTGGGCGTCACAGGGGAGATGTTCCGAGGACAAAGGCACAGCGCACCCCGGTCTTGCTTTCTCGGGAGCCTGGACGGAGGCGGCTCACGGACGCGCCACTTCTGAGCTTGCCGCTTCAGCCTGGAGCGCGGCCTCTTTGGAGGACTGGAGGCTGAGGGGACAGCTGTTCCCTGCCGAGATAATCCACTCCCGGCGACCGGCAAACCCCCAGCAGGCCTGCAGCCGCCGGGTCCCGGAGCGGGCGCTGAGCAGTGTGAAGGCACAGTAGTGCCCCTCGCTGGCTGCACCCAGGGAGCAGCTCTGAGATGAAAAGGGGCCCGGCCTCAGGGCAGCTGACACTCAGGGCCCTGAGGGAGGTGCAGATGCTTGCTGATGGCAGTGGGGATGTTTGCTCGAAACAAACAAACAAACAAACAAATGAAGGCAAACAAAGAATATTCAGAATTTCCTCTAAAGCAACTTTGATGTCAACAAGCTTAAACACACGCTGGCCAGCGCCGTGGCTCACTTGGTTAATGCTCCATCTGCAGTGCTGGCATCCCTGGGTTCTAGTCCCGGTTGCTCCTCTTCCAGTCCAGCTCTCTGCTATGGCCCGGGAGGGCAGTGGAGGATGGCCCAAGTGCTTGGGCCCTGCACCCGCATGGGAGACCAGGAAGAAGCTCCTGGCTCCTGGCTTCAGATCAGCGCAGCTCCGGTCATAGCAGCCATTTGGGGAGTGAACCAATGGAAGACCTGACTCTCACTCTCTCTCTCTCTCACCATCTATTCAAATGAAATAAATAACAACAACAACAACAAAAAACCACGCTGCTAAAAATGGATGCATGAGCCCCCACAGAAGGCTGACAGCTGCGGGGGCCTGCAGGTTCGTCTGTGCAGGTTCGTCGCTAATGCTCCTGTGTGTGCGTGGCTGTGTTCTAGTATACGTGCAGCTGAAGCGAGCGCATCGCGGCTGCGATTTGAGACATGCAAGTCCAGGCTTAGGGGGACAGAGGCTGTGTAGGCAGCCAATGCCCAGGCAGGGCTCCAATGCTGCCAGAGTGGAGAGACACAGACTTAGCCCAGAGGCAGTCACGTCCTCAATGAAATCACTCTGTCCCTAGACCAGGGGACAAGCAAAGTGAATACGAACACCCTGGCGTGTCCAAACCAAGCGATCCTTGTACACCTGCAGAACTTCTCATTCATTATAAGCCGCTCAAGCCTTGCCAGCTCCCTTAGCTGTGTCCATTTTAATTACGTGGTGATGGCATCAGGTCCGTGAGTCTGGTGGGCGTCCGTCAGGGCACACCAGGTCACCCGGAGACGGGCCGGTGCCGTCACTGAGAACTCGGGCTTGGCGACAGCGTCGCCTATGTTCACAGCTCAGCTTGGCAGCCGTGAGCCTCGGAGACTTGGCCAAGGCTCTTCCGCTGGTGAACATCACCGTCAGCCTCTGTGGCCGGAGGGTGAGAGGTGAGAGGCTGCGTGGGAGCTCGGACAGGGGTCAGAACCCACGTGACATTCCAACCTCCACCACCTCCTCTGTGATGACCAGCCCGGAAGCCGAGCGCCAACCCCTGCGAACGGTGGCCCAGAATGCGGAACTGAAGACTGGTGAACTGAAGCTTATCTGTAAACAGATTGTAACATTGCCTAAACCGATGCCCCTGTAGCCAAGCAACTGAGTTTCAGCCAATCACAGAGGCCAAGGCTCAGCCAGATACAAGCCGCCGGCTGAGCAGACCGACCGTGGGAGACAGGCGCCCACCGCAGCCAATCAGGTCGCATCTGTGCATCGCTCCCTTCCCCCCGGCTATAAATGCAGCCTGCACACGTGGTGAGGATTTGGTCTCTTCTTCCTACCCAGGACCAACCAGAGACAGGCAAACACCCCCCCCCCCCCAGCCGGGCTGCTTCTGGGTCAGCCTGCTGCAGCCCCGCCGTGCCACGTCCCCAGCCGAGTCTGCCGGCAGCTGCCCCTTCTGTTATTATGAATCCGTCCTGGCCCCGGCCTGCCTTTGGAGCCCTGCCAAACACCGGAGGTGACAGCTAACTCTGTCTGCAGCAATGGCCTGGGTGGGGTCTCGTCTGGGAGACCCCATGTACTTCCCATAATGCGAGGCCTTCAGGAGTTCTAAATATGTAGGCTTAGAGCTGGCCTCAGTGCTCTGACAGTGTGCAGGACCCACATGGTCAGTCCCACTTAAGCCCCACCCCTTTACCAACAGTCTCACTTAAGCCCCACCCCTTCAGCATCAGTCCCACTTAAGCCCCACCCCTTTACCAACAGTCTCACTTAAGCCCCACCCCTTTTTTTTCTTTTTTCTTTCTTTTTTTTTTTTTTTTGACAGGCAGAGTGGATAGTGAGAGAGAGACAGAGAGAAAGGTCTTCCTTTTTGCCGTTGGTTCACCCTCCAATGGCCGCTGCGACCGGCGCACCACGCTGATCCAAAGCCAGGAGCCAGGTGCTTCTCCTGGTCTCCCATGTGGGTGCAGGGCCCAAGGACTTGAGCCATCCTCCATTGCCTTCCCGGGCCATAGCAGAGAGCTGGCCTGGAAGAAGGGCAACAAGGACACAATCCAGCGCACCAACCGGGACTAGAACCTGGTGTGCCGGCACCGCAAGGCGGAGGATTAGCCTGTGAAGTGGCCATGCCCCACCCCTTTTAGCATTGGTCTCACTTAAGTCCTGCCCCCTTTAGCATTGGTCTCACTTAACTCCCGCCCACTTTAGCATCAGTCTTACTTAAGCCCCACCCCTTTGGCATCAGTCTCACATAAGCCCCACCCCTTTAGCATTGATCCCATTTAAGCCCCACCCCTTTGTCATCCATCTCACTTAAGCCCCGCCCCTTTAGCATCATCTCACTTTAAGCCCCGCCCTGGCAGCATCAGTCTCCCTTAAGCCCCGCCTATGGTAGCATCAGCTTTCACAACCGGAGCCATCTCGGTTTCCTCTCTGTCCCCGCTCTCCTGAGGCAATGAGCAGAGGGCTGAGCTGCTGCTTGGAAGAGCAAAAAGAAAACAGAAAACAAAGCAACGCCGGACGTTAGCACCTGGGGTACAGGGAGAGCAGCCTGAAGCCGAAGCCGCTCCTGCCCAGGGCACATGCATCAGAGCTGAGGATGAGACAGCTCCCCTGGGGTCTCTCTCCTGCATGGACGAGGGAGACCCCTTCTGCAGGGGTGAACGGGGGAGGAGGAAGTGGCCCAGGAGGACTCCGGCTGCAGGTACTTGGTTTTCCTCGGGAAATGGCCAGCCTCAGGCTTCTGCCTTGTGTGTTCAAAACTAGATCTCCCCAAATGGATGATCTGGCCCAGAGGTGAGAGAGTGCGTTGCTCCTCTCTGTGCAAATCAGAAATAAGAACAGACAAGCAAGTCCGGGGCAATGTCCCTGCGAAGCAGCCTGCAGTGCCCAGGCCAGCTCTGGGCTCATGGGAGAAGTGGAGCCTGGGGGTGGGCTGGGGGGGCCCTGGCTCTCAGCACAGAGACGGGGCCGGGCTGTGCATCCAGACACCAGACTCAGGGCGCCTCGTCCTGGTGGCATTGCTATCTGTGTCGGGTTGTCTGTTCTCCGGCCTGTTCTCACCCTTGCTGTTTTAGGGGGGAGCCGTGAGGAGTCGAGAGGAGGCGTCCTCCTTATCCGAGGATGAGGCCGGCCAGTGGGGCTGGGGTCTGCGGCCGCTCAGACATAGGTGGAACGTCCTGCACAAGCAGGCTGTCAGCTGCGGCTGGAAATCTGGTCTCCAGGCCGACCAGCATCTCCCCACTAACCGCTTCTTGTGCTGCATGTGTGACCTTGTGGCCTTAGATCACGCCTTCAGGGTGGGGGCGATCTTCCACCCAGAGCGGGCAGGGGAAGGGGCTGAGCCCCTGGGGAGACTCAGACTGGCTCTAGGAGATCAGGCTGTCTTGTGTGACCTTGTGGCCTTAGATCACGCCTTCAGGGTGGGGGCGATCTTCCACCACAGCTAGCAGAGTAGGGGTGCTGATTCCCTAAGGAGATGGGACGTCTCCAGGAGACCCCCCGCTATCTCCTTGAGCCCCAAGCCAATCAACATACAATGTGAAACCCCCGTCCAATGGGCACCCCACAGGATGACCCAGGGAACAGGCAGTAACGCCTTCAAAACCCGGGACACTTCCTAGAGCCGGTGCCTCACTGGTGCACGCTGCCTGGGCTCCGCTCGGACCAGACGCTTTCTCTGTCGCTTGCCAATCAAATAAAGGTTTCTTTTCTGCCTAATAAAAGTTTCTGCTTCTTTGCAAATTGTTTCAGCTTTTTATTTCTATACTAAGATGAGGAAAAGAGCCCAGGAGACTCGCTCCGGCAACCACCCTCCCCTCGGGGACCGGTAACGGACGACAACAAATCAAAGAAGTTTTGCAAAGCCTTGGCTGTGAATCCCTGGGCGACGGAGCTGCCAGGTCCGTTTCTGATAGACAGGATGTGATGTAAAGGCCAGCTCTGCCCCACCCCCGTGCCAGGACCCAGCGTCCAGCTCCGGGGAAGAACTCTGCAGTCCCATTCCTCCACCACGCCTGTGTGTGGCGTCCGTGAAGTGTTCGCAGGGGGCACGGCACCCGGCAATCAGGTAGAGCTGCCTCTTGGACCGATCGCTTCTCCAGACTGGAAGGAGGAGGGGGTAAGAAGCAGCCGGGAGGGCTGAGTCAGAACTGAACTCAAAGATTCCACCCCTGAGAAACCAACGGCTCGTCCGGCTGTCTCTGCTTTCGGTTGTCGTTATAGAAAGGACAAAGCCAGACGCGGTAATGGTCACCCCCAGGTGTATAATAGTTCAAACAGCGTAGAAGCTGATTCTCGCTCATATCAACTCTGGAGCCGATGCTACATAACCATGAGTGGCTCCTGTCCATGTCCATGTCCACGTCCATGTCCACGTCCATGTCCACGGGGAGATGCATGGCCCCAGCTCCTGCCACCTCGTGGCTCTGCCATGGCTCACATGCAAGGCCCCAGGGCTGCTGCTCCCGGAGCTGGGGAGGAGCACAGAAGACGCAGGCGGCTTGGGGAGGTTTGTACAGGTGGGGCTGGAAAGGCAGCGCTCTCGTGTCTGCGCACCTGCTACTGGCCAGGAGTCGGCCACAAGACCACACTCACCTGCAAGGGGGCGGGGCCTGAGCTGCAAACCAGGAAGGCGAGCAGACAGGTTGGGTGGACAATGAGCCACTCTCTGCCATAGTCTGAGAATCCACACAGGGCGGCTTCCAGCTTCACCGGGGCGGCTTGCAGAGCCCCAAAGCGGCCAGGACACGGATACCCACCACCCGGTTCCCCGGAAAGTAGATGGTTTGAACCTCTGGTTCAAGAGTCTCCTTTATCCACAATTTGAGAGGCAAAGCATCCCATGGAGCAGCACACTTTGCAAGGCTCCAGGCACATTGGAAAGGTTCAGCCCTTCTACGGACGATGGGAAAAAAAAGCAAAGGCAAAGAACCTAACATATAAACGTTCTTCCTTTAAAGATACGGTATTATGACAAAAAATATGTTTGGTGCCACGATATTGTATAAAGCAATAAATAATAAAACTTTATTATATGTGATATCTTGATGGATCATAAGCTTTTCTGGCTTGCTTTTCTGCAAACTCATCTGTAGATAATAAAAATTTATGTTTTTAGTAATATCAGCTCTTGGCGAATGCAAATGACTTTTGATAATTTTTAATTTTGAGAAGACTCTGCTGATGCAACGCTTACTGGAGCTACTTAGAATATTCTGGAGGCTGCAACAAATTTGGGATGCCTTTCTGGGAAACTATAGAATACGTGTTTCAATACCTCAGGAGCTGGTGGTACCTGCAGAACAATTTTTCTAAAAATATTTAACCTTTATACAAATCACTTCCGCCTGTCTCTTTGCCTCTAAAATAGATAAATAAATAAAACTCTCTAAGAAAGTAAATCTGAATTCAATGTGTTTCTATCCGTGCCTATTTATTTGGGAAGCAGAGAGACAGAGAGAGCCTCATCTGCCGGTCCACTCCCCAGACGCCCACAACAGCCAGGCTGGATCCTGGGATGCACCGAGCTCTCCCCTGTAGGAACCAGTGGAGGTAGCAGCAGGAGTGGAGACTCGACCCCAGGCTCTCCGCCGGAGTGCAGGCCCCTCACCCGTGCTCCGCGTCTCCACCTCGGCCAGACGCCCGGCCCTGAATTTCATGTTAGATGCAGGGTCCGGGAGCCATCTTACCATTCACGAGACAGCCTCTGCGCCTCACCAGGGCCTACAAGAAATGGAAAGTGACTTCATGAGATGTTTGCTACTCAAACCGTATTATCCTAGCCCCTGTCCAGTTAACAGCCCGACTCTGCATTGTGCGCTCGTTAATACCTGGTTCATCCGAAGTCCTGTGAGAACAGCTTTGCTTCCCACGGGAGGCATGGCTGTGAAGATAAGGTCTATTTGTTAATACCCTTCGGATGCTTGCTGGGCCCTGTGAGGTAGTTCTTCTTCTTTTTTAAGATTTATTTGAAAAGCAGAATTACATAGGGAGGGAGGGAGAGAAAGAGAGAGAGAAAGCTCTCCCATTCGCTGGTTAACTCCCCAAACGCCTACAAGGGCCAAGGCTAGCCAAAGCCATGAGCCAGGAGCTTCATCCGGGTCTCCCCCGTAAGTGCAGGGGTCCAAGCACCTGGACCAACTCCTGCTTTCCCAGGCGCATCCGCAGGGAGCTGAACGGGAAGTGGAGCAGCCGGGACTTGAACCAGAGCCCACATGGGTGCCGGTGTCACAGGCGGTGGAGTTACCGGCTACACCACAGCACCGGCCCCTGTGCAATAGCTTTTAAAACAATGATTCCGGACTGAGAAAAATCCTCCGCCTCCTTGGTACACTTTATTGCCCTGTCCACGCGCACATTTTTATTCGGTAATAAGTTACTGACAAGTTTCGATGGCCATACTGGCAGCACAGAAGCAGGCTCTGGGGCTGGCGGGCAAGCGGGGCCCCCATGTTTGTCCATCTGCTGCCTGTGTTCAAAGCCTCCTCCTTCTCCTGGGGCCCCAAGGTGCCTGGGGTGCCGGTGAGGCCACGGCAGCCTGGGCCCCCCCACTCAGCACCCACGCCACTCACGGTGGGAACACATCCCCAACTGGGCCCCCACTCAGCACCCACGCTGCTCACGGGGGAACACACGCCTCACTGGGCCCCCACTCAGCACCCACGCCACTCACGGTGGGAACACATGCCTCACTGGGCCCCCACTCAGCACCCACGCTGCTCACGGGGGAACGCACGCCTCACAGCTTTCTCCACAGCTCACTTGAGTCCCCACACCCCGCAGCTCATCCCAGAAGCCCCAAAACTCAGCCCCACTGGCCTCTGTGCCCTCCACATCCGGAAACCGTGCAGGGACAAAGTGCCACTCGGGACCTCCCAGCAGCGTCCTTGGGCACTGGCAGGGGCTCTGGAGGCTGGCTCCTCCCACTGCGGAGCACCTGTGAGCGGCTGGCCTCAGTGGCGTGAAGCACCTGGTCTCCAGGTGGCGTCGTGATGGCCGGCGGAAAGTTCTCCGTGGCAACTCACCAGCCCGGGCTGAACGGGACTCTGCGTTTGTGGTGGGGGCGACGGCGTTCACAACACGGGGAGCACGACCCCGGCTCAGTAACAGCACTGTTCATTGAAGCCAGCGCCTGCCATGACCCAGCCACAAGGAGCCCTGCGTGTCCGCGTGAGGACGAAGCACCGTGCCCTCTGCCGCCGGGGACAAGTTCCAAAGGGACCACGTGTTACCTGCTGGCCCTGTGGACTCACGATGGGGCTCTGGCTTAAGTAGCCAAGTCTCGGGTGGAGTTCCAGGCTCCTGGCTCCAGCCTGGCCCAGCCGCGGCTGTTGGGGACGTTTGTGGGTGAGCCAGTGGATGGAGGATCTCTCTCTTCATTTGTCAGGCTGCTTTTCAGCTAAATAAGTTTTTTTGTTTAAAAGAAGAAGAACTGTAAGCCTTGGGCGCAGCCTCATCTCGCTGCCTTCGGACTGGAGCCTGAAACCCGGCCTGCTCCGATTCACCGTCGCGGTGAGCCCCTAAGACTCCATGCAGGCAGCAAGGCGGGGGCTTGGGCGCTGTAGAACGACCCGCCCAAGTTGAGGTCTCCCCTCCCTTGTGTCTGAGAGTGGGGGCCTCACCCCAGCAACGCCGGGTACCCCAGATGTTCCGTGATTCCTTCCTCTGGGGCCACAGTCAGTGGGGGTGGGGCATCGAGTTGACTCTTGGAGGTAGCAGGTGCTCCTGGGAGCATCGCACCTGCCAGGGGATAGCTTCAACCTCGAGTGCCAGGCAGGGGAAGTTTCCGAAGATTCGCAGACACGGCTGCTCAGCCGACCACTGTCGTACGGCAAGTTGCCCTGACGCACCCGCAACCTCTCGGGATCCAGAGTCTGGAGCCGACAGCCGGGTGGTCCTGGCAGGTTGTCTCCGGGGGTGGCCTGAAGCTGCTGTCTGGGCCTGCGACAGCCACAGGTGTGACTGCGACACAGGAGCCACCTCAAGTCCCCTCCCCCAAACCCCACACGTCTCAGCTGCCACCCTCCGTCCACGGTCCACGGCAGCCTGGGGCCGCCTCCGCCTCCTGCCAGTCCTGGACATAATGGGATGGAACGCTACTTTATTAAATTCCCTTCCAGCCAGCCAGCGTGCCTGCCACGTCTTCCCTCCCAGGGCCTCGGCCCACGCAGCCACCCACTGGGTGAGAGTGAGCGAGCCGCTGCGTACGAAGCTGAACACGTCCCGGCAGGACGTGGGGTGACAAGGGCTGCCGTGACCCGGGCTGCACACCACATCGACCGGATCTGAGGAGCCTGCGGCTTTGCCTTGCCCGGCACGGAGGATGGGAACGGGCGTTTTGTTCCCGGAGAGAATGGTGTGCGTGTCACGTGTTTAAGCAGAAGAAAGAAAGAGAGCAAACAAAAATCTGAAAGTTTCCTCCCCCAGGCGTGGGTGCAGCAGGCATCCAGGGAAGAACCGCGGAATACGGAGACCAGAGAGGCAAATAAGAAGCTAAGAGACAAAGGGCTGGCGGAGCCTTGTGGGCACCGTGAATGCAGCCGCCGGGAGTCCGCAGGGTGGACCCTTCACAAGCTGCAGCCAAGCACTTACAACGAGCCGTCAGGAAGTCCAGCGAAGTGGGCCCCTCGTGCTGAAAATGCAACTAGCTGATTGGTGCAACAGCTCTCCGCAGCCGGGGCATCCATGGTCTTCGGTTCAAAGCCAGAGGGTTCTCAGGACCCCCGCAGCGGGTCTGAGCGCCCAGCCCCCTCTGGGAATCCTGTCGGGGCGGCACCTGCTCCCCAGATGTGCACGCTGGCGATGCGTGAGAAACACGCCCGGCGTTCACGCCCAGGTTGCCCCCGGCAGACCAGGTGCTTCACGCCACTGAGGCCAGCCGCTCACAGGTGCTCCGCAGCGGGAGGAGCCGGCCTCCAGAGCCCCTGCCAGTGCCCAAGGACGCTGCTGGGAGGTCCCGAGTGGCACTTTGGATGTTGTGGAGCGCACAGAGGGCCCGTCAGGCCCTCTGGGGCCGTGTGCACCTCCTGCGGGCGATGCATCGCTGGGCGCTCACATCCACGGTGATGATTATTTCACAATTTCCCAAGAGCTCAGATCGTAACCACGGAGCCGCCCCCTTTGAAGCTGAAAAAAGCCCTTGGCTTTCCACCTTACAGCCGCTGACCACGCGGCTCAGAGACAGCAGCTGTCAACGTCCTGTCGCGTGTCTCTGAAGACCTGTCCCAGCGCGTGAGCGAGCCCTGAGCCCAGGCTGATGGCCCTGCCTCTGCCTCAGGCTGACAGCGGAGGGCCCCGTCCCCTCTCTCAGCCTGGATCCACCCCCTTCCGTGGCCCTGCCCTCTTCTCCTTGATTTTAGCCTTCAAGGACGTGGAGCGGACCTGCGATGGGGAGGGGCTGGGCCCCCCCGCCCGTCTGCAAGCTCGGGAGCCCCCAGGGATGCGCTGTCCTGTCTGTCTGACCTGCAGCCCCCTGCCCCGACCCCAGGGCGTAACCCAGACCCCAGCCTCCCTGCCGAGATGCATCCGTGTCCAGCAGCTCCCAGGGCTGTGGGTGACACGGGACAACCTTGCCGAGGCCCCAGGATGGAGATGCCCGTGTTCCTGTCTCCACTCCGTGATGCCAAGGTGACCCAGACACTGTCTGAAAGAGGCGCTCGGGCTCCTTCCAATCGCAGGTCTCCTCCTCCATCGGACAAGCGTGGTGCCCCAGCAAACAGCACCTTGTTGTGCTTTCTCAAGACTCCCTCCCCCAGCCCCTGTCACACACACCCCCTCCCCCACAAGCATAGGGAATCCTTGTCGTTGGAGATGAGCTGGGAAGCGCTCCTTCTTTCCTTATACCGATCTTTGAGATGGGGACTTAAACCCAAAAGCGTTTCACAATGGAGAGCCTTTTTCTCCGGAGAGTGCAGGCCCCGTCTCGAGTTTCCGATTTCCCTCCGCACTGACAGCTGAGATGCTTTTCCTCTGAGTTATTGCTGGGGCTTCACACTCTGGGCTGGGAAGCCAAGCGTCCAAGCTGGCCGGTGCGGCGTTGGATAAAAGGTTGTGAGGGAGGGACAAGGACGACGCGCCTTGGTTACTATTCCGCAGTGGCCCTGCGTCTGCACACGGACCGCGAGCTTATTTACGGCGAGATCCTTCCCTCGGCCCATCCAGGGCTAAATGCAGAAATCACTCACACGAGCAGGCGCGGCGATCCCGGTGTGACTGCCCCGGGCGGAGCAGCAGCGGTTACAGGAGGAAGTGGGCGCCAAGACTGCTCCCGGGGAACGGACCAGACGTAATTAAATAAGTTTGCTCCTTCCCGAACACGTGTAATATTCACTCTTATATTTACTCGGAGCAAATGAATTTAAATGAATTTTCAGGTAAGTTAACCAACTCATTAAAACGCACTGAAGATGTGGGAGCTGTGAATCCAGGCCTGGTGCTGGGTGACGGCTGGGACCCAGGCGAGGAGGGTCCCTCCGTGAGGGCGGGGTCTTCATTCTTGCAGCCTCCGGCCTTGCCCTGTGCGTGGCCTTTCCCATCGTTAACTCCAATGAGTCTGCACAGTTTCCACAGAATTTTGAAGTCCTCTTGTATGAGTGTTCGTGAGCGGGGCATGTATCTGTGCGTGCATTTACGTCTTGTGTGGTGTGCATGTAAACTATGCATGTGATGTATGTATGCATGTGTGCGCGAGGTGTGTCTTGATGCAGGTGTGGTGTGTCTCTGCAGTAGTGTGTGCCATGTGCATGTGTGGGGTGTGCACATGCATGTTTGTGTCTGTGCATGTGTGTATCTATGTGTTCATGTATGTGATGTGTACCTCTGTATGTGAGTTGTGTGATGTATGTATGTGAGTTTGTGCATGTGTGTGTATCTCTGAGTATGCCCATGTGTGCTGTGTACAGGTGTGTGAAGGATGTTCCCAAGTTTGTGGGTGTGGTGTATCTGCACGTGTGTGTGTCTACGTGTTTCCCTGCATGAGTGTGTATGTGTGTGCACGTGTGTGATGGCGTACTGTGTTTCTGCATGTGGTGCATGTACCTGAGCATGTGTAGGGGGTGAGATCCCCTCGGGCCGTGTGCCATAGAGAGGAAGAGCTCCTTTGGGGCCTGGGGCGTGGTCTGGAATCGCAGCCCCACCCTTAGCCTTCCCCCTGGAGCCCAGTCACTAGTGACTTCATCCCCACACACCCTGGGTCCAGAGACAGACAGGGCACCGGCCTCCTTGGCCATGGCAAAGGCCACGCCAGAGGCAGAGCCTGCAGCTCAGAGGTGCCCAGGACTCCCCGGGCTCCTTCCAGGGAGCTCAGCCTCCTTGTCAGCCCTACAGCTCCGCCTGTGAGGGAGCCGCATCCCAGGCCAGCTGCGGCAATCCCGAGAGCCGTGGACACGGGGCCTGGAGCAGAATTCGCTAGAGGGCCTGTGTGCGGGGTTCCATTGTGCGACGAGAGAGACGAGGTCACGTCCTTGGCTGGGTCTGAAACCCAGCTCCCTGGCTGGAAGCACGAACCACACTCAGTCCCAACAGCCTCTCCCCGAGTGGCAGGGCGGGGCACGCAGGGTCCTTCACAGGGCACAGCCATGAGCCAGGCCTCCTGCCCATCACCGCTGGTCACTGAATCTCCAGACCTGCAAAGGGAGCGTCCCCCGCCCCCACGTCCCTGCTGAGGGACCTGAGACCCTGCCCGGACCACGCGACTGGAAAGGAGCTGAGGGGGCAGAAGCTGGCCCCGCACACCCACACAGTTCAGCCCCGTACACCCGCACAACTTGGTCCCACACACCCGCACAGGTCAACCACTGCACACTGGCACAGATCAGCCCCGCACACCCGCACAGGTCGGCCCCGCACACTGGCACAGGTCGGCCCTGCACACCGGCACAGGTTGGCCCCGCACACTGGCACAGGTTGATCCCAAACACCCGTACAGATCAGCCCTACACACTGGCGCAGATCGGCCCCGCACACTGGCACAGGTCGGCCCCGCACACCCGCACAGGTCGGCCCCGCACACTGGCACAGGTCGGCCCCGCACACCCGCACAGGTCGGCCCCGCACACAGGCACAGGTTGGCCCCGCACACCCGCACAGGTCAACCACTGCACACCCGCACAGATCGGCCCCGCACACCCGCACAGGTCGGCCCCGCACACTGGCACAGGTCGGCCCTGCACACCGGCACAGGTTGGCCCCGCACACTGGCACAGGTTGACCCCAAACACCCGTACAGATCAGCCCTACACACTGGCGCAGATCGGCCCTGCACACCGGCACAGGTCGGCCCCGCACACCCGCACAGGTCGGCCCCGCACACTGGCACAGGTCGGCCCCGCACACCCGCACAGGTCGGCCCCACACACAGGCACAGGTTGGCCCCGCACACCCGCACAGGTCAACCGCTGCACACCCGCACAGATCGGCCCCGCACACCCGCACAGGTCGGCCCCGCACACTGGCACAGGTCGGCCCTGCACACCGGCACAGGTTGGCCCCTGCCACAGGCTCCTAGCTGTTCCCGACCCTCCCCAGGAGAACGCTCAGCTCTCTCACATTGCAGATGCTCCGAGAACATGCAGTTTCTCCAGCGAAACCCTGAGGGGGGTTGAAGACCACCCACTCAATGCCGTGACAATGTCATCGTCCATGCACAGTATCAGTTTATGTCCTTGGCCTTGGGGGAGGACGCACCAGTGAGCCCTCCTCCATGCTCTGAGCTGGGAGGAGTCACAGCGCCACTCCTCCTGTGCACACAGAGATCCCACGCGTGGTCCAGACTGCGAAGACCCCCAGGGGAGGAAGGCAGGGCTGGGCACACGTCCTGCAGCCTGGGTGCTCATGGCACAGCTCTCCAGAGCCTGCTTCCCCAGGGCCAGGGCGGAACCGAGCCTGATGGAGTCGGCGCCTTCCATGGACCTCATGCTGCCTGCCTTGCCGCTCTTGTACCTTCGATCTAAAGACTTCCCAGATCTCTCTGAGTCTATTTAGACAGGACAGAGAAAGCCACCACCCGGCCATTGAGCTCTGCCCATTGCCACGCTCAGCATGACCTCAGATCACTCTAACACTTCCCATTCACCACAGAAATACACAAAAGGAACAGATGAAATGTAGGCCAGGCCTCTTTTCACTCCTGCCCCAGTAAAAGTGCTGGCCCTCTGAAAACACCTTTCCCGACAATTACAAAGCTGGCAACGCGACGCGAACCTGCGGCCCTGGGGTGAGGCCGTGGTAATCCTGAAGCCACACAAGCACCTCTGTGGCTGCCCACCGCTGGCCTCACATGCCGTGTGGAGCAGCCTTGGGGGGACAGCACACTTTGCTAAGAAGCTTGCTCAGATGAGGTCGAGGAATTAAAACCCCGACTTCGGACAACTAAGCCTCGCTGAGTTGAGGGCAGAGGTAGGACCTGGCCCCGGGGGCATGTCTCCTGGATCCTGTAGGATATGCCTGTGCAGTCTGCCCAGCCCCTGGGTTTCCACTTAGCAGCAAGGTGGGTTAAAGAAATTAGAGCATTTAAACTGGAGGTAATCCAAAGCAGTTTTGCTGCAGGTGATGTCAGTTGTTAAGTTAATCCTTTGATCTCCATGAGCTACAGCAACTTGGCCTTCCAGCACTGGTGACCCAAGGTCTTTTGCTGCGGTTGGAATTCCCAAGGCAGCTTAGTTTTATAGATAAGAGATTTATCTTGGCCCCCAGTTCTGGAGGTGGGAGTCTAGGGCAGCCCTCCCCCGACACACACACAGCGGGGCAGTACATGGCCAGAGGCAGGGCGCACACAGGGACAGGGTCCCTCCCTCAGGACATGAAATGACCAGGATTCAGTCACGGGAGATCCACCCCAAAGATGTCATCAATCCCAGTGCCTTCACAGCCAATGATGTCATCAGTTCCAGTACCTCCCACATCCAGTGATGTCATCAATCCCAACCTCCCACACCCCATGATGTCATCAATCCCAGTACCTCCCACAGCCAATGATGTCATCAATCCAGTACCTCCCACAGCCAATGATGTCATCGATCCCAATACCTCCCACAGCCAATGATGTCATCAATCCAGTACCTCCCACATCCAGTGATGCCATCAGTTCCAGTGCCTCCCACTTCCAGTGATGTCATCAATCCCAACCCCCCACAGCCAATGATGTCATCGATCCCAGTACTTCTCACAGCCTGTCATACAATCCCAGTACCTCCCATAGCTAATGATGTAATCAATCCCAATACCTCCCACAGTCAATGATGTCATCGATCCCAGTACCTCCCACAGTCAATGATGTCATCGATCCCAGTATCTCCCACAGTCAATGATGTCATCGATCCCAGTACCTCCCACAGCCAATGATGTCATCGATCCCAGTACCTCTCACAGCCTGTCACCCAATCCCATAGCTAATGATGTAATCAATCCCAACCTCCCATACCCAATGATGTCATCAATCTCAGTACCTCCCACAGCCAATGTCATCAATCCCAACCCCCCACAGCCAATGATGTCATCGATCCCAGTACCTCTCATGGCCTGTCACCCAATCCCAATAGCTAATGATGTAATCAATCCCAATACCTCCCACAGTCAATGATGTCATCGACCCAGTACCTCCCACTCCCAGTGATGTCATCTGATCCCAGTACCTCCCACACCCAGTGATGTCATCAATCCAGTTCTTCCCAAAGTCCCCACCTCTCATGGCCATGGCCGGGCACTGACAGACGGTGGAGCTTGTCTCTCTGCGTCATGTCCAATCCAGAGCACCCAAGAAATCAGCAGCGCATAGCTTAGTGCAGGGCCTGCGAACTTCTTCTATAGAGGGCCTGATGGCAAGCACTTTAGGCCACCAGCCAGACGGCTTCGTGCAGCTTGTGGGCCAGCTGAGTGAGGCAGGTTCCAACCAGCCCTGAGCCACCACTGCAGGACCTCCCATGCACCCTTAGGGGTTGTGAGGAGGGGGTGGTGTGGGATATGGGACGTGAGCGCATCACTCAGGTCAGCCAGTGCCTCACTGGAAAGTAAGATTCACACTGGACCAGCAAACAGCATCCCCACAGTTAAATGATGCCATGAAGGATGAATCTCCTGCAGGGACTAGGGGCCAGAGAAAGCCAGGAATGAGGTTGGGCTTCGAGTAAAAGCTGAGACCTGACATGAACTGCTGAGTCCTTACACAACCTGGGAAGAAGAGGGCAGGGCATGCCAAAAATGAGGATTTTACACATGGATTCCTGCTTGTTGGGATCCATTGCTTTGGATAATCATGGTTTATAAATGCAGGATTAAGAATGCAAAGGACAGGAGTTGGTGCTGTGGCATAGCAGGCAAAGCTGCTGCCTTCAGTGCCAGCATCCCATATGGTGCCAGTTCAAATCCCGGCTGCTCCACTTCCAATCCATCTCCCTGCTAATGTGCCTGGGAAAGTAGCAAAAGATGGCTCAGGTCCTTGGGCCCCTGCACCCTCATAGGAGACTTGCATGAATCTCTTGGCTCCTGGTTTCAGCCTGGCCCTGCCTTGGCCATTGCAGCCATTTGGGGGAGTGAACCTGCAGATGGAAGATCTCTCTCTCTCTCTCTCCCTCTATCTCTAGCTCTCTCAATTCTGCCTTTCAAGTAAATAAGTTAATTTTTTAAAAAATGCAAAGGACAAACCTCTCCTAGAGACATATACAGTCAGTCTCTCCAGTGCTCCCTGCGACCATGGCCCAAGAGCAAGACCCACATGGGTTTGTGGGGGGAGCCAGTCATTGTGTTCCCCCAAATACAGCCCAGGCAGACTCTGGCCCATGTTGCCAGCTGTGTAGATGCTCTCTGGATAGAAAAGCAGAGCATAGGGGTCACTTCTGAGGCCCTTACTCAGGGCCTAGCCTTCTCCCTGCTGTTACAAATGTCCAGCGGATATGATTCCTTGTAAGGACCTTCACTGCTGACAGCACCCTCTGTCTGTAGCCAGGCTCCTGGCATTCCTTGGTTGCAGACATCACCATCCTGTTCCTGGGGCACGGGCCACTGCAGCTCGGCAGCTTGGGTTTCATTTCCCTCTTAGCCACGCCAGCTGCCTTGCCTGCCAAGGTTGTTTGCCCATGATGAAATGGAGTTCCATTTAATCACAATTCTTAGGAAAAGATAATGAGAAGTCATTGCGTGTTATTTTGACTATTAAGCCTATGATAATAAGAATCCCTCAGAATCTCAGATTCCAATACTCTCAGCAGAACTATGGACTTAGAATTCACATTTAAGTGCTGTTGCATACAAAATCAGGTTTAATGTGATTGTCTTGGTTGGTACTGGACCATGCCTTCTTGATAGAATGAACACATGGCCTTTTTTTGTGATGTTGGTAGTCATGCCACCAAAACCCAGTATTCAGAAATCATGTGACAAGAATTGCTGAGTTATATAAGCTCATCTGCTAATGCTAACATTCATAAATACTTAGAGATCCTAGGGGGTGTGGGAGAGAAAGAGAGAAAGAAAAAGAAAGATAGAGGGAGAGAGATAGAAAGGGAAAGAGAGGGGGGCAGAGAGGGAGAGGAGGGAGAAAGGGAGGGAGAAGGAGAAATGGAGAGAAAAAGAATGAGGGGGAAAGGAGTATGAGAGAGAGAGGAAGAAGAGGGAAATTTGTATGTATGAAGATTAAATTTTGCATTATTTGACATTTAAAAGAATCGTCACAGCATTTATGTCCGTAGTGTGCTTCAAATGAGATTGCTCTTTGAGGAAAACCCAGAGGTGGCATTTACTTATTTACACTTTTGGGTTTTGTAGCTTATGTGAACGATGCATAATTCATGGTGGAAATCATTTGGCTCAACAGAAAGTAATTTAGTTTATCCCATTCCAGTGCAACCTCCAGCACACATATAACAAGATGTGTGTGGATTCGGGCTGGAGAAGATGTGTGTAGGAACACAGTGAAGCCAGGCAAAGCATTTCATTTTGGTGCTTTTAGATGCCTCCAAAACTTTTTCATCATCGTGTGAGAGTCTTGAGTTATTTTCTCTGGACTGTACTCATCAGTCACAAGCAAAGTTAGCCATTGGCACTATCCAAGAGAGAAGATAAAATGGACGAGGCGTCGTTCTCATGTCTTAAATTTTCATGCTAAGCACGTCATAAAACGCAGGTGATTGATACTTTCCAAACCCCATGGAGTGCTCCCCCGTGTCTGGGAAGCCCACGTCTCAGCACCACGGACAGCTCCGCCAATCCTTTGGACCGCGCCCAGCACTCAAAAGGTCGAGGAGGCCTAGGATCCCTACCAGTTCCCTGGGAGCATCCTGAGTCCTGGATGCTGCGTCTGAGCTAAGGCTGACAAACCCCACGGCCGCAGAACTTACGGTACTTGGAGAGACCTGCAGGTGCTGGGCTTAGCGCCTTACTTCTTTACAGGGAGCCATGTTCATTTGCCTTCCTAACTCCTCTTCCCCATCCAAAGGGGAAGCTGTACCTCTCCGTAGGACGACAATAAGAGCAGTGGGAGAAGGAAGGGAATAACACCCCTCTGGGTGGGAGGAGTGAGTTTCAGTGGCCCGTGCTCAATGTACACACTAGGGGCCCTGTGTGAACCTGAACCGAATCCCAACCATGACATCCTCCATCCTCTTTAAAAGCATGTGTTTTTGCTAGTTACAGGGTAAAATGCATCCTTCGTGGCAGGGAGGGAGTGGGGAATGGGGAGGAAGAAGGAAGAAGACGCAAACACCCTTAGTGCTGTCTCCTGTTCCGTGCTGGCCATTTATTTTCCCACAGGGATACTAAAAATAGACCCCCACATTGTCCTTTTCCCACTAAAATCATATTATAAGCATCTCTACACTACAAAGAAGCTTTGAAATTACAATTGGGGGGGTTATATTTTTATATTTTCAGTGTAAGTAAATAATGCCTAATAGTTATTTTTTGGGGAAAAAAAGTCTACCAAGAATGAACCCCAAGGGAAGAGTCATGATTCTGCTCATCCCTGACATCTTCCACCCAGCCATGCGCCTTCCCGTGCCGACACACACGCCCTGCAAGGGAAGCTTTGAGAGTGCCACCTATGTGACCGATACGTAGAGTAGAACTTGCACCTGGCCCGGCTTCTCCTTGGACAGCCTCTAACAAAAGTACTGATGGTACCCGTGCCCCAGGACCAAGATAGCCCTGGCTGCAGATGGGCAGTGCTGACCAGCTGGGTGGCCTTGAGCTGTAAATGTTCCAGAATCCTTGTTCAATCTGTGGGAGGAGAATGGAGAATTTAGCCTCAAAATTGCAAAGTTATTGCTTTCTATAAAAAGATACCATACTGAATCTGGTGGTAAGAGCCGTGGGTCTGTTCTTTCAGAATCCATCTTTGAAAATAACCACAGAAAATACGCTTTTAAATAAGCACAGCCAGTTCCCACCCTGCGTGTGTTGCTCCAAGCCCCCTGCTAAGGCGAGTTGTTTTGTCTTCACAACAGTAAAGGCACAGCTGTTCAACCCATTTCACAGGAGGGCAGGCAGGGGTCTTGGTCTCACCTGTGCTGGTGCCCGTGCCTCCCTCCAGGGCAGGTGCATCTCGTCCTTATGGCCCCACTGCTGCCAGCACAGGGAGAGCTCGGGCTGCTTGCACGTACTTCCCAGCCTTCATCTGTGTTACAGTAAGCAGAGCACAAGGCTGCTCCCTTGTGAATGACCACTAACATTTCCCTCTGTTTTGTGCTGTGTCGATGAATCCCTCCAGGTCCTGGCCTAAGGTCTGGCTGGGCAGTACCATGGGAGCCTTCGTCTCCTTCCCCACTTCCAGGACACGCTCGCTGGACAGCACAAGCCCAGCCGCATGGTCCACGGCCCTCCACTCAGCAACACCAGGGACGCCACACTGGTGAGAAGCCCGGGCTCCTCCAGATGGAGGGCAGGGGCTGTCTTAAGGCCCCCCGTGTGCCCGTGGGGCTGAGCTCCTCTACCCAAAGAGAAATCCCGTGAGCTCAGGGGTATCCGCTGAGCGAAGCGCGGCCGGGGCTCCCTCCTCGTCTCAGAGAGCAGGTGTCACTGTCCAGAAAACAGGGAACCTTCCCATTTCTGAGTAATTCTTCAAGTACAGGCTGGGTGTCCCCAGAGAGGACGGCGTCTGGCGGCCAGCGGGGGAGTGGCTTCGTTTGCAGGCGTTCGGGGCAGTGTGGCTTCTCCCAGCCTCCCCCAGTGGCTCAGGACCGCAGATGGGTGCAGCTTTGTGGCTTGCCCAGGTAGAGTGGCCTGCAGGTCCTGGGAGGGGCCTCCATCTCCAGCCTGACTTGGAAAGATCAGGGCAGGACGTCTCTGAGAAGAGCCTGTGGACCCAGGGCCGGGCACCCGGGAGTGGCAGCTGCCATGGACCAAGGACTGGGGAAACCCTGGCTGTGAGGGAGGGAGGGCAGCCCTGCCCACACCGTGCACACGGCCCTTCCTTCCAGCCACTGTGGTGGGAGCCTAGCCAGACTGGACGGCGTTGAAACCAGAGAAAGGAGGCGCTGATCACACTCGGAGTGCACACTTGCGTGTTGGACTATCTGGGGGCAGGGTGCCCACGCCCCACGGGCCTCCCAGCCTCCATCTCCGGGCCTTCAGATGTATCCGAGGGTGCAGGCCTTGAAACAGGGCTGTGCCTGTGGGATCGGCGTGTCCCCCCCCCCCCCCCCCCGAGCCCTTGAAAACTAGCGACTCCCTCCAGCCGGAAGTGAGACCCACTGGGTAGAAGGCAGCTGCGTGGGAGGCACTCAGCGCTCACAACTCTTGATGCTTTGAGGAGACCATGCAGGGGCTCCACTAAGCCGAAGGGGCTCGCAGCTGATGTCCGCTGGGAAACGGGGGTCTCCGCCCCACAGCCACCTAGGAGCCAGTTCCGCCCATGGGTGTGGAGCCTCTCAGCCGGTCTCTGGGGAGGACTCGGCCAGCACCACCGAGGGGCCAGGAGAGCCCGGCCGGACTTCCGAGCTGCACGGCGGTGTGGGGGTGCCGGGCTCGCGTCACCTCACGTCACCAAGTCTGCGGCACAGAGGACAGAACTGGCCAGCTGCTGCCCGAGCGGGAGAAGCGAGGGCCAGGCCGCCCCCTCCTCGGACCGTGGGAGACCACAGAGGACTTCTTGGTCCCAAAGCTTCTTTCAGCCTGAGATGGCGCAGAGCCCAGGTTTTTCAAAAGCACCCGGGGGAGTTTTGCAGAGAAAGCGGGGGGCCCCAGGCTCTGGGAGGCCCTGGTGGGTGCTGGGATGGGTGGGGAAGCAGGGAGCCGAGGGCTCCGTTGATTTGTCGGCACTTAGCGGTCTTCATTGAGTTCAGCAGTCTCGTACAGCGAGTTCTTTGGGGAAAAAAATCATTTTCATTGTTTAAATAGGAAGTTAAAAAATCAATCTACATGACAAGGACATTTTTAAAGGCTAATTTAGAAAAAATTGTATGAAAAATGTAGAAAATCATTTTTCCCTGGTAGTGTGGATCTGGGTTCTATTTATATGCAAATGCCCCGTGTCTGGGCCTCTTTCGTGTTTTACAATGTTGAAATATTACCTATTCCATAAAGCTCAGATTAATGAGGGCCCGAGACGATGGCGGGGACTCTCGGAAGGCAGTTTCAGAGAACACACTCCCGAACGAGACGTTTTAACAGGAACTTCTTCACTGCGCATCAGCCACATGAACATTTTAATTTGTGGCTATAACGCATTCTGGCTTTTTTCCATATTATTCAAAGAACATGTTTATCCCCTCTTTAAAGGGAAGCAATTAAATGTTAAATTTTAAAAACAAACAGCAGCCTTTTGGACTCAAAGCCAAGGAGCCCACACTGCCCCTGGGCCTGGGCTGTGTGCAAACCTCCGGGTGTGCGGCGCGGGCCGTGGGGGTGCAGCTCCCGCGACCCCCTCCATGGCGTTTGGCTGCTCCAACCCTCTGGACGGCTTGTAATTCAGATCCATCCTCTCACTTGCTTTTGGTCCACAGCTGCGAAGGGACACAGGGTCAAGCGCTCAGGTTCCCGTGGAGAGATGGGTGAGGACAGGAGGGTGCCAGGTCAGACGGAGCTGCGTTCAGTGCCCTCTCTCAGGGAGAACCGCTTCATCACATCTGGTTTTGCAGGGTCTGTTTGGAGCACAGGTCTGCCGCCTTGAACCTGTGTTGTGTCTGGTGGGTACCTAACAACCAGGTCTCCCAAATGACCTCGGCTTGTAACATTTGCCAGTGTGTGTAGATACCGCCACCGTGACCAGTGTGTGTAGATACCGCCACGGTGACCAGTGTGTGTAGATACCGCCACCATGACCAGTGTCAAGTCGGGGAGGGATGCATGCAACTGTACCTTGCATTTGGGAGCAGACCAGCTCCCACCATACTGGCAGCCACCAGGCCAGGCCTCGTCGGGGGAGTGTGGGTGAGGGGCACATCCCCCCAAGGAGAAGGCAAGCTGTGGTCACGCTGGAGGCGGAAGGGTGACTGGGCTTCTGTGCCTGTGTTCCAGCCCCAGGGATGACGGAAGGTAGAGAGAGGAGGAGTGAGCTCCAGCGTCGGCACAGTGGGGGACCCTCGTTCAGGACAACTTACCAGATACTTTAGGAAGAGCTAGAAGAGAGGGGCTGGCAGGCTCCCAGCAAGAAAGCAATGATGAGCAGACGGGAACGTTAACTGCCCTGGTTTGTCCTGGACAAACTGTATGTAGGTATTGGAATATCCCACCGCATCTCCAAACTATATACAATTCTGTGTTCACTAAAGGCAAACGTGGGATTTACATGTAAAAGGCAGAAACCACACTCTGGCCACCACATCCTCAGCTCCCTGCATGCCCGGGGCTCAGGGGTCTGTAGTCGCCATTGTCTGACTTTCCACTGGGCCACACGTGCCTGGGGCAAATTACCTGCCAGCTATGCGCCCAGCGAGCAAGGCCAGCCACCAGCCCTCGCGCTGTCCACTCCACGTGGCCTCACCAGCAGCGTCCCTCCCCCTGAAGGAGAAACTTGGCGCCAGCCAGGGCTCCGGCCCACCTGTCACCTCGGCTAGGGGTCACGGTGTTTGGTAGCTACTGTTACCGTGCGTAGTCAGGGACTTCAGGAAAGATTGTCACTGATAATGTGGGTGCGCCCGATCGACTGGAATGCCTCAGAGCAGAAATGAGCCTTCCCTGGGAAGGAGGAACTTGTGCCGTGGACAGCAGCTGCAGCTGGGACCGCAGGGTCCCACTGCCCTCCACATCGCTCTCCCCGGCGATGTCAGACCCACCGGGCCGCATGGCACCAATCACGTAAACTGTAGTTGTCCTAACACACAGGGCTTCGAAAAGTCCTTCACAGGGCACATTCTCTTTTCAAATTTTTTTACCTATTATCCCTTTATTTGAAAGGCAGAGAGACGAACACAGAGCTTCCATCCCTGGATTCACTCCCCACATGCCCTTAACAGCTGAGGTTGGGTCAGGCACACGAGGAGCCCAGAACTCAATCTGAGGCTCCCACGTGGGCGGCAGGGACCCAAATACGTGAGCCATCGTCCGCTGCCTCCCAGGGGGCTGAGCCGGGAGCAGAGCTGGGGCCCAAGCCCAAGCACACTGCTAGGGGATGCCAACTCTCAAATGGCGTCTTCACCGCCGAGCCAAATGTTCTCTTAGGATTCCGTTCCTCCACCAGTCCTTGAGACCTCCCGGTAAATCTGCTTGAGCCCTGGGCTGGAAACAGATTCATTCACGTACCACTGGGGAGCGCACGGGCTCTGTCACAGGTGCGTTCCACGGACAGGGAGAGGCAGAAAGAAAAGCCAGACCTCAAATCCTGCTCAGACGCTGCTCTGGCGAGAGCTCCAGCAGTCACTGCTGGGCTGGGCTCCACATCATGCAGCCCAGAAGCCGCTGAGCCTGGACACGGGGCGCTGCTGCCAGAATCCTCCCAGTGCCCTCGGCACCACCTTCTGCAGGAGCTGCTGCTACACCAGCATGGGGCGCCCGTTGGCCAGAGCCCGGCTCACACGCCCGTCTGCCAACTGCAAAAGAGGAGTCTGGGAAAGCCAGTAGCTGGCACTTCCAACTCTTGGAGTGAAAGACGGTCTGTGACTCACACCGAGACTCTGCAGACAGAGAGAGGATTTCGGAGCAGCCTGTGTTCGGAAAGTGGGTCGCGTGCATTGTTGCTTCCTGTTAGTCAAATGCCCGCTTTATTCGCACAGGCCGCCAGGTGCCTACAGAAGTGGGTCACCCCTTGAGTGTCAATCATGGGACCCCATCACCGTGCATGGTATCGGAGTGGGGAGTGGTGGGGATGCTGTGAGAAGAGTCCCTTTTCTGACTGGCTCAGCCTGTGCTCTCTGGGATGCCCTTGGGGAGAAGGCCACGCCCCCTGGATATCTACACTGGCTACAAAGACACCGACTGCCAGGTGGATCACAGATGTCAGCAGCCACTCTGACGGTCGTGGGGAGGCACAGAGCAACCCCGGAACACGTGCCCTGAGCACTCAGGACCCAGCCGTCAGCAGCCAGGCGCTCAGCTGGAGAGACTCCAAAACACCCATGGAAAAGTGGGGTGAAAGATAAGCTTATTTTTGATGCAAAAAAAAACTTTTTAAATCCATGCACAGATTGCTGTCTTGTCCTCAATTATTGTGGGGGGGCAGGGGAGCCCTTGAGCCCCATCTCTTCCTGTTTTATCCCTTGTGTCTCATTGAGGCCCTTTAAAAATAACAGCAGAGGCCGGCGCTGTGGCTCAACAGGCTAATCCTCCGCCTTGTGGCACTGGCACACTGGGTTCTAGTCCCAGTCAGGGCACCGATCCTGTCCTGGTTGCTCCTCTTCCAGGCCAGCTCTCTGCTGTGGCCCGGGAAGGCAGTGGAGGATGGCCCAAGTGCTTAGGCCCTGCACCCCATGGGAGACCAGGAGGAAGCACCTGGCTCCTGGCTTCGGATTGACGCAGTGCGCCAGCCATAGCGGCCATTTGGGGGGTGAACCAACGGAAAAGGAAGACCTTTCTCTCTGTCTCTCTCTGTCCACTCTGCCTGTCAAAAAATAAATAAATAAAAATAGCAGCAGAAGCGGCTTCACTGGCCACGCATGATTTCAGCGGTACCCCTGCATCACACGAAGCTTAACGACCGGAGGGAGCGGTCTGGTTTTTGCTGGGAACTCAACTCCCCCATCAGACCTGACCTGCGTCTCGGCAGCGTGTGCGGTGGAGATGACACAACCTCTGGACCAGTCTCACACACCTGCTTTCCCGACAGCCGGTGAGCCATCCTGCACACTGCAGGGCAGCCGTGATGCAGTTAATCCCAGACACAAATGCCACTGCGAGGAAACACAGGTGTCACGTCAGTGTAGCTCCTCCTGGAGCAAACGCGCCCTTTGGGTCTCACGGACAAACCCAATTTCAATCTCACTCTCCCGAGCCAGCCTGATCCCTGATAGGCGTCTCAAAGAACCTCCTCCTTGGACAGCTGCAGGGGCTCGAGGCAGTGTCTCGCTGAGGTCCCACATGACAGGCACAGAGCAAAGCGATTCACTGCCGTGCAGGCACAGACACCACGTGGAGGTTCAGCAGTCGATCACGGACACCGAGAACCATTTCTGGAAAGGCTGTTGAAGCTCCACTTCCCACCCAGCTTCCTGCTAACACCTGGGACGCAGTGGAAGATGGCGACCCTGCAGCCACGAGGCAGACCCTGCTGAGGCGGCTGGCTCCCGGCTGTGGCCTGGCCCAGGCCCGGCTGTTGCAGCCACGTGGGGAGTGAGCCAGCTGAAGCGCCTCCGTGTTGCCAGCACCCTTGGCTGGGTGGCCGCTCTGCACAGCGGAGAGGGGCTGTCGTCTGGGGGAGGGGCTCCTAGTTGGGGGCAAGTTTGCTGGGAACTCAGTTCCCCCCATCAGACCTGACACAGAGGACGGAGGTGCCTGGGAAACGTGGGCCAGCGGGATCCTCGCCCCCGGATGCTTGGGACCCGAATTTCCCTTCAGCATCTGGAGTTTGGTTCCCCTGTTGGCTGCGTGGCTGAGACCCAGGGAACCGTGGCTCACTTCCCCTCGCTTGCCTACAAAAACATTCACTCATGGTACAGCCCTGGAAAGAGAGGGGGAAAGAGAAAGAGAGAGAGAGAGAGAGAGAGAGGGAGGAGAGAGGGAGAGAGAGGAGGGAGAGAGAGAGAGGAGGGAGGGAGGGAGAGAGAGAGAGGAGGGAGGGAGGGAGAGAGAGAGAGGAGGGAGGGAGGGAGAGAGAGAGAGGAGGGAGAGAGAGAGAGAGAGGAGGGAGGGAGAGAGAGGAGGGAGGGAGAGAGAGGAGGGAGGGAGAGAGAGAGAGAGGAGGGAGGGAGAGGGAGAGAGAGGAGGGAGGGAGAGGGAGAGAGAGGAGGGAGGGAGAGGGAGTCTCCCCCAGGAGTACTCTCCTGTCGTGTTGGAGTTGACCCCCAGCGTCCATCAGGAGGTCGACTTCTCCCCAGGTCTGCTGTGTGGGCGGTGACCACCGTGTCCATCAGGAGAGTGTGACTGGAGGCCCGGAGCTCACCTGAGGGAGGACCAGAACACAGCTTCCCATTGCCCGTGCAACGTGGGAGCACCTGGGGACCTGGTGTCAGTTTCCAAGTCGAGCCCAGGAGGTTGGCAAGACGCCACAGCCCAGCATCTCGGCACCGAGTCCTGACACAACGCCATGCCGTCTCCCACGGCGTGGCTGTGTGTCTGCAGAATGATGGGCGGCTGGGTCCGTGGCCTGTCCCGTGGAGCTTTCTGGATGGAATCGCTAGCCGGGCGCCCACAAGCGGATCCTGGAGGCGGGCAGAGCGGCACAAACTCTCACTCATCTTCAGAGAGCCCACCGGATAGAGGCCGACGGCGGAGGCTCAGGCCTAGCTGCCCGAGACGCTCGTGCGGAACAGGTGTGGGGAAAGCTACGCGGGCGAAGGTTAAGTTTTTCTGCCCTTATGGGCAACAGGAGCTTAATGCAGGTGTTACAGGAAAATAAGGAAGGATGCTAACTTCAGGCATCCTTGTCACGGTCGGGCAGGGGCGCTCAGTCCTGTGAAAGCTCCAGGACCAGCTCTGGGGAGCACACCAGGCCCCGTCTCACCCACAGCCTCCCCCAACACCAGGCCCCGGCTCACCACATCCTCCCCCAACACCAGGCCCTGGCTCACCACAGCCTCCTGTTAACCAACACCAGGCCCTAACTCACACAGCCTCCGCCCACGCCAGGCCCCGTCTCTCCCACAGCCTCCCCCAACACCAGGCCCTGGCTCACCACAGCCTCCTGTTAACCAACACCAGGCCCTAACTCACACAGCCTCCTGTTAACCAACACCAGGCCCCGGCTCACCACAGCCTCCGCCCACGCCAGGCCCCGTCTCTCCCACAGCCTCCTGTTAACCAACACCAGGCCCTAACTCACACAGCCTCCTGTTAACCAACACCAGGCCCCGTCTCTCCCACAGCCTCCACCAACGCCAGGCCCCGTCTCACCCACAGCCTCGCCCACGCCAGGCCCCGTCTCACCCACAGCCTCCCCCAACACCAGGCCCCGGCTCACCACAGCCTCCGCCCACGCCAGGCCCCGTCTCGCCCACAGCCTCCTCCCACACCAGGCCCCGTCTCACCCACAGCCTCCGCCCACGCCAGGCCCCGTCTCTCCCACAGCCTCCACCAACGCCAGGCCCCGTCTCACCCACAGCCTCGCCCACGCCAGGCCCCGTCTCACCCACAGCCTCCCCCAACACCAGGCCCCGGCTCACCACAGCCTCCGCCCACGCCAGGCCCCGTCTCTCCCACAGCCTCCTGTTAACCAACACCAGGCCCTAACTCACACAGCCTCCTGTTAACCAACACCAGGCCCCGTCTCTCCCACAGCCTCCACCAACGCCAGGCCCCGTCTCACCCACAGCCTCGCCCACGCCAGGCCCCGTCTCACCCACAGCCTCCCCCAACACCAGGCCCCGGCTCACCACAGCCTCCGCCCACGCCAGGCCCCGTCTCGCCCACAGCCTCCTCCCACACCAGGCCCCGTCTCACCCACAGCCTCCGCCCACGCCAGGCCCCGTCTCTCCCACAGCCTCCCCCACGCCAGGCCCCGTCTCTCCCACAGAATCCTCCCACACCAGGCCCCGTCTCACCACAGCCTCCGCCCACGCCAGGCCCCGTCTCTCCCACAGCCTCCCCCATGCCAGGCCCCGTCTCACCACAGCCTCCCCCCAACGCCAAGCTCACAGGAGCAAAGCAGGCGCAACAGGTAACCAGGAACCTGCAGTGTCGGGACAGGGAGAGTCGCCGGCCAGTCCTGCTGATGGAAAGGAGCAGGCTGAGCTACGTTTGCCCCAGCGTCCAGTCACCCAGCAGGAGTGTGTGTCTTGATAATCTTCGCTAACAGCTTTGCTGATCAAACCTGGAGAGCCCTAGGCCCAGCACGGCACCCACTGTCCCACCCAGCCCGCCAACGTCGTATTCTTCCCAAGTGAATGCTGTTTAATATCTCACTGCTCCCACGGCAGCCATGGGCAAAGCACCAGCGCTGTTGTTATCTTTATAGAAAGGCGTGTAAATATTAATAACCTTGAGGCCATAACAATGTGGCTGGCAGAGGGTGGGGTGGATCAGGTGGGGGTGCAGAGGGAGGAGCAGGCCGATTCCTTCAGCTGGTCCAGCTGCAGGCCGCTGAGCTGAAGGAAGACGCGAACGCATCTCATTAAGGCCACAGAGGGCACCGGCACCAGAACCAGCAGCAGCAGCAGCACCAGCACCTGCAGTGGCACCGGCAGCGGCACCAGCAGTGGCACCAGCACCAGCAGCGGCACCAGCACCAGCAGCGGCACCAGCACCGGCAGAGGTTACTGTGGCACCGGCTCCCCATGGAGCTGGAAGGGACAGAAGCGACACGTGGATGGGGCACCTCCTCCTCTCGCTTAGAGGACTAACTAAATGTTTTATGAAGTTGGTAAATATGGAAATAGCATCCTAAGCACATTAGAACGTCTTGGAGGGGAAAGAAGACAATGATCAAAAGCCCCGGGGTTGAAAAGCAGCGGCTTCAAAGGCAGGGGGGTGAGTGTGGAGAAGGGTAGCTCGCGACGTCTAGCTGTCACGCTAACCGTCTCTGGCGAGTTAATTAGCCGCTGCGCGCATGGGTGAGGGGTCTTCCAGGAGTCCGGGAACGAGGGTTATGCAAAGAGCTCCGCACGGGCTGCCGTGTGTTTGGCACCAGAACTTGAATTCCGTCTGCCGCCAGCTTTCCCAAGTCCCCTTGCGTCACAGCTACTCGGATGCTTTCTTACGCAGACAGCCGCTGCGCCCACACAGGCCCACACAACTTGCGTGGGACGTGTGTTTCTGGGAGCTGAATCTAGGTTATGTTTGAAAACACCAAGCTTATCTTAGTATTTACAGAAATACCCCCCAACTCTCCGCTCGCTCCTTTTCCCGCTTCGTCTCAGCTCTGTGTGTGTGTGCTTAATGATTCACGGTGCCCGCAGACAGCGACGTCGGCCCCCGCGTCTTCCCCGGGGGAGTTCTCCTGCCGCGGATGCTACAGTCCAGGGCGACCGGCCCCCTGCCAGAACCTCTGGCCCGGAGTCCTGGGGTGACCGTGACGAGTCTGCCTTCCCACCATGGCAGGGGCAGCTCTGATGGGCCTGGGTGGGCTTCCCAGCCTGTGAGAGAGCAGGGACGAGCTGTGGAGCACCCACCACACCACAGCTGGTGCAAGCGCCACCCCAGGCCAGGTGAGGGAGAATGTCCATCTCATCTCGTTTTACTCAGAGTCGCGGAGCTGGCCTGGCTCTCTGCTCTGAGAGGAGACTTGAAGGGGCCCCGTCTCACAGGCTCACTCTTTCTGCACAGAGGCCCAGCTGGAGAGCTCAAACACATTCGGCCTCCTGCTCCTGGCCCAGGGAGTAGGAAGATTCCAGAAGCCGCGGGACTCCCGGGAGACGAGTGCTCGCCCACCTCTTCTCCCCAGGAGGACCCTGGCTTCACCATGAGCACCACAGGCAGCCAGGCACCGCCGAGCTGACGACAGACTGACGGAGAAGCCCTCAGAACCTGCCGTCGAGGTTTGAATGGCACAAAACTGGCCGTACCCGCTGTTAACAACCAGCGACTCTCACGCGGCATCCCGAGGACGAGGAGCCCCTGTGCTGCACGCTTGCGTTATTCTGTCCGGGGTCTCAGCCTGCAGCTCTGCGTGGATGAGAGGCGGTAAACTCTCTGATCCATGCAGTATTTAATGCAACATGAGGAGAGGGAGAGAGAGGGGGAGAGAGAGAGAGAGCGAGAGAAAGAGGGAGAGATGGTCCATCCACTGGTTCACTCCCCAGGTGAGAGGATCTTGGATCTTTCCGGCAGAAGTTAACGCCCACCGAAGAGTTGCTGTTTTCGTTTGGACTGTGAACACGCCCAGGGGAATTAGTGAGGTCAGCATCTTGCCACTGCAGACTTCAGCACCAAGGGAACCCGCCCCAGACTCCTGTCAAAGGAACCACGCGAGAACTCGGGCACAGGCACAGACGCCAGGTGCCACCCCAGGAGACCCAGATGCGCTCGGTGCGTGGTGGGCCTGGGAGGGGGCAGGAAGCTCACAGAATCCTAATGCAACCCTGAATGTCAGAGCTGCCTTGTAAGCCCTGCTGTGGGGTGGTGGGCGGTGAGGGCTGCTCTTACACCCCACGCCCTCCTTTCTAGATGGAAGACTCACGGCTCCTTCTACAGAGAGCTCTTGTGACGACAGAAGCTGCTCACTTAGCTCAGTGTGCACCTGCCGTGTGCAGACCTCGTGCTGTGGCTGAGCCCTCGTGACATGGAGGAGACAGGTGCCAGAGCAGGGGACGCCCCTCTGACCTGGAGGCGAGATGAACAATGGGAAGCTGGTGCTGACTCACGGGCCCCACTGGACTTTGCAGGAAGAGAACCAGTCCTGCTCTGGCCACCTGTGACCGCTCACCAGGGAGATGTCCACTGCTGTGATAGCAACAGGAAACGGATGCACGTGGGTGGGGTTTCTGTGCTCCTTGTCCCAGAGGTGGAACCTGAGCATAGGAAAGTTCGGAACTGGTCTGAGCCTACACAGCCAGTGTGGTCTCTAGGGAGGGTTGGCACCCAGGTGGCCCAGTCAACCCACGCACCCTCATCAGTGCCAGGTCATGAGACGCGACTCAGCACCCACTGACCTGCACATACCAGGCGCCACTCAAAGGGACTTCAGAAAGTGCAAGAAAGTGCATTTTTAAAGATGGTTTTATTCATTTGAAAGTCAGAGTTACAGATAGGGAGGAGAGGGAAAGGGGGGGGGAGGGAGATCGTCCATCCACTGGTTCACCCCCCAGGTGGCCGGGGCTGGGCCAGGCGGAAGGGCAGGCTGTGTGCAGCAGCTGGTGAGCACCGGGGACGTCCAGCCTCGGCCACGGCACTGACCTCTGCGCCCTCCAGCATTGGCTCCAGCCGCTCCCCTGTGTGTCCGGTACCCGGCTTCTTCTGGTGGGGGCGGGGCAGCATGTGCGGAGCAGGTGGCCGGCAGAGACGGGCGCTGGCCCCAGGCTGGCCAGGAGAGCGCACGGAAGCTCCTAGCTCTCCACTTGCTATTTTCCATAAGCGGAAGCCGGAGCCCCTCGACTATTTCGATGGTGAGGATGTCCTGAGCGCTTCCTTTCCCATATCCATTTCAGCTGCTGTCTCCACGCTTCCTTTCCCGCTATGACAAGTGCACGAGAATAGCAGCACAGACCCCGCGCGCGTCTCTTCCTTCGTCTGCGTCTCTCCTTCACGACACGAGGCGCTGGGGGAAGTCGATTCATTTGTGTTTCCATTTTTGCCGTGTGGGCAGTTATTGCTACCAGGAGAAAAGTGTAGCAATAAAGCAACCCGCCAGCGAAAGAGCTGAGCGAGGGCTCCCTGGCCTGACCTGGCCTCCAGGCTCGGCCCAGGACCCAGCTGTGTTCATCCCCCGAGCCCACCAGCGGAGAAGGGCCCACCTCTCCCCAAGGAATCTGCTCGGGGAGGAAGGCACCAAGGGCCCAGCTCTCAAACACCAAGGGCATTTGTCGGTCAGGTCTTCAAAGGCAGATACCCTCATGGACAAGGGTCCTGAGCATCTCATTTCAAGACTGGGTTTCTATAGGCAAATGTGATTCAAAATGAAGGCAGCATGGTGGGAGGGATCCCAGGAGAGAAAAAGGGGGTGGGGAAGATGAGCGACATCTGAATCAAGTGGACATCGGCTGTGAGCCGCGGTCTCTGTTTCGCCACGGACGACAGCTGCCCACAGTGGTGCAGACTGGGAGACGGGTGCTCGGGCTCTCCTCTCCCCACCCACTGCTCCTGCAAACATTGCTCTAGCCAAACATGAAAAGTTTAAATTTTAAAAATTGTGCAAATAATCCTGGGAGGGATTCCTGGTAGGAATTATTTTCGTGTGCTTCTCTAAGAGTTTCACATCATTAGCTCATGTTTTGTAAATGATGCGTTAGTCACGCACGGGTTTGAGCTTGTGCGTTGTCCTCTGAGCGCGTGTGTGCATGACTCCACGACACAGGTGGATTCGTGTCATTTTCTCGTGGAGCCTACATCATGCACAGCATCGGGGGGGATGGATGACAAAACGGGGGATGCTTAACTCAGATCTCCCCTTAGTAAAAATTAAAACTCGTGCTTAAAACTAAAAGCATAGGCCGGCGCTGCGGCTCAATAGGCTAATCCTCTGCCTGCGGCGCCGGCACGGCGGGTTCTAGTGCTGGTTGGGGTGCCGGTTCTGTCCCGGTTGCTCCTCTTCTAGTCCAGCTCTCTGCTGTGGCCCGGGAAGGCAGTGGAGGATGGCCCAAGTGCTTGGGCCCTGCACCCCATGGGAGACCAGGAGGAAGCACCTGGCTCCTGGCTTCAGATCAGCGTGGTGCGCCGGCCACAGCGGCCATTTGGGGAATGAACCAATGGAAGGAAGACCTTTCTGTCTGTCTGTCTGTCTCTCTCTCTCTCACTGTCTAAATCTGCCTGTCAAAAAAAAAAAAATTAAAAGCGTAGACAGGTAAAATGTAGAAGATCCCTTTCTCTTGGCCCAGCGGCTGCTCCAAATTTTGCGGTTCGGTTTTTCTTTCTCCTCTGATGCTTTCTTGGCTGCAGGATGCGGGGTTCTGTGTCCACCCACGCCCACTCCACTGCCTGCCTCTGCTAAGCTCTGAGAGTGGAGCGGAGACACGGAGAGGCTGCCTTCCTGCCTCCAGGGGTCCGTCTCCAGGACAGGGGCAGAGTGGAGAGGGACGTGGAAACTGAGTCCACCAAACCAGAGAAACTGGCAGACACGGCCGCCACGGGCCGGGTCTGTGGGAGTGGCTCCCGCCTAGGGCCAGACAACAAAGGGTCCTTCGCAGCTCTGACATCATCAGAGTGTCCGTCCTCCCACAGCCACAGGGCACCCACAGCATGAGGGACAGGTGCATGGCCCTGGGTGACCCCCAGAGCTGCCAGTGAGCTTTTGCCCAAGATCTTGTCCCCAGGTGTGGGCAGAACTGAGACCCATGTGCGAGCAGACAGAGGGACGTCTCCCTTCGTCCCACAAACATTGACGAAGCCCCTGCCTTCTTCCAGGCACGAGGCCACACCCCACGGTCCCGCGGGAGGGAAGACGGACAGGCCGCAGAGCACGGGCCCTGCATCATCGTGGCGAGTGCCAGGCATGGTGCACAGCTCAGCCCTGCTGCCTCTCCCTGGGGCCCCACCCTCTGACCCTCCGTCCTATGGCCGAGGCTCACGACTCAGGTCATCTCAGGCAAAGCCACAGCTGCCGAGTTCAGCAATGGGGAGTGACGCAGGGCCGTGCAGGGGGCTCCATTCCTGGCAATGCTGCTGCCCAGAGGCAGGGTTGCCTTCTGCTGGGCGTGCAGAGTCCGTGGGACACAACCCTGCTGTCCTGGCATGGTCGGTAGCTGTGAGGAGAGAGTGCAGGGATGCAGCCATGGAAGGCGACATCTTGACAGGCTCCAGGGACGAGGCTGTGGCCGTGCTGGGGGTGTGGGGGGCACCGTTGCGCACGTCACACTGTGCAGTCGCTGCTCTGTTCTGGTGGAAGGCAGGCTGGATTCGGTTGCACTTGTAACCAGAAGCGGCTTGACGAACACGGTGGAGGCCGCATTGGTGCCGTGTCGAGGAAGAACTCGCTGACATTGAGTTGACGAGCGTGGAGGTCTTTGCAAAGAGGTGGGACAGAGCTGCACCCAGTGAGCTGCAGAGAGAGGAGCCTCGCAGGTGAGCGGACCACCGGGGCTGACCCGTGACGTAGGCAGACGCCACTCGGGGGTGTGTCGGCCTGGCTGCGTCCACCGTCGTGGCCTGCTCGCTGAGGGTGCCCTGTCTCCCTCTCGGATCTGCCCCGCTTTGCACTAAGACAAGCAGTCGCCCATTGCTGGGTCACCCGGAAGAACCAAGCCTCCTGACGGCCGAATGCTCAGGTCTTCTGGCTTCTCCGACAAGCTCTTTAATTCCGGGGTCTCTCTCCTGGATGCTGGTATCCCAAGATGCACCCCGGGGAAGGCAGAAGGCAGAGAGCTCTGGGCGAATGGACTGAGAGTCAGCAGGGTGTGGCACAGCCTGACAGCTGTGAGGGGAGCCGTGGGTGGGCCAGTCGGGCCCCTGCAGAGGGCAGCTGTCACAGGTTTGGGGATCGCTGGTGCCCACTCCAGGGGCACGTGCCAGAGCTGGGCTCTTTCACATTCCGAAAGCTGTACCCAGGCAGGAGGCTGGGGAAGGCGTCCCTCACCCATGCTTAATCGTTCTCGACATCTCAGAAACAGGGAAGGGAGCAAGAGGGAGAGACACACGGTCGTGTGATGGATGGGGAGGCATCTAAGGGCAATGATCCCTGAACAGAGCACGACCCCGGGGGCCAGGCCAGGGTCGGGAGCTCTGCTCGCCGGCTGTGTCTGTGTGCGCTGATCCCTGCTCAGCCCATGTCCTTGGGCAAGAGCTGTCTGCAGATGAACTCATGAGAAATCGTTTCTACCTGAAGGGCAGAACTTGTCTGTGGCTTAGTGACTCCTGGACACTTCTAGAAGCTACGCCCTAGATGCCAAATGCTCCCGAAATTTCCGAAATGCTCTCAAGCACCCTGCACACCTGTTCCAGCTTAGTTGTTCAGTTTGCTGCTTCAGATCCCACTCTGAGGTTCCGGAAGCAACACTGGATCTGCCCTGCATGAGATCCAAATGCCCTTCAGCTCCGGGGAAGTCACGTGACCCGTGGGCAAGCAGCCTAACCCTCCCTTTGGTTCAGGACGGACACGTGACCGTGTCAGACTCCCCCACCTGCTCGGTTCAGCTGTCGTCCACAGGAAGCCCAGCCCTTCTGCAGCTGCGGGGCAGTGTGGTGCCGATGAGCACCTGCCACTCATCCCGCTTTGCAGAGCCTCTCAGTTGCGCAAGGGGAGGTCCACCTGCACATAGCATTCGCCAAGGCGTGCAGAAGTCAAGACGCCCTGGGCTCACAGGGGCTGGACCGTAATCAACCAGGCTTGCGGCCGGGGCTGCTGCTGCTGCTTCCCTGTGAAGCCTTTGTTAATTGCACCTGCACATCAGGCATTGATTTTTCCGTTCCCTTACAGCCTGAGTTGGCCGTTCTCCCCATAACCAACGATGCCCTGGAAGGTAGCATTTTGGACAGCCGCAGGATAGAATTGTCTTATGGGAAATTATGCAGTGCAATGGTGGCTTCCAAATCCACAGCCCAACAAGCTACCAAGAGGTCGTGAATCAGAGAGCCGGGGCCCAGAGGAGCTGCTCGGGTGACAGGCTTCATTAAACAGCAACGCAAGAAGTAAGGAGGGCACAAAACTACACACGCGTGCTCGCAGCAGCCTCTCGCAACCAAAACGAAGAAATTCAGATGTCCACCGCTGGAGAACAGGCCCACAAAGTGACGGGTGGGGTCATCCCATCGGGCAGCATTTGACTGTGCAAACAAGGGAGGCACTGGCGCCCACTGCTGCTGTGTCCATCTGAGTGACGACCCCAAAGGTGCCCACAGCCTAATCCCCAGAACCCGTGCACACGTTACATTGCAGGCGTGGTGATCAGGAGGCTGAGATGGGGATAATGCCACAGACCCTGCAGGTGGGCCCGGTGTGATCGAACCTGTCCTGCTAAGAGGCAAGCAGGGGGCTGTGTCTGGAGGGGACAGGACCCAGGGAAAGCTGCCGTCTCTCTGGTCTGGGCTACGGAGGTCGCGCATTCTCCCATGATGCAGCACTTCCAACACCATGACTGTGCCCCCTTAGGACACACCGTGGAGCTGCAGCCCCGTCGTGGTAAGATTGCAGATTTACCTGGTTTGTGATGTTTCAGGCACGAGTGTGTGCCGAGTGTCAGATTCCAGGGCTACCTACTGCTCCGAGAATCCCCTCCGAGCATCCTCCAGGGTGTGCCTCCCACGGTGGGCACGCGCAGGGTGGAGCCCCTCTCCTGGAAAACCCGAGGCAGTGCCGAGCGTCATGGGCCAGGGTCACGTCCCCCTCAGCCTGCGCCCCAGTGGCCACATCTGTCAGATGGAGGTGGCGATGCAGAGAGCGTCCTCCCTGCCCCCCTCCGGCCCCTGGATCCTGTCCAGCCCGAATCCTGGAAAGTCCTGCTCCCGGCCTTCCCAGCTACGCCGTGGGAGCCAATGCATTTTCTCATTTCGCATAAACCGTTTTGCATTGATCTTTTGCCACATGCAGCTGACGGAGGACTGCCCGATTGGTATAACGTAATTCTAAACGGTAGTAATGGCCGGGAAATAACGACGGCTTATTAGGCACTGTGCCAGTATTGATCCTAGATGATAAGAACGGATGCCCGGGATGCACGCACTGCACAGCGCTTCCGCTGGGTGTGTGGAAGGGCCCTCTGCAGAAGGCGCTGAATTGCAGGACGGCAGAGCCCAGCGCGTCGGCCGCGGGAGCGCACGCACGGGCCCTGGAGAAGGAAGCAGTGCGGCGGCTGCGCCGGCTCCCAGCCTGTCTGTTCACGCACGCTAGCTCCCTCCAGCCTCGCAGTCCCCCCGAGTGGGCGCCATTGTGTCCAGACTGCTCCGAGGAACCCAGAGCACAGATCGCTTTGCTCCTGCCCAAGGGGAACAGGGCAGGGGCGGGGAGGGATACAGGAGAGCGGAGGGGTGAGCTGGGCCATCTCTTCCTGGACCGTGATGGGGGTCTCGGGCTCCAGGTCCGGGCAGGGATACCCATCCCCCTTGCATGGAGCATCGTGGGCTTCGCTGTTCTGTGTCTCTGTGACTCCTGGCAGGACAGAGCCTTTCTGGGTGGGAGGTGGCCATGTAACAGAAGGGTGTCCCTCTGGGGGCCTCTGGTGGGCCGGCCACACTGCCCTCCGTCAGTCATGCCCAGTCACTGTGCCCAACACCCACCTACCACAAGCCTGTTTCTAGTCCAGGTGAGAGGAGAGGCCTTCGATGTCACCATTCCCTCCTGCAAGACAATACGTCTTGGCTTCCAAGCTCTGCTCCAGGGAGCAACAGGTAGAGCCGCTCCCGGGGGAAGGGGACTGGAGAGCGGCCAGAGCCCGTCCTCAGGGGAGCACAGTCCTCGTGCTCTCCACCCTTGGCTGCTGCTCCACACCCCCCAGCGGGAGCGATGGCCACGCCGTCCCTTGGCTGTGGGAGGAGGGTAAGCAGGCGTCTCACTGCTCAGCACCCCACTGTCACCGTATTGTCACCATCATGAATAAATTCAAGTGAACACAGCTTTATCGTCATCTTAAAAATCTCATGTATTGGGTCCTGCACTGTGGCGTAGCGGGTAAAGCCACCTCCTGCAGCTCCAGCATCCCATATGGGTTCTGGTTTGAGTTCTGGCTGCTCCACTTCTGATCCAGCTCTCTGCTGTGGCCTGGGAAAGCAGTGGAAGATGGCCCAAGTGCTTGGGCCCCTGCACCCACGTGGGAGACCTGCATGAAGCTCCTGGCTCCTGGCTTCCGGTCCGGCCCAGCCCCAGCCCCAGACATTGCAGCCATCTGGGGAGTGAATCAGTGGATAGAAGACCCCCTCTCTCGGTGTAACTCTACCTTTCAAATAAATAAAAATAAATCCTTAAAAAAAAATCACATTTATTGTCCAAACCACATCTTTAAAACTCACCAGGAATTCTTCCACTAAAAGACAGTGTGCCATCAGTCTTCCATTATTCACCTGTCACACAGACAGACACACACACACAGACACACACACAGAGACACCCATACACAGACCCCCTATACATGCACACACACACATACCAACCCCCCACACAAATACACACATGCAGACACACCCCACACACACACATACACACACATACACACATAGGTACACACACACACAGACACACACACAGACCCACACCCACATACACACAGACCCACCCCTCCACACAGAGACCCCCCCACACACACAGACATACACACACAGACACACACACAGACCCACACCCACATACACATAGACCCACCCCTCCACACACAGACCCACACAGTCCCCACACGCACACACACAGACACACATACACATACACACACACACACCATGAACAGCCAGTGTTAACCTGAGCTCTGGATTTAGGTTCTACCAGCTGTCAGGTAAGGCCTCCTCCAGGCTTTGAGAATAAGCCCCCTCTGCTCCCCCACAAGTGTGTGCAAATCCCCAGGGGGCACAACCCATGCCAATCGCCCGCTCTTGCTCCCTGCAGCCACTTCTGCTTGGGCCACCGCCCGAGCCAGGTGCTGCTGCGCACACGGAGCACACAGCAGTGGGGGCGACGGGACGGCCGCCCTGGGGGACCCCCAGCCGCGAGCCTCTGCAGCCCCCGGCTCCTGCCGCGCAGATTCTGAGGTCATGACAGAGGGAGGGCGAGCAGTTGAAGTGTGAACCCTGCACTGGCGGTGGAAGCCCCTCGGCCAGGACCCCGTCCTCTGCATTGGAGTTCTCTTCGGCCAGGGACCACTTTGCTGCGTGTCTGAGTGTGATCCGGGCTCCTTCATTTTGCCACTGTGGGTTTTTATGGGTTTTTACTGAAATATTGATTTGTCTACACACCCCGTGGCAACGCAGGTGGAATTCAGTCAAATTTACGGGGGTTTTTGCTGTTCTTGTTGTCGCTGATTTGTTTCCCTGCCAATGGAGTGGAGGAATTCACTCTAACTTCATTTGCTTCCCACTGGGGCCTGCTGTGCCGTCACCAATATTCTCGGCGATACCTTTGCCTTCTCAACAGGCCGGCGGCCCGGTGGCTGCCCACCCGTGCTGTGTCCTCTCCATGGGCCAGGATCTGCGGCCACGGATGTGTTTCTCCGGTCACGCACTTTGCTGCGTTATTTTCGGGGCAGAAGGATATTCCGGATACGTCATTTCCAAGCTGCCTCCTGTCCATTGCCGTGTAGACTGTCCTTGCGCAGAGGCCAAGGAGCCGTGTTTTTCCTTCCAACACTTTAAAGCCATTCCCACTGGATGTGTGACCTTTACTTTCCCTGTGAGCTGGAACATGCCTCCACCCTGGTGGATCTCGTAAGGTAGCAAGTAAGTAGTTTGTGCTCGAGCTACAAGAAACTCCGGAAGAAATGAGTCTGACGCCCAGCATT